>NC_086445.1:18420836-18720836 GCF_028390025.1 Pseudophryne corroboree | reverse complement strand
GAGGGCCGGGTGCGGCTGGCAGTGAGCTCCGTGGCGGGCTTCTGCGCTGAGCAGAGCGGAGGTCCAGTGGCAGGTGACCGGGAGGAGACGTCAGCTCCCCCCAGCGACTGCAGCAAATGCAGAGCTGTGCAGTTGAGGACAGGGCAGCTTAACGGAGGTGAGAGTGGGGGTAGCAGCTTGAAGGCCTGGTTGGGAGAGCAGCGGCGGCCATCTTTACTCTGGGCACTGACGGGCTTCACAACAGGCTGGGTGAGACAGTGTGCATGGAGGCAGGAGAATTACAACGCTCGCCTGGCGCTTTATATCATCTAGGCCCTCCAGCTGAATTGTCTCTGTCCCTGGCTAGAGCTCTACCTTTCCCTGGGCAGACATTTACCTGTATACTGAACCCCAGCACGTAGCCTGCATCTTTGACAAGGGGGGACATTATCTAGCCAGATTTCTATCTGCAGATACCATTCCATGTGACCAGATTAGCAACCTAAGTTAACTGGTACTGTTTGGGATCTGCTCTTCCCTGCTACACTGAATCTCCACCTACTCCGTTTCCAGCCTTTACGACACACGTTTCTCATATATTATCTGAAGTGCGCAGCCGCGCCAAACCCTCAAATCACTTAACCTCCCATTGCAAATGGGAAGAGCCCTACTCTCCGCTCCCATAATGCCAAGACCCAACTGCTGATGGCCACATAGAGCCACGTGGGGGGCTATCGCACAGTGATCGCCCACGCATTTTCATAATGCAAAGTGAAGTCTGTCCCGCCATTCGTCCGCTAAGCGGATTTTCTAACGATCGATCTCATGGTGAGAGGCAATAAAATAAAAAAAACTAAGACCAAGCTGGAAGGGACTCCGAGCTGCACGTCATTCATCAGATCTACGTCAGTTCTTAATAACACCCAGTGCGGATCCGTCTTCTGCCACAGTAGTCCCTGTTTCCCAGACTTTGTCTATATCATCCGACGGAATGTCCTCATCTGGTGAGACACAGCCTCAAGCGGCCTCTTCCCTAACCGCGGAAGTAATCGAGATTCTGTCACATGTTTAATCACTGCAGACAAAACAGGACTTTCTGGCTTTAGAGACTCGCTTGTTATCCACTATTAAACATGAGGTGTCCATCATCCAAAAGGACATGTCTCAACTTGCGATTGTAATCGACATGCTAGAGCAACATGAAACAACTACTGTGGAAACACATCTAAATTTAGAGAGGTTTTTTTGCAACAGATGACCAACATTTCCTTTCTTAAATCCCGCATCGAGGAAATGGACAATCGTGGGAGACGGAACAATATTAGGGTCAGAGGCCTGCCTGAGGATGTCTAGCAGGCTGACCTAATGGACGCTCTTACTAAAATATTTGGGGAAATTATTGATCCAGATCCCAGCAGTGACATTGTATTTGATTGGGCACATCAAGCCCTCAGACCTAGAGACTTGCCATTGAACCTTCCGGCAGATGTGAGGTGCAGGCCACATTATTATACCCAAAAAGAGGAGATACTGCGTAAAGCTCATCAGCTGGATGGAATTGATTTCCAAGGAGACAAGATACAACTGTTTCCAGATTTGGACTGGTCAACTCTACAGCAGCGCATGGCTCTGAAGCCCCTTACTGACGCCCTTCGGAAACTTGAACTGAAATATCGTTGGGGCTTCCCATTCTCTCTTCAGGTTTCTCATAACGGCAAATCAGCTACGCTTTCCAAACCGTCAGATCTACCAGCTTTCTTCACCGACCTCAGTATACAGCCTCTACTGCTACCAGATTGGGACTTATTCCACCGCCAACCTGAACTTCCCTCCGTTGTTCTTCACGATGATATGTGGCAACAGGTATGGTTTCCACGGAAGCGGGGGAGACATCCTACAGGCCCGCAATCCTCTGAGACGCCTTGATTACTATGTTATACTTCCTGTTGAGATAATTCCTGTTTTTGCTGACATATGCTCAGATTTTCATTCTCTTCCTAACTTTGTTATTGATTGCATAATGTCGGTTTATATTACACATATTAGGTGTTAATTGCTATTGTTATAATAATGCTCGTTTGTTTACAATGAAGTCCATTTGCCGAATACAACCGTTTATTTTTCATATTTAAAATCATTCACTTCATACTTTCATAATTTCTACTTCTTGGTATCTTTTACTGTTGATCTTGTAGCGTGGGTGATCGCTGTCCTTGCCCCCCCCCGTTGATTCCCCCATTAAGCTGCATCCACTGTTTCTCTAACGTCCTAGTGGATGATGGGGACTCCGTAAGGACCATGGGGAATAGACGGGCTCCGCAGGAGACATGGGCACTTTAAGAAAGAATTTAGATTCTGGTGTGCTCTGGCTCCTCCCTCTATGTCCCTCCTCCAGACCTCAGTTTGAGACTGTGCCCGGACGAGCTGGGTGCTGTTCAGTGAGCTCTCCTGAGCTTGCTGTGAGAAAGTATTTTGTTAGGTTTTTTATTTTCAGGGAGCTCTGCTGGCAACAGACTCCCTGCATCGTGGGACTGAGGGGAGAGAAGCAGCCCTACTCTCTGAAGCTAGGTCCTGCTTCTTAGGCTACTGGACACCATTAGCTCCAGAGGGATCGTACGCAGGATCTCACCCTCGCCGTCCGATCCCAGAGCCGCGCCGCCGTCCCCCTCGCAGAGCCGGAAGACAGAAGCCGGGTGAGTATGAGAAGCGAGAAGACTTCAAAATCGGCGGCAGAAGACTCCGTTCTTCACTGAGGTAACGCACAGCACTGCAGCTGTGCGCCATTGCTCCCACACACCTCACATACTCCGGTCACTGTAAGGGTGCAGGGCGCAGGGGGGGCGCCCTGGGCAGCATATGGACCTCTTTTGGCAAAAGTACACATATATACAGTTGGGCACTGTATATATGTATGAGCCCCCGCCAAGAAAATGCATATTTGAGCGGGACAGAAGCCCGCCGTCGAGGGGGCGGGGCTTCTCCCTCAGCACTCATCAGCGCCATTTTTTTCTCCACAGCTCCGCTGAGAGGAAGCTCCCCAGGCTCTCCCCTGCAGATTCACGGTAGAAGAGGGTAAAAAGAGAGGGGGGGGCACATAAATTTGGCGCAAAAACACAATATACAGCAGCTACTGGGTTAACATTAAGTTACTGTGTTATTCCTGGGTTATAGCGCTGGGGTGTGTGCTGGCATACTCTCTCTCTGTCTCTCCAAAGGGCCTTGTGGGGGAACTGTCTTCAAAAAGGGCATTCCCTGTGTGTGTGGTGTGTCGGTACGCTTGTGTCGACATGTCTGATGAGGAAGGCTATGTGGAAGCAGAGCTGGAGCAAATGAATGTGGTGTCTCTGCCGACGGCACCGACACCTGATTGGATGGATATGTGGAAGGTTTTAAATGATAGTGTGAATTCCTTACATAAAAGGTTAGAAAAAGCTGAAGCCTTAGGACAGTCAGGGTCCCTGCCCATGCCTGATCCTATGTCGCAGAGGCCGTCAGGGTCTCAGAAGCGCCCACTATCCCAAATTGTTGACACGGATACCGACATGGATTCTGACTCCAGTGTCGATTACGATGATGCAAAGTTACAGCCAAAATTGCCTAAATCCATCCGTTATATGATTATAGCAATTAAGGATGTGTTGCACATCACAGAGGAAACCCCAGTCCCTGACAGGAGGGTTCATATGTATGGGGAAAAGAAGCCACAGGTAACATTTCCCCCCTCACATGAGCTAAATGAGTTATGTGAAAAGGCTTGGAAATCTCCAGATAAAAAACTGCAGATTTCCAAAAGGATTCTTATGGCGTATACTTTCCCGCCAACGGACAGGTTACGCTGGGAATCCTCCCCTAGAGTGGACAAGGCTTTAACACGCTTGTCCAAGAAGGTAGCCCTGCCATCACAGGATACGGCTACCCTCAAAGATGCTGCGGATAGAAAACAGGAGGGTACCCTGAGGTCCACTTATACACATTCAGGTACCTTACTGAGGCCGGCAATCGCGTCGGCCTGGGTGTGTAGTGCTGTAGCAGCATGGACGGATACCTTATCTGAGGAACTTGATACCTTAGACAAGGATACTATATTAATGACCCTGGGGCATATTAAGGACGCTGTCCTATATATAAGAGATGCTCAAAGAGACATTAGTCTGCTGGGTTCTAGAATCAATGCTATGTCGATTTCTGCCAGAAGGGTCCTGTGGACTCGGCAATGGACAGGTGATGCCGACTAAAAAAGGCATATGGAGGTTTTACCTTACAAGGGTGAGGAGTTGTTTGGGGAGGGTCTCTTGGACCTGGTCTCCACAGCTACTGCTGGAAAGTCAAATTTTTTGCCATATATTTCCTCACAGCCTAAGAAAGCACCATATTATCAAATGCAGTCCTTTCGATCTCAGAAAAACAAGAAAGTTCGAGGTGCGTCCTTTCTTGCCAGAGGCAGGGGCAGAGGAAAGAAGCTGCACAACACAGCTAGTTCCCAAGAACAAAAGTCCTCCCCGGCCTCTACAAAATCCACCGCATGACGCTGGGGCTCCACAGGTGGAGCTAGGCCCGGTGGGGGCGCGTCTTCAAAATTTCAGCCACAAGTGGGTTCACTCCCAGTTGGATCCCTGGGCAATAGAGATTGTGTCTCAGGGATACAAGCTGGAATTCGAAGAGATGCCCCCTCACCGATACCTCAAATTGGCCCTGCCAGCTTCCCCCCACGAGAGGGAATTAGTGTTAACTGCAATTCACAAATTGTATCTTCAACAGGTGGTGGTCAAGGTTCCCCTCCTTCAACAAGGAAGGGGTTATTATTCGACCATGTTCGTAGTCCCGAAACCGGACGGTTCGGTCAGACCCATATTGAATTTAAAATCCCTGAACATGTACCTGAAATGGTTCCGGTTCAAGATGGAATCGCTGAGAGCGGTTATCGCAAGCCTGGAAGGGGGGATTTTATGGTGTGTCTGGACATAAAGGATGCATACCTTCATGTCCCCATTTATCCGCCTCATCAGGCGTACCTCAGATTTGTGGTACAGGATTGTCATTACCAATTTCAGACGTTGCCGTTTGGTCTCTCCACGGCACTGAGAATATTTACCAAGGTAATGGCGGAAATGATGGTACTTTTGCGAAAACAAGGGGTCACAATTATCCCATACTTGGACGATCTCCTCATAAAAGCGAGATCAAGAGAGCAGTTGCTGATCAGCGTAGCACTTTCTCTGGAAGTGTTAAGGCAACACGGCTGGATCCTAAATATTCCAAAGTCGCAGTTGGTCCCTACGACTCGTCTGCCTTTCCTGGGCATGATCCTAGACACAGACCAGAAAAGGGTTTATCTCCCGATAGAGAAAGCTCAGGAACTCATGACACTGGTCAGGAACCTATTAAAACCAAAACAGGTGTCTGTGCATCGCTGCACTCGAGTCCTGGGAAAGATGGTGGCATCATACGAGGCCATTCCCTTCGGCAGGTTCCATGCGAGGACCTTTCAATGGGACTTACTGGACAAGTGGTCCGGATCACATCTTCAGATGCATCGGTTAATCACCCTATCCCCCAGGGCCAGGGTGTCGCTCCTGTGGTGGCTGCAGAGTGCTCACCTTCTCGAGGGCTGCAGATTCGGCATTCAGGACTGGGTCCTGGTGACCACGGATGCAAGCCTCCGAGGGTGGGGAGCAGTCACACAGGAAAGAAATTTCCAAGGTCTGTGTTCAAATCAGGAGACTTGCCTTCACATCAACGTCCTGGAACTAAGGGCCATATACAACGCCCTACGTCAAGCGGAGACCCTGCTTTGAGACCAACTGGTTCTGATTCAGTCAGACAACATCACCGCAGTGGCTCATGTAAACCGACAAGGCGGCACAAGGAGCAGGGTGGCGATGGCGGAAGCCACCAGAATTCTTCGCTGGGCGGAAAATCACGTAAGCGCACTGTCACTAGTGTTCATCCCGGGAGTGGACAACTGGGAAGCAGACTTCCTCAGCAGACACGACCTCCACCCGGGAGAGTGGGGATTTCATCAGGAAGTCTTCGCACAGATTGCAAGTCGGTGGGAACTGCCACAGGTGGACATGATGGCATCCCGCCTCAACAAAAAACTACAGAGGTATTGCGCCAGGTCAAGAGACCCTCAGGCGATAGCTGTAGACGCCCTGGTGACACCGTGGGTGTTCCAGTCGGTCTATGTATTTCTTCCTCTTCCTCTCATACCCAAGGTGCTGAGAATAATAAGAAAAAGAGGAGTGAGAACGATACTCATTGTTCCAGATTGGCCACGAAGGACTTGGTATCCAGATCTGCAAGAAATGCTCACAGAGGACCTGTGGCCTCTTCCTCTAAGACAGGACTTGTTGCAACAGGGGCCCTGTCTGTTCCAAGACTTACCGCGGCTACGTTTGACGGCATGGCGGTTGAATGCCGGATCCTAGCGGAGAAAGGCATTCCGGATGAGGTCATTCCTACGCTGATAGAGGCTAGGAAGGATGTGACAGCTCAACATTATCACCGTATATGGCGAAAATATGTTGCTTGGTGTGAGGCCAGGAATGCCCCTACGGAGGAATTCCAGCTGGGCCGTTTCCTTCACTTCCTACAGTCAGGAGTGAATTTGGACCTAAAATTGGGTTCCATTAAGGTCCAGATTTCGGCCCTATCCATTTTCTTTCAAAAGGAGTTGACTTCTTTACCTGAAGTTCAGACGTTTGTAAAGGGAGTGCTGCATATTCAGCCCCCTTTTGTGCCTCCAGTGGCACCTTGGGATCTTAACGTGGTGTTGAATTTCCTGAAATCCCACTGGTTTGAACCACTCAAAACGGTGGAGTTGAAATATCTCACGTGGAAGGTGGTCATGCTATTAGCCTTGGCTTCGGCTAGGCATGTGTCAGAGTTGCCGGCTTTGTCACATAAAAGCCCCTATCTGGTTTTCCATGCGGATAGAGCAGAATTGCGGACCCGTCCACAATTTCTGCCGAGAGTGGTTTCATCCTTTCATATAAACCAACCTATTGTGGTGCCTGTGGCTACTACTGACTTGGAGGATTCCGAGTTGCTTGATGTAGTCAGGGCTTTGAAGGTTTATGTAGCCAGAACGGCTAGGGTCAGGAAAACAGAGTCTTTGTTTATCCTGTATGCTTCCAACAAGCTTGGTGCTCCTGCTTCAAAGCAGACTATTGCTCGCTGGATCTGTAACACGATTCAGCAGGCTCATTCTGCGGCTGGATTGCCGCTGCCAAAATCAGTTAAGGCCCATTCCACTAGGAAGGTGGGCTCTTCTTGGGCGGCTGCCCGAGGGGTCTCGGCATTACAGCTTTGCCGAGCGGCTACTTGGTCAGGTTCAAACACTTTTGCAAAGTTCTACAAGTTTGATACCCTGGCCGAGGAGGACCTTGTGTTTGCTCAATCGGTGCTGCAGAGTCATCCGCACTCTCCCGCACGTTTGGGAGCTTTGGTATAATCCCCATGGTCCTTACGGAGTCCCCAGCATCCACTAGGACGTTAGAGAAAATAAGATTTTACTTACCGGTAAATCTATTTCTCGTAGTCCGTAGTGGATGCTGGGCGCCCGTCCCAAGTGCGGACTTCTTCTGCAATGCTTGTATATAGTTATTGCTTAAATAAGGGTTATGTTATGGTTGCATCAGGGTTGAGCTGTTGCTCTGTTGTTTTTCATACTGTTGACTGGGTATGTTTATCTCAAGTTATACGGTGTGATTGGTGTGGCTGGTATGAATCTTGCCCTGGATTACCAAAATCCTTTCCTTGTACTGTCAGCTCTTCCGGGCACAGTTTCTCTAACTGAGGTCTGGAGGAGGGACATAGAGGGAGGAGCCAGTGCACACCAGAATCTAAATTCTTTCTTAAAGTGCCCATGTCTCCTGCGGAGCCCATCTATTCCCCATGGTCCTTACGGAGTCCCCAGCATCCACTACGGACTACGAGAAATAGATTTACCGGTAAGTAAAATCTTATTTTCTTTGGGATGGGAGTCGGCAGGTTTCCACTCCTAATCCATTTGCAGCTGTCCTTTCTTTTATGTTTGTTTTATACTACATCCATGTACTCTGTTGTACATCTCTTTGTATAACAGTCTTCTCTCTTTCGCTACTTTCTTTTCACTTCTACTGTTTATCCTTGGTACCTCTTCTGAATTCCCTTTCTCGGCTCTTGATGTTAGACGTTTTGATCAGGGGCCTCCATTTCTCTGCTGTTTTATGGGTTCGGTGACAAATAAGAATTCTCTCTGGTTAGACCTCTCATGGGATTTTACGATTTGCATGTAACTACCCTTAATGTAAAAGGCCTGAATATTCCTGAGAAGCGATCCAAACTCCTTAAATGGCTTAGAGATGAGAAAATGGATGTTGCCTTAATTCAGGAAACGCATTTTAGGATTAGTAATGTGCTGTCGCTTAAACGTCACTATTATCCTCATGTTTTTACAGCAAATAACCCCTCTGGGAAGACGTTAGGAGTGGCAATTTGATTAGCACGACACATACCCGTTCTTAATGTCACTTCTCATAGAATATTGGAGGGCAGATGCTTATTAGTTAAATATGATATTAATATCCAACGTTTTTGTTATGATTCCAGCACTCTGGTCAGAGGAGATCTTATGGCAAGGACCGGAGAACTGGAACGGAATGCTGGGGAAGGGAGCAGGACAGGAAAATAGCCCCTGGCGCCCTAACTCTGTTGTCTCACCCGTGTTGTCAGAAATCCCCTGCGAGACTATGGTTTCTTGAGCCCTTGGCAGCCGCGTTTGAAGGGCGGATTATGTCTGCCCAACTTCGATGCCCCCTGGTCTTAATGAGAGACAAAGGGAAACCCGAGACAGGGTGATAACAAGAGGCCCTCTAACTAAACAACCAGGCCAGGGGCTAAGCAAACTCAAAACTATAATATGTGCGGAGAAACCGCCAGGGAAAAGGACAACCAAAATATCCACTTGTCCAATTCTCCTACCCGGCACCGCCGAGTACCAGAGAGGACTTGTGGAAGCGGAACCCTCCGCAAATGCTCCAAACACAAAATATAAAAGGTAAAGCGGCTAAGCCGCAACACACGGCAGAGCCGCAACTCACGAACACCACTGGATATAAAACGGTGATCAGTCAGGACTCCAGGGAACCAAACGACCTCTTGGGATGAGATGACAACTCCCGAATACCGGACTTCTGAGGACTGGAATGACCGGATACAGCAGGACTGGAAACAGACTCTCAGCAAACAAAGGCAGCATGCAGGAAGCTATTACCGGCGTCTGTGAGAAGCCCTGGGAGTGTATTTAACAAGGAGTCCTCCAATCAGCTGCTAAAGGCTGATTAGAATAAATGCCGTGCAGCTGCCTTGCTGCACGGCCAGAGAGCAGGTGAATATCTAATTTCCTAAAGCCTAGCAACGGGGAACGCGGTCCGCCAGTGGCGTCCCCGTTGCTAGGGTCCGTGCGGCTCAGCGCGCCCGGCGTCTAGCGTTGCTAGGGAGCCGGCGGCTGTACGTGCACGGCGTCTCTAGTTGCTAGGGGCCGGGCCGCGCAGACCATCAAGCGGACCCCGGCGCCTAACAGTACCCCCCCCTTGAGGAGGGGTCAAGGAACCCCTAAAGCCAGGTTTCTGAGGAAATTCCCGAAAAAATGCCCTCTTGAGCCTCGGGGCATGAAGATCCTTATCCAGGACCCAAGACCTTTCCTCCGGACCATAGCCTTTCCAGTGAACCAGAAAATACAGCCGATCCCGGGACAATTTGGAATCGAGAACCTTCTCTACCAAGAACTCCTGTTGTCCCTGTACATTCACTGGAGATCTACCCTGAGAGATCTTCCGAGGAAATCTACTGGAAGAAACGTATTGTTTCAACAGGGAACAATGAAACGTATTTCCAATCCTGAGAGATCTTGGTAAACGTAACCGAAAGGCAACTGGGTTGACTCTTTTAATAATAAGAAATGGCCCAATAAATTTGGGTCCCAGTCTAGCCGAGGATTGTCGAAGCCTGATGTTGCGAGTCGACAACCACACCCTATCTCCCACCTTAAAAGTGCAAGGACGTCGGAGCCTGTCAGAAAATTTCTTCTCTCGAAAGGCCGCTTTTCTGAGAGCAAGGTGCACCTTTTTCCAAATGGCTCTGAGATGGGAGGTTAAGGTAAGCGAGGAGACTGAGGAATGATGAAAAAAAGAATTAGCTCTGGGGTGAAAACCAAAAACTGAAAAGAATGGAGACTCTTTAGTGGAGGAATGACAAGAATTATTGTAAGCAAATTCAGCCAACGGAAGAAACTCGGACCAATCATTCTGGAGTTTGGCTGAATACAAGCGCAAATATTGTTTCAATGATTGGTTAACTCGTTCGGTTTGCCCGTTGAATTGTGGGTGGTAACCGGATGTTAACGACAATTTCATCTTCAATGAGGCACAAAAACATTTCCAGAATTGTGCGATGAATTGTGGACCCCGATCAGAAACAATATCAGTAGGCAACCCATGAAGCCTGAATACATGGCGGAGAAACAAAACTGCCAACCCTTGGGCAGAAGGCAATCGGGGAAGAGCAATAAAATGAGCCATTTTACTAAAACGGTCCACTACCACCCATATGACTCGGAATCCGGCTGAAAGGGGAAGGTCAACCACAAAATCCATGGAAGTATGAGACCACGGCCTGAGAGGAACATTTAAGGGCATAAGTTGCCCGATGGGCAAGGAACGGGGAACCTTATGCTGTGCACAAACCTGACATGAATAAACAAATTCCTTGACGTCTTTAGAAAGACCAGGCCACCATACTGAGCGAGAGACTAACTCCAATGTCTTAGAGACTCCTGGATGCCCTGAAACTTTGTTATCATGGAATTCCGTTAAAACAGTAGCTCTCAAAAACTCAGGGACGTAAAGACGACCAGCAGGAGTAATTCTAGGAGCTTGGTGTTGAAGCTGTTTTAACTGGGTAAATAAATCTTGTGTGAGGCCCGCCCAGATGACCGAAGATGGAAGTATGGGGGTAACAGGATTGTTATTGTGAACCGGAAGAAAGCTACGTGACAGGGCATCAGCCTTAGTATTTTTGGAACCAGGCCTGAAAGTGATTATAAATTTGAAACGCGTAAAAAATAATGCCCAACGTGCCTGCCGGGCATTAAGCCGCTTAGCCGATTCAATGTATTGCAGGTTCTTATGGTCAGTCAATACCGAAATAATATGTTTTGCTCCCTCCAGCCAATGCCTCCACTCCTCGAAAGCCCACTTTACCGCCAGTAACTCCCGATTACCAACGTCATAGTTGGATTCAGCGGAGGAGAATTTCCTGGACATAAAGGCACAAGGATGTAACTCCAGAGACTCCGGATCCTTTTGAGAAAGGATAGCCCCCACTCCAACCTCCGAGGCATCAACCTCCACCACAAAGGGCAATTCCGGATTAGGATGTCTGAGGACTGGAGCCGAGACAAAGGCTTGTTTCAAGGCCCGGAAGGACAACTCAGCTTCACGCGACCAGTTGGTAGGATCCGCTCCTTTCTTTGTCAGAGCTACAATGGGAGCAACCAGGTCAGAAAAAGAATGAATGAACCTCCTATAATAATTCGCAAACCCTAAAAAGCGCTGAATTGCTTTTAAATTGGTGGGTTGCGCCCAACTAAGGATGGCCTGGAGTTTCTTTGGTTCCATGGAAAATCCCTGAGGGGAAATTATGTACCCTAAAAAAGATACTTCCGTGACATGAAACTCACACTTCTCCAGCTTGGCATATAAATGATTCTCACATAACTTTTGAAGAACCAGACGCACCTGGGTAACATGTTGTTCCATTGATTCAGAAAAAATCAGGATGTCGTCTAAGTAAACGACCACGAATTTCCCTAGGAAGTCACGGAGCACATCGTTAATGAGGTCTTGAAAAACTGCCGGAGCATTGGACAGGCCGAACGTCATCACCAGGTATTCGTAGTGACCCGACTGAGTACTGAAGGCCGTTTTCCACTCATCTCCAGATTTAATTCGGATGAGGTTGTACGCTCCTCTAAGGTCAATTTTAGAAAAAATCACAGCAGAACGTAACTGATCAAAGAGTACAGAAATCAACGGCAAAGGATAGGTGTTTTTAACTGAGATCTTATTCAGGGCTCTAAAATCAATGCAAGGTCTAAGCGACCCATCCTTTTTCTCCACAAAGAAGAAGCCTGCACTTAAAGGAGATTTTGATGGTCTAATAAATCCTTTCTCAAGGCTCTCCTTTACATAATCATTCATAGCCGCAGTTTCTGGCCCGGATAATGCATATAATCTTCCCTTTGGCAATGCGGCACCAGGAATTAACTCAATAGCACAATCATAAGGCCGATGGGGAGGCAGAATGTCCGCATTGCCTTTGGAGAAAACATCAGCAAACTCCTGGTATTCCACCGGAATGAGTTCTGGAATGATAGCTGCTACTCTGACTGGAAACGTGATACATTCCTTATCACAAAAAGTACCCCAATGAGAAATCTCCCCCGACCGCCAATCAATGGTGGGATTATGAAAGGCCAGCCAAGGGTGACCCAGAACAACTGGAACTGCTGGGCAATGTGTAAGAAAGAACTCGATTTTCTCGGAATGTAGAGCTCCTACTGTAAGTAGTACAGGGGGTGTACGGAGAGAAATAATCCCATTAGACAGTGGACTCCCATCTAAGCCATGCATGGTGACACACCTACCCAAAGGTAACTGAGGAATGCCTAAGGCCTTAGCCTAAGTTAAATCCATAAAGTTTCCTGCAGCTCCACTGTCAACAAAAGCCGACACCGAAGAACTGAGGCTGCCAAAGGAAACTTTAACTGGGACTAAAAGGGAGTTATTCGAGGAGATAAGCTGCAGACCTAGGTGAACCCCCTCACAATTCACCTGGTCAAAGCGTTTCCCGACTTGTTCGGACAATTACGAGCAAAATGTCCCTTACCCCCACAGTACAGACAAAGACCAGAATTTTGCCTTCTGGCTCTTTCTTCAGGAGACAGCCGGGAGAGACCCATCTGCATGGGCTCCTCTACGTCTTCAGGAATGGAATATACACATGGACTTGACCTTACAGGTGCTCCTTTTTCAGCCCTCCGCTCTCTGAGACGACGATCAATCTTAATAGAAAGCTCCATGAGTTTATCGAGAGTCTCAGGAGCGGGGTACTGAAGGAGACTGTCTTTTAGAGACTCTGATAAGCCGAGGCGAAACTGACTGCGCAGGGCTGGGTCATTCCAGCCACAGTCGTTCGACCAACGGCGAAACTCCGTACAATAAACCTCCGCAGGATTTCTGCCCTGTCTGAGAGCGCGCAACTGACTTTCAGCGGACGCCTCTCTATCAGGGTCATCATACAAGAGCCCTAAAGACTCAAAAAAAGCGTCAACTGACAACAATGCCGGATCCTCTGCTCTTAAACCAAATACCAAATGCCCAGGTCTGAGGATCCCCCTGGAGCAAAGAAATAATAAACCCGACCCGCTGAGATTCAGTACCCGAGGAAGTCGGTCTTAAACGAAAATAAAGTTTACAGGATTCTTTAAAATTAAAAAACTCTTTTCTATCACCAGAAAAACGGTCCGGCAAATGCATCTTTGGTTCAGGGACTACCCTTGGGGAAGCTCGCAAAAGATCTTCCTGCGACTTCACCCGAAGAGAAAGGTCCTGAACCATCTGAGTAAGTTCTTGAATCTGGCTGACTAAGAGCTGACCAGGATTTGGCCCTAAACCTGTTGGATTCATGAGGCCGATAAACTCTCACAAAACTGAATGAGAAAAAATTAAACCCCGTTTAATTTTAAGTTTTGGTATGGCCGGTAATAATGTTATGATTCCAGCACTCTGGTCAGAGGAGATCTTATGGCAAGGACCGGAGCACTGGAACGGAATGCTGGGGAAGGGAGCAGGACAGGAAAATAGCCCCTGGCGCCCTAACTCTGTTGTCTCACCCGTGTTGTCAGAAATCCCCTGCGAGACTATGGTTTCTTGAGCCCTTGGCAGCCGCGTTTGAAGGGCGGATTATGTCTGCCCAACTTCGATGCCCCCCGGTCTTAATGAGAGACAAAGGGAAACCCGAGACAGGGTGATAACAAGAGGCCCTCTAACTAAACAACCAGGCCAGGGGCTAAGCAAACTCAAAACTATAATATGTGCGGAGAAACCGCCAGGGAAAAGGACAACCAAAATATCCACTTGTCCAATTCTCCTACCCGGCACCGCCGAGTACCAGAGAGGACTTGTGGAAGCGGAACCCTCTGCAAATGCTCCAAACACAAAATATAAAAGGTAAAGCGGCTAAGCCGCAACACACGGCAGAGCCGCAACTCACGAACACCACTGGATATAAAACGGTGATCAGTCAGGACTCCAGGGAACCAAACGACCTCTTGGGATGAGATGACAACTCCCGAATACCGGACTTCTGAGGACTGGAATGACCGGATACAGCAGGACTGGAAACAGACTCTCAGCAAACAAAGGCAGCATGCAGGAAGCTATTACCGGCGTCTGTGAGAAGCCCTGGGAGTGTATTTAACAAGGAGTCCTCCAATCAGCTGCTAAAGGCTGATTAGAATAAATGCCGTGCAGCTGCCTTGCTGCACGGCCAGAGAGCAGGTGAATATCTAATTTCCTAAAGCCTAGCAACGGGGAACGCGGTCCGCCAGTGGCGTCCCCGTTGCTAGGGTCCGTGCGGCTCAGCGCGCCCGGCGTCTAGCGTTGCTAGGGAGCCGGCGGCTGTACGTGCACGGCATCTCTAGTTGCTAGGGGCCGGGCCGCGCAGACCATCAAGCTGACCCCGGCGCCTAACAGTTTTTCCTTTTTAAATGTTTATGCTCCCAACACGAAGCAGCCTTCTTTTCTATCTTCTGTCTTAGAAAAAGTTGAGCCTCTCCTTGAAGGGGTAGTGGTGCTAGGTGGTGACTTAAATTGGACTCTTGATCCTCTTCATGATACTTTAAAAAAAGCTTTCTATAGACCAGAGAAGGTGTATAGGAGAGTGAGGCGCACCTTGCTTGACTACCAGCTGATCGACACTTGGAGATTAAATCACCCCTCAGACATTGATTATTCTTATTTTTCACATCCTCGTCAGACATACTCCAGAATAGACTATTTGTTTTTAAGTCACAGGCACCTCCAGTTATCTGATGCTTCAATAGGACAAATTACTTGGTCTGATCACGCCCCTGTCAATCTCACAATACGCCTTCCCGAACAGACATGAGGGCAATGGTCATGGCATTATAATTATTCCCTCCTCCAAGACGCATCCTGTAGTGCCCAATTAGATTCCGCCATAGACTCCTATATTAGTGATAATGACTATGCTGACACTTCTAAGGCTTAGATATGAGAGGCACATAAGTGCGTCTTGCGGGGTGTTTGTATCCAGATAGGATCCTACCGGAAAAAGCAAAAGATGAAGCAGAGGGATGACTTATTAACCAAGATATGACTCCTAGAAACCATACATAAGAAATCTCAGTCCCCTCAACATTACTCTGACCTTGAAAAGGCTCGAGCCGCTTTGAATAAACTCCTTTCTGATAATGTAAAATTTTCATATCGTAAGTGCCGTAGCCGATGCTACCAATGGGGCAATAAACCAGGTAAACTACTGGCTAAGGCCCTTAGGGAACAAAGAGCAATCACCTTTTCTCTGACGTCCTAGTGGATGCTGGGAACTCCGAAAGGACCATGGGGGAATAGCGGCTCCGCAGGAGACTGGGCACAACTAAAGAAAGCTTTTAGGTCACCTGGTGTGCACTGGCTCCTCCCACCATGACCCTCCTCCAAGCCTCAGTTAGATTTTGTGCCCGGCCGAGGTTGGATGCACACTAGGGGCTCTCCTGAGCTTCTAGAAAGAAAGTATATAATTAGGTTTTTTATTTTACAGTGAGACCTGCTGGCAACAGGCTCACTGCAGCGAGGGACTAAGGGGAGAAGAAGCGAACCTACCTGCTTGCAGCTAGCTTGGGCTTCTTAGGCTACTGGACACCATTAGCTCCAGAGGGATCGACCGCATGGAACTGGCCTTGGTGTTCGGTCCCGGAGCCGCGCCGCCGTCCCCCTTACAGAGCCAGAAGCAAGAAGAGGTCCGGAAAATCGGCGGTAGAAGACATCAGTCTTCACCAAGGTAGCGCACAGCACTGCAGCTGTGCGCCATTGCTCCTCATGCACACTTCACACTCCGGTCACTGAGGGTGCAGGGCGCTGGGGGGGGGGGGCGCCCTGAGCAGCAATAAAAACACCTTGGCTGGCATATATATCACAATATATAGCCCCAGAGGCTATATATGTGATAAATACCCCTGCCAGAATCCATAAAAAAGCGGGAGAAAAGTCAGCGAAAAAGGGGCGGAGCTATCTCTCTCAGCACACTGGCGCCATTTTCTCTTCACAGTGCAACTGGAAGACAGCTCCCCAGGCTCTCCCCTGTAGTTTTCAGGCTCAAAGGGTTAAAAAGAGAGGGGGGGGCACTAAATTTAGGCGCAATATTGTATATACAAGCAGCTATTGGGAAAAATTCACTCAATATAGTGTTAATCCCTAAATTATATAGCGCTCTGGTGTGTGCTGGCATACTCTCTCTCTGTCTCCCCAAAGGGCTGTGTGGGGTCCTGTCCTCAGTCAGAACATTCCCTGTGTGTGTGTGGTGTGTCGGTACGGCTGTGTCGACACGTTTGATGAGGAGGCTTATGTGATGGCAGAGCAGATGCCGATAAATGTGATGTCGCCCCCTGTGGGGCCGACACCAGAGTGGATGGATAGGTGGAAGGTATAAACCGACAGTGTCAACTCCTTACATAAAAGGCTGGATGACGTAACAGCTATGGGACAGCCGGCTTCTCAGCCCGCGCCTGCCCAGGCGTCTCAAAGGCCATCAGGGGCTCAAAAACGCCCGCTCCCTCAGATGGCAGACACAGATGTCAACACGGAGTCTGTCTCCAGTGTCGACGAGGTTGAGACATATACACAATCCACTAGGAACATTCGTTACATGATCCCGGCAATAAAAAATGTGTTACACATTTCTGACATTAACCCAAGTACCACTAAAGAAGGGTTTTATGTTTGGGGAGAAAAAGCAGGCAGTGTTTTGTTCCCCCATAAAATGAGTGAATGAAGTGTGAAAAAGCGTGGGTTCCCCCGATAAGAAACTGGTAATTTCTAAAAAGTTACTGATGGCGTACCCTTTCCCGCCAGAGGATAAGTTACGCTCAGAGATATCCCCTATGGTGGATAAGGCGCTCACACGTTTGTCAAAAAAGGTGGCACTGCCGTCTTAGGACACGGCCACTTTGAAGGTACCTGCTGATAAAAAGCAGGAGGCTATCCTGA
Source organism: Pseudophryne corroboree (assembly GCF_028390025.1). Classification (NCBI taxonomy): domain Eukaryota; kingdom Metazoa; phylum Chordata; class Amphibia; order Anura; family Myobatrachidae; genus Pseudophryne; species Pseudophryne corroboree. The sequence continues at coordinate 18,703,527 of NC_086445.1, read as the reverse complement.
AGTCTGTATTTACACACTCAGGTACTAGACTGAGACCTGCAGATAGTGCTGCTGCAGCGTGGTCTGTAACCCTGTCAAACAGGGATACTATTTTGCGAACATAAGACGTCGTCTTATATATGAGGGATGCACAGAGGGATATTTTGCCGGCTGGCATCCAGAAATAATGCAATGTCCATTCGGTCAGGAGGTTATTAGAGACCCGACACTGGACAGGTGATGCTGACTTTAAAAGGCACATAGAGCCTTATAAGGGTGAGGAATTGTTTGGGGATGGTCTCTGGGACCTCGTATCCACAGCAACAGCTGGGAAGAATTTTTTTTTACCTCAGGTTTCCTCACAGCCTCAGAAAGCACTGTATTATCAGGTACAGTCCTTTCGGCTTCAGAAATGCAAGCGTGTAAAACGAGGGAAGAGGGAAAAAGCTGCACCAGTCAGCCAGTTCCCAGAATCAAAATTCTTCCCCCGCTTCCTCTGAGTCCACCGCATGACAGGGGGGCTCCACAGGCGTAGCCAGGTACGGTGGGGGTCCGCCTCAAAAATTTCAGCGATCAGTGGGCTCGCTCACAGGTGGATCCCTAGATCCTTCAAGTAGTATTTCAGGGTACAAGCTGGAATTCGAGGCGTCTCCCCCCCGCCGTTTCCTCAAATCTGCCTTGCCGACAACTCCCTCAGGCAGGGAGACTGTGCTAGAGGCAATTCACAAGCTGTATTCCCAGCAGGTGATAGTCAAGGTGCCCCTACTTCAACAAGGACGGGGTTACTATTCCACACTGTTTGTGGTACCGAAACCAGACGGTTCGGTGAGACCCATTTTATATTTGAAATCCTTGAACACATACATAAAAAAATTCAAGTTCAAGATGGAATCGCTCAGGGCAATTATTGCAAGCCTGGAGGAGGGGGATTACATGGTATCCCTGGACATCAAGGAGGCTTACCTACATGTCCCCATTTACCATCCTCACCAGGAGTACCTCAGATTTGTGGTACAGGATTGCCATTACCAATTCCAAACACTGCCGTTTGGACTGTCCACGGCACCGAGGGTCTTTACCAAGGTAATGGCAGAAATGATTATACTCCTTCGAGAAAGGAAGTTTTAATTCTCCCGTACTTGGACGATCTCCTTATAAAGGCGAGGTCCAAGGAGCAGTTGTTGGTCGGAGTAGCACTATCTCGGGAAGTGCTACAACAGCACGGATGGATTCTATACATTCCAAAGTCACAGCTGGTTCCTACCACACGCCTACTGTTCCTGGGGATGGTTCTGGACACAGAACAGAAAAAAGTGTTTCTCCCGCAGGAGAAAGCCAAGGAGCTGTCATCTCTAGTCAGAGACCTCCTGAAACCAAAACAGGTATCGGTGCATCACTGCACACGAGTCCTAGGAAAAATGGTAGCTTCTTACGAAGCAAAATTCCATTCGGCAGGTTCCATGCAAGAACTTTTCAGTGGGACCTCTTGGACAAGTGGTCGGGATCGCATCTTCAGATGCATCGGCTGATAACCCTGTCTCCAAGGACCAGGGTATCTCTACTGTGGTGGCTGCAGAGTGCTCATCTTCAAGAGGGCCGCAGATTCGGCATACAGGACTGGGTCCTGGTAACCACGGATGCCAGCCTTCGAGGCTGGGGGGCAGTCACACAGGGAAGAAATTTCCAAGGACTTTGGTCAAGTCAGGAGTCGTCCCTACACATAAATATTCTGGAACTGAGGGCCATTTACAATGCCCTAAGTCTGGCAAGGCCTCTGCTTCAAAACCAGCCGGTACTGATCCAATCAGACAACATCACGGCAGTCGCCCATGTAAACCGACAGGGCGGCACAAGAAGCAGGATGGCGATGGCAGAAGCCACAAGGATTCTCCGATGGGCGGAAAATCACGTCTTAGCACTGTCAGCAGTGTTCATTCCGGGAGTGGACAACTGGGAAGCAGACTTCCTCAGTGGACACGACCTACACCCGGGAGAGTGGGGACTTCATCCAGAAGTCTTCCAACTGTTGGTAAACCGTTGGGAAAGGCCACAGGTGGACATGATGGCGTCCCGCCTAAACAAAAAACTAGAGAGATATTGCGCCAGGTCGAGGGACCCTCAGGCGATAGCTGTGGACGCTCTAGTGACACCGTGGGTGTACCAGTCAGTTTATGTGTTCCCTCCTCTGCCTCTCATACCAAGGGTACTGAGAATAATAAGAAAACGAGGAGTAAGAACAATACTCGTGGTTCCGGATTGGCCAAGACGAGCGTGGTACCCGGAACTAGGCCGCTATATACGATTATCTAAAATCTATACATTTCCCTGCCTTGTCGAAAGAAGACGCGGACTCTTTAGATGACCCCTTCTCTACTGAGAAGGTTATGAAAGTTATTGACTCCTTACCCAATGGTAAAAGCCCAGGCCCTGATGGGTTCTCTATTGCCTATTATAAAGCCTTTAAAGGGAAACTGGTCCCTCTTCTCACAAGGGCGTTTAATGCCATTTCGGATGAGTCCTATTTTTCGGCACAATCTCTTGAGGTTCGCATCACGGTGCTGCCAAAAGAAGGTAAAGACCCCAGTTTATGTTCAAGTTACCGACCGATTTCGCTCTTGAATATAGATATTAAAATTTTAGCTAAATTGCTTGCGATTCGCCTTAAATTATTGTTGCCAAATTTGATTCATGGAGACCAGACGGGCTTTATCTTGGGTCGAGAGGCTAGGGACAATATCTCCAAAGTCATCAATATGATCCATTATGCATCCCTATCCCCATCCCCCTCTATAGTAATATCGACAGATGCTGAAAAAGCATTTCATAGGGTGGATTGGGGTTTTATGTCTGGCATCCTAAGATCTCTAGGACAGGGTAACGCCTGTCTCCATAGAATCCTATCCCTCTATACCTCTCCGCTCAAATGAAAATCAATGGCTCCTTGTCTGAACCTTTTACAATTTCTAATGGCACGAGACAAGGGTGCTCTCTCCCCCCTCCCCCCCCCCGTTATTTGTACTATGTATAGAAGCTTTGGCTAGAGGCATTAGAGCCAATCAAAATATTCCAGGTTTGTTTGTTACAGGATAGGAATAAAAATTGGCTCTCTACACTGATGATCTGCTTGCCCTAATCTCGAATCCGACGATTTCCCTTCCAAATTTGATTTTGGAATTTAATAGATTTGGAGCTCTCTCCAACTTTAAGATAAATTACTCCAAATCCATCTCTATGAATTTAACTACCCCTCCCACCGTATTTGCTAGTTTGAAATACTCATTTCCTTTTACGTGGCATGATTATAAATTGAAATAGCAAGGTGTTCAGATCTCCAATGATTTGACTAAACTGTTTTCCTTAAATTTTACCCCGTTACTGAAAACACTCAAAAGACTGCAAACAATGGGTGTTATTGGAAGAGGGCTGCCTCCCACATTATATTGAAATTATCCCCTGGCTGCCTACTCTCCTGAAAGTTAACCTCCCCACGGTCTCTCCCACTCTTAAACTATGGTGTAGGCTTCGGTTACATGGCCACATATCTTCTAAACTATCCCTTCTCACTTCCTTAATTTTCAACCCCGACTTTATTCCAGGTTTCCAAGGAACTGCCTTCACACAGTGGGCTGAGATTGGGATTTTTAGGGTAGGTCAGCTGGTGAGCTCTGGCAAGGTGCAGTCATTTTCTGATATTCAATCACTCTGGAATATGCCAAGTCCCGACTTTTGGAAATATCTTCAGGTACGTCACTTTCTAACATCCTCCAAGAATCTTTCTGATATAATGAGAGATCTAACCACTTTTGAAAAATTGTGCATCTCCCCTCAGTCTCCTACCCACACTATTTCTCAGATATATACCATTATTATTGAAAACCTTTTTACTCAACCTTTTTCATTTATAACCTCCTGGGAGAGAGATCTGCAAGGCCTGTTCACACAATTTAATTGGGACTCCATATTTTGCAACACTCAGGCGAGTTCTCTCTGCCTATCTATGATTGAAAATCTTTATAAAATCTTATACAGATGGTATAGAATCCCCCTCATCCTCAATAAGATGTATCCCACTGTATCTATCTTCTGCTGGAGGGAATGCTCCCTCATATCCCCTTTCTGGACAGAGGTGTTCAGATGCTCCGAACTAATACTCGGTGACGTGGTACCAAAAGACCCAGGGTTTTGGCTACTTAACTTGACTCCAGCAAGTACACACTCTTATAAGCATTCACTGCTAGACATTTCAATAACACAGCCAAGGCCATTATACCAGTTCTCTGGAGATCCCCTTCACCCCCGTCGATTAAACAAGATCGATTATTTTTTAGAGATGGAAGATCTCATCTCCTTTTCTTCAGGGAAGACCATTAATTTTACTGTTATTTGGCTGCCCTGGTGTGAATTTAAAGAGACACCCATATATAAATCATATCTGGGTATATAGACAGTTGCCCAATACCCTTTACTTTATTTTACGCATATATTTTATGACGCCTATGAATGGGCTGCCCATTTTATGTTTACGATGCTCACTGCCCTGTCTTTCACTAGGGATATCCTTTCTTTCTTTCTTTCTTTCTTTCTTTCTTTCTTTCTTTCTTTCTTTCTTTCTTTCTTTCTTTCTTTCTTTCTTTCTTTCTTTCTTTCTTTCTTCTATTTCTCTTAATTCCTCTTCTCTTCTTCCTTTCTCTCCATATCTCTTTTTCAACTGTTTTGATACTATGTTTTTTGGCTGTATATTTGTATAGTTGTCACTATAGACAAATTGTATTTTTGGATATTATCATAAGACAAAAATAAATAAATACATTTGACAAGTATCCGTATGCACCTTCATATGCTTATACTGCAATTGTTTCTTGTCATTTAAACGTGTTGTTATATCTGTCTACTGCCTTAATAAAAACAGTTTAAATTAAAAAAAAGTCACAGTCTTCAGTTCTTCATTCTTCAGCTTTGTCTTAAAGCCAGTCACAGTCTTCAGTTCTTCATTCTTCAGCCTCGTCTTAAAGCCAGTCTTCAATTCTTCATTCTTCAGCTTTGTCTTAAAGCCACAGTCACAGTCTTCAGTTCTTCATTCAGAGTTTTTCAGTCTCGTTTTTCAATCATAAACTCCATTCTTCAGCTCAGTCATTCAGAAAACCACGGTCTTTGTTTATCATCGTTACTTCATTAAATCATATTATATATTCTTCATCGTCCTCAGTCTCTCCTTGGGTTCATAATTAGTTCTTCATCCCATGAGAAGGAACTACATCCAGCCTCCTCGCCTTCCCTCTCCTCAGGCAGCTGTCTCTCAAGTCCAACCTCAGTTGTCGGAGCCTCAACATCAGCCTAGCATGACAGTAAGCACTGGCCCAATGGATCCGACGAGTGAGTGGGCTACTGGAGGCGATGCTACTGCAGATATTCTGTCCTGCCTAAGCAAGCAGGAGGCTATGCAAGCTCAGATTGTGCAATTTAAGCAGAGTATGTCCGCCCGTTTGGATTCTCTTCATACGGCTATATCTTCATCCCAAGTATCTGTACCTGCTCCAACTTCTCCAGTTCAGAGTCCTCCAGTGTTTGGGCTAGTCCCTCGGTTGCAATTGCCGCCACCTAACAAGTTTGATGGAAGTCCAAAGCAATGTCGTGGATTTCTCAATCAATGTGAGATTCAATTCGAACTTCAGTCTGCCAATTTCCCGTCAGCTAGGACAAGGATTGCTTATATTATTTCCTTTCTAACAGGACAAGCACTTGAATGGGCCTCACCATTGTGGGAGAGGACAGATCCCATTCTCTTGAATTACCCGGAATTTGTAGCGACCTTCCCGTAAGATCTTCGATGAGCCAGGCCAAACTACCTCCGCATCTCTGGAGATTCTGCGTTTGCGTCAAGGAACATGTTCTGTCAGTCAGTACGTGATCCAATTTCGTACCCTCTCACCTGAACTGAGTTGGAATGAGGAGGCTCTCATCATTGCCTTTTGGAATGGCCTCTCTGATAGAATCAAAGATGACCTAGCCACTCAGGATGTTCCGGACAAACTCGATTAAATTAATCTCCCTATGTAATAAGATGGATCTCAGATATAGAGAGCGCGGTTTGGAACAAGCAAAAACTGATTGTTCTAGATCCCGCGCTAACCCCTCTCCAAGACCATCTTCACCTTCGGCAGAAGAGCCCATGCAAATCAGTCATTCACGCCTCACCAATGAAGAACGTCAGAGGCGTAGACAAGGCAATCTCTGTGGGTACTGTGGTGCGGCCGACCATTACGCTAAATCCTGTGGTTAATGGCCGGGAAACTCCCGCTACTAGCTTACGCAGGAGAGGTTAAGCTAGGAGGTTATCTGGAATTTCTTACCAAGAAGGAGTCGGTCCTGTTTATGAGTTTCGAGCTTCCCTCTACATCCCTTCAAATCGCTGCTGTCCTCGACTCTGGAGCTGCTGATAGTTTCATCACTTCAGCATTTGTTCAATGCTCTGGAATACAGACTGTACGTTTTGGATCGAGCTATCTCTGTCACCACAGTAGATGGGAGTTTCATTCCTGAAGAGATCATCACTCGTCGTACTGTGCCTCTGAAGATGAAAGTCAGAGTTCTTCATTCCGAAAGTATCTTTCCTGGTAATTCCCAAAGCCTCTCATGAAATAATTTGTGGATTTCCATGGTTCCAAAAACACAACCCTCGTATTGATGCACTATGGATGTGCTCTTTTGTGGAAAGTCCTGCCCCCAGAATTGTCTGTCCACTATGAAACCACTCTCTACGCTCAAGCCTTCTAGTCTTCCAATTGCTTATCAAGCTTTCCAAGATGTCTTCAGTAAACAGGTGGCAGATGAGTTACCTCCTCATCGATGCTGGGACTGTCCTATTGATCTGTTGCCTGGTAAAACTCTCAGAGGTCAGATTTATCCTCTCTCCCTCCCAAAGACCCAAGCTATGTCCGAGTACATTCAGGAAAACTTGGATAAAGGATTTATCCGGCCTTCCTCTTCTCCAGCCGGGGCAGGGTTCTTTTTCGGAAAAAAAGGATGGGGGCCTGCGACCCTGTATCGACTACTGGGGTCTGAATGACATTACAGTTAAGAACAGGTACCCCTTGCCCCTGATCCCAGAGTTATTCGACCGAGTGAAGGGGCTACGGTCTATACCAAACTAGATCTGTGTGGGGCCTACAATTTAATACGTATCTGAGCTGGAGATGAGTGGTAGACAACAGTCAACACCTGCGATGGACATTACGAGTACCTGGTAATGCCCATTGGTCTATGTAACGCCCCTGCAGTTTTTCAGAATTATGTCAACAAGCTGTTTCGGGATCTACTCTACAAATGCCTGGTAGTATACCTTGACGACATTTTGATTTTTCCCGAAGATCTGAAGGCCCATCTCGAGCAACTCCAGGAAGTCCTAAGTCATCTTAGAGAGAATCGCCTGTTCTGTAAGCATGAGAAGTGCACGTTCGAGGTGTCCACAATTCCTTTTTTGGGTTATATCATTTCTGGGAAGGAGTTACAGATGGACACTGCCAAAGTCCAGGCAATCCGGGATTGGACTCTTCCTGTCTCCCTTAAAGGGGTTCAACGTTTTTTAGGGTTTGCCAACTTCAACAGAAAATTAATTAAAGGCTATTCTTCCACCATTGCTCCCATTACTGCCCTGACTAGGAAAGGAGAAAATCCATCTGATTGGCCATCTGAGGCTCTCGAGGCTTTCTCCTCCTTAAAGAATGCTTTTATGTCAGCTCCAATTCTTCGGCAGCCCGATCTCAGTCGTCCTTCCCAGGTAGAAGTGGATGCATCTTCGGTAGGAGTGGGAGCAGTCCTATCCCAGGTCTTCGAGGATAAAAGTCCATCCCTGTGCTTATTTTTCACAAAAATTCTCTCTGGCCAAACAGACTTATGCTATTGGAGAACAGGAATTGTTGGCTATTAAGTTGGCCTTTGAAGAGTGGAGGTATATGTTAGAGGGAGTGCAATATCCAAATTCAGTAATCACTGACCATAAGAACCTTCTGTATTTGCAATCCGCTCGATGTCTAAATCCACGTCAGGCTAGATGGGCCATCTTCTCTCGCTTTTCTTTCAAACTCCGCTATCGTCCGGAGCACTCAATCAAAACACTGATGCCCTTTTCCGCTCATTGAGTGTTGACGACTTTCTGGAGCCGCCACTAATACCACTCCACTTCCACCTCCGGGAAAGACGTTAGTTGCACCAGAGCTGAGGAAAAAGCTGCTTACCTGGGCTCATACCTCACCCTTCATGGGCCATGCCGGCAGCGTCAAAACCCCCAAGTTCATCCAGCATTCTTATTGGTGGCCTCATCTTAGGTCCGATTTGTTGGAGTTCATAGTTGCCTGTCCAAAGTGTGCTCAACATAAAAGTCCTAAGGGACAAAGACATCCAATAAATATAAACGCTTTGCGGATCAAAAACGAAAGGCTCTACCAAGTCCCAAAGTAGGAAATGGTGTGTGGATTTCTACCCGTAATTTATGGCTCAAAGTGCCCTCTAGAAATTTGCTACTAGATACATTGGATTTTTTCCGAAAGAGAAGGTCTTGAATCCAGTGGCTTACAAGGTGAAGTTACCTCCTTATTTAAAGGTTCCTAATGCCTTCCATATTTCTTTGTTGAAGCCTTTAGTGCTCAATCGATTCCGGGCAGCACTTCCTAAGCCTCACAAGATTTAGTCTGCACAAGCAGAAGAATTTGAAGTTCACAAGATTCTTGATTCTCATCAAATGTATGGCCGTCTCCAATATCTTATAGATTGGAAGGGATATGGCCCGGAGGAGAGGTCTTGGATTTCTGCAGAAGATGTGCACGCTCCGAGGTTAATCCGAGTTTTTCACGCCAAGAATCCAACTAAAGGCCTAGAGTTTGAAGTCCACCCCAAAAAGGGGAGGTGCTGTCACCCTCCCCAGTCTTAGCTCCGGTGTGCGGTCACATGGTTTGCCATCCCGGTGGCTGTTGGGGCTGCGGCAACATGGAACTGCAGCAAGGGGGGGCCGCTGGGCTGTGTGTGCCACTGCCAGGAACCGGAGACCGGGGTCCGGGCAAACAGAGTTCTGCAGCAAGGAGTTGCTGTGCTGGGTCCTGGTTCTAGCTCTGGCTGCCAGAGGCCATGGAACGGAGCTTAGTGCACTGGGTGCTGTGTCCTGGTGTGTCCTCAGTGCTGGAGGCCACCATGTTGGAGACCAAAGTCGGTCTAATAGCAATTCTCACTCTCTGCCTCAGCCAATCCGTGGCAGCCCTTCCTTATAAAAGGGGTCTGGTTTTGAGCAGCAGGGCCAGTGCTTCTAGTTACTTTCCCAGGTAAAGGTGCTCAGCTCTGTGCTCCCAGGTTACTCCAGGTATTCTGTTCTCATTTGCTACCGTCTGGTGGTCTCCCACTTGCCGCAATCCTGTTGCTAACAGCCCAGCTCCACTCATGGGGTAACTACGCGGTCCTTGGCCGTGGAGGGGATCCAGGGGTGTGAGTGGTAGGACATCGGATGGCATTCTTCAACCTCGTCTTAAAGCCACAGTCTTCAATTCTTCATTCTTCAGCTTTGTCTTAAAGCCACAGTCTTCAGTTTTTCATTCTTCAGCCTCGTCTTAAGCCACAGTCTTCAATACTCCATTCTTCAGCTTAGTCTTAAAGCTTTCAGTTCTTCATTCAGAGTTCTTCAGTCTCGTTTTTCAGTCATAAACTCCATTCTTCAGCTCAGTCATTCGGAAAACCTCAGTCTTTGTTTATCATCGTTACTTCATTAAATCATATTATATCTTCTTCATCGTCCTCAGTCTCTTCTTGGGTTTATAACTAGTTCTTCATCCCATGAGAAGGAACTACATCCAGCCTCCTTCCCTCTCCTCAGCCATCTGTCTCTCAAGTCCATACTCAGTTGTCGGAGCCTCAACATCAGCCTAGCGTGACAAGCTTCTAATCACTTTCTAAGTTTCTGTCTTTTTCTGCTGGGAAACTCCCAGAACCTAATCTGTTCTGAGGGGTGTTAGGTTGAAGGTTCTTGCTAAAGCTCCTCCTGGAGTATGCTCAGAAGTCTCAAGTCCTGACCATCTTAATAGGCTCAGGTAGAGCAGGCAATTTTCTCTCATCTTCAGTAGTCCAGAAGTTAAACATTCATTGAAAACTCTAACCAGATCCATAATACTGACTCAGTCGATGGTAACCGTGTGACTGATGGGTTGATCATCCACTCCACTGTATCTTTGTGTAGGAGCCCTACGCCAAAAGCAAAGAATTCCTACGGATTCCAAAGGCTTCTCATGATATTGTCCTAGGCCTACACTAGTTGCAATTACACAACCCTCAAATCGACTGTCTACTTCACAAATTGTAATGTGGAGGTCCTCTTGTTTTCAATCTTGCCTCGAATTGTACTTCTGCAAGAAGTAAATGCCAGGCTATCTGCTGAATTACCATTTGTCTATAAAAAGTTCATTGATGTGTTCAGTGAACAAGCAGTGAACAAATTACCACCACGTTGGGAATGGGACTGTCCCATCAACTTAATTACTGGAAAAATGCCACCCAAAGATTGTATTTACCCCCTAAAAATGGATACCCTCTTCCGTTAATTACTGAGCTTTTTCATAGATTGAAGAGGTCCACTGTCTTCACTATGTTGGATCTGTGACGAGCATATAATCGGATCAGAATTTGAGCAGATGACGAGTGGAAAACAGCCTTCAATACCAGGGATGGGCACTTTGAGTACTGTACCTCATAATGTCCTTTGTTCTCTACAAGGCTCCCAAAGTATTTCAGCACTTCGTCATTTACATTTTTAGAGATCTGTTATCAAGTTCATCAGTTCTATTTTGGTTTGGACTCTTCCATTGCCTCAAGGCAAATTCAGAGATCCTAGGTTTTGCCAACTACTAGAGAAAGTTTATCTGAGGATATTTAACTTTTGTGGCACCAATCACTGCCCTTACAAAGAAAGGTGGTCAACTAGCTTGGTGGTCTGAAGAGGCATTAGCCGCCTTCCAATATTTAAAACAATCCTTTATCTCAGCTCCTGTATTACATCAACCCAACACCGACAAGCCCTTTTCCCCAAAGTGGATGCATCTGCAGTAAGCATAGGAGCCGTTCTATCTCAATATGCTGAGAAACTATATCTCTGTGGCTTCTCTCAGAAATTCTCACCTGCAGAAAAAAATTATTCTATTTGTGATCAAGAGTTACTTGTATTCAAGCTTGCTCTTGAAGAGTGGAGATATCATTTGGAAGGAGCACAGTTCCCTGTAAAAAAAGTAATATCTGAAGACTGCTCAGTGCCTTAATTTTAAAAATAATATATCGACCGGGATCTCAAAATCGAAAGGCAGATACTTTATTCAGGTCTTTGGAGACAGAGGAAGAGTCTACTTCACAGGAAAATCATCTAATTTTCAATCCAGTTGCTTTTGTTACTACACAGGTGTCGCCTACTCCACCCATGGGCAAAATGCTGATAACTCCAGGTCTTCGTAAGAAATTAATGTTCTGGGCCCAAGTTCCCTCTTTGCCAGTCACTCTGCAGTTACGAAGACATACAAGTTTCTACAGAGAGCATACATTCAAGAATTTATTGCTTCCTGCTGAAAATGTGCGCAGCATAAGGCATATCGGCAGGCTCCTGCTAATCCTTTTTAACCTCTGTCCATACTTAAACACCCATGATCTTTGCAACAGACTTACCTCCTTCTAAAGGATATAACTCATTTGGATGGTGGTAGATTGATTATCCAAGATGGCCCACTTTGTTCCTCTAAATGGTCTACCTTCTGCTGCAATGTTAGTGCAACTTTTTATTCATGAGATCTTTCAGCTACATGACCTTCCAGTTGAAATAATCTCAAACTGAGGCATCCAGTTTGTCTCGAAGTTCTGGAAAGCTTTATGTTCTGCCTATCAAGTGAAGCTGAACTTCTCTTCTGCATACCATCCCCAAACAAACAGTCACACTGAGATGGTTAATTAAGAACTTGAAGCCTTTCTCAGACTTTCTTCTACAAACTAGAGAGAAAAAAGTATTCCGTATTAGGGCACACTCAAAGGCAAATACACTAATATATCCTAAAAGTCGACGCCCCTTAGGGGAGAGGACCAAAAATTGATAAAATATAACTTTTATTGGTATACATTAAAGCTTACGAAATATGTGCAAGTGAAAAAATAATAAAGATAATGAAAAAATAATAAAAAATGTTTTAATTGTGCAGACTAAATGTGATATTAAAAAGCTGAACCACTGTGTAGATGTGTGTGTTGTAAATTCTTCCAATGAAAGAAGTGTGTATCACTTAGTTCTGTGGTTACATCAAATATTGCTACAGCAATTACAATACTGTAGCTGCTTATGACAGGGATAGTGTTTATATCAATTTCACTGTGATGGGCTTATTTTTAGATGCCCACTACACCTCACACATAAACATGAAATATGTCTGACGTCTAAATGTCACTTTATTCTACTTAAGATAATGGGGTAGAACATCTGCCATGGGCTGAATTTGTTCACAATTTTCGTTACCACTCTCCTTCTAACAGCACTTTTTTGTCACGGTCTACAGTCAACATCCACACATACAGACTTTCAGTCCTTACCATCAGTGGATGCTCCAGCAGCCACCCTCAACCTACAGCACTTTACAAAGCTTTGGAAATAGATATTTCTATCAAGAAAGCATCCAGCAACTACCAAATCTTCACTGATCGTAAGCACCAGGCTGTACCAAGCCTAAAAACAGGAGATTGAGTTTGGCTGTCCACCCGCAATCTTAGACTCAAAGTACCTTCAAAGGAGTTTGCACCCAGATTTATTGGGCCATTTCCAGTTGAACGTGTTATTAATCCTGTCACATACGAATTGAAACTGCCTACATTCCTGTGAATCCCAAAAGCCTTTCATATCTCTTTGTTACGACCATCATCTTGAATAAATTCCAATCATCTCCACCCAAGACTTCTCACATTCAGACTAGTGAAGGATTCTATTCGCAGTAGAAAGAATCCTGGATTCTCATTTTAGGTATGGTCACTTACAATACCTTATTGATTGTAAAGGATACCATACAGAAGAAAGGGTTTACCTCCGGTTTCAGCACCTGTCCTCATGTTCTAATACTTCTTTTCCTTTGAAGAATGTTTCCCTCCTGTACCTTGGTAAAACCCTTGATATATGTGAAAGTTTGTATAATTTACCTCTCGTTTCTCTTCTCTGCGCCAAACTATACATATTAAGATAGTCTTTTAGTCTTTCCCGATATGTTTTGTGGTGTAGACCATGCACCATTTAAGTTGCCCTTCTTTGAACAGTTTGTAATGTATTTATATCCTGGCAATATGGCCACTGGATCTAAACACCGTATTCTAGATGAGGCCGTACCAGTGATCTATACCAGAGGATTTCAATTGTGGTCCTCATGGCACCTCAACAGTCCAGGTTTTAAGTATATCCATGGCTCAGCACAGATGGTTAAATTAAATTAACTGAGGTACTAATTAAGTCACCTGTGACCAAGCATGGATAAACTTAAAATCTGGACCATTGAGGTGCCTTGAGGACCTCGTTTGGGAACCTCTGACTTATACAGTGGCATTATTACTTCTGTTGCTGATTCTTTACCCTATGTAACCAAGCACCTGACTAGCCTTCTTCATTGCTTTGTTACATTGCTTACCTGCCTTTATGTCACCTGAGATAGTGACTCCTAGATCCCTTTCCTCCTCAGTAGTTCCCAGTATAGTGCCATTAATACTATATTTATCCTTTATGTCACCTGAAATAGTGACTCCTAGATCCCTTTCCTCCTCAGTAGTTTCCAGTATAGTGCCATTAATACTATATTTATCCTTTGTCACCTGAAACAGTGACTCCTGTATCCTTTTCCTCCTCAGTAGTTTCCAGTATAGTGCCATTAATACTATATTTATCCTTTATGTCACCTGTAATAGTGACTCCTGGATCCCTTTCCTCCTCAGTAGCTCCCAGTATAGTGCCATTAATACTATATTTATCCTTTATGTCACCTGAAATAGTGACTCCTAGATCCCTTTCCTCCTCAGTAGTTTCCAGTATAGTGCCATTAATACTATATTTATCCTTTATGTCACCTGAAATAGTGATTCCTAGATCCCTTTCCTCCTCAGTAGTTTCCAGTATAGTGCCATTAATACTATATTTATCCTTTGTCACCTGAAACAGTGACTCCTAGATCCCTTTCCTCCTCAGTAGTTTCCAGTATACTGCCATTAATACTATATTTATCCTTTATGTCACCTGAAATAATGACTCCTAGATCCCTTTCCTCCTCAGTAGCTCCCAGTATAGTGCCATTAATACTATATTTATCCTTTATGTCACCTGAAATAGTGACTCCTAGATCCCTTTCCTCCTCAGTAGTCCCCAGTATAGTGTCATTAATATTATATTTATCCTTTATGTCACCTGAGATAGTGACTCCTAGATCCCTTTCCTCCTCAGTAGTTCCCAGTATAGTGCCATTAATACTATATTTATCCTTTATGTCACCTGAAATAGTGACTCCTAGATTCCTTTCCTCCTCAGTAGTCCCCAGTATACTGCCATTAATACTATATTTATCCTTTATGTCACCTGAAATAGTTACTCCTAGATCCCTTTCCTCCTCAGTAGTTTCCAGTATAGCGCCATTAATACTTTATTTATCCTTTATGTCACCAGAAATAGTGACTCCTAGATCCCTTTCCTCCTCAGTAGCTCCCAGTATAGTGCCATTAATACTATATTTATCCTTTATGTCACCTGAAATAGTGACTCCTAGATCCCTTTCCTCCTCAGTAGTTTCCAGTATAGTGCCATTAATACTATATTTATCATTTGTCACCTGAAACAGTGACTCCTAGATCCTTTTCCTCCTCAGTAGTTTCCTGTATAGTGCCATTAATACTATATTTATCCTTTATGTCACCTGAAATAGTGACTCCTAGATCCCTTTCCTCCTCAGTAGTCCCCAGTATACCGCCATTAATACTATATTTATCCTTTATGCCACCTGAAATAGTGACTCCTAGATCCCTTTCCTCCTCAGTAGTTCCCAGTATAGTGCCATTAATACAATATTTATCCTTTATGCCACCTGAAATAGTGACTCCTAGATCCCTTTCCTCCTCAGTAGTTCCCAGTATAGTGCCATTAATACTATATTTATCCTTTATGTCACCTGAAATAGTGACTCCTAGATCCCTTTCCTCCTCAGTAGTTCCCAGTATAGTGCCATTAATACTATATTTATCCTTTATGTCACCTGAAATAGTGACTCCTAGATCCCTTTCCTCCTCAGTAGTTCCAGTATAGTGCCATTAATACTATATTTATCCTTTATGTCACCTGAGATAGTGACTCCTAGATCTCTTTCCTCCTCAGAAGTTTCCAGTATAGTGCCATTAATACTATATTTATCCTTTATGTCACCTGAAATAGTGACTCCTAGATCCCTTTCCTCCTCAGTAGTTTCCAGTATAGTGCCATTAATACTATATTTATCCTGTATGTCACCTGAGATAGTGACTCCTAGATCCCTTTCCTCCTCAGTAGTCTCCAGTATAGTGCCATTAATACTATATTTATCCTTTATGTCACCTGAAATAGTGACTCCTAGATCCCTTTCCTCCTCAGTAGTCTCCAGTATAGTGCCATTAATACTATATTTATCCTTTATGTCACCTGAAATAGTGACTCCTAGATCCCTTTCCTCCTCAGTAGTTCCCAGTATAGTGCCATTGATACTATATTTATCCTTTATGTCACCTGAAATAGTGACTCCTAGATCCCTTTCCTCCTCAGTAGTTCCCAGTATAGTGCCATTAATACTATATTTATCCTGTATGTCACCTGAGATAGTGACTCCTAGATCCCTTTCCTCCTCAGTAGTCTCCAGTATAGTGCCATTAATACTATATTTATCCTTTGTCACCTGAAATAGTGACTCCTAGATCCCTTTCCTCCTCAGTAGTTTCCAGTATAGCGCCATTAATACTTTATTTATCCTTTATGTCACCTGAAATAGTGACTCCTAGATCCCTTTCCTCCTCAGTAGCTCCCAGTATAGTGCCATTAATACTATATTTATCCTTTATGTCACCTGAAATAGTGACTCCTAGATCCCTTTCCTCCTCAGTAGTTTCCAGTATAGTGCCATTAATACTATATTTATCCTTTGTCACCTGAAACAGTGACTCCTAGATCCTTTTCCTCCTCAGTAGTTTCCTGTATAGTGCCATTAATACTATATTTATCCTTTATGTCACCTGAAATAGTGACTCCTAGATCCCTTTCCTCCTCAGTAGTTCCCAGTATAGTGCCATTAATACAATATTTATCCTTTATGCCACCTGAAATAGTGACTCCTAGATCCCTTTCCTCCTCAGTAGTTCCCAGTATAGTGCCATTAATACTATATTTATCCTTTATGTCACCTGAAATAGTGACTCCTAGATCCCTTTCCTCCTCAGTAGTTCCCAGTATAGTGCCATTAATACTATATTTATCCTTTGTCACCTGAAATAGTGACTCCTAGATCCCTTTCCTCCTCAGTAGTTCCAGTATAGTGCCATTAATACTATATTTATCCTTTATGTCACCTGAGATAGTGACTCCTAGATCTCTTTCCTCCTCAGAAGTTTCCAGTATAGTGCCATTAATACTATATTTATCCTTTATGTCACCTGAAATAGTGACTCCTAGATCCCTTTCCTCCTCAGTAGTTTCCAGTATAGTGCCATTAATACTATATTTATCCTGTATGTCACCTGAGATAGTGACTCCTAGATCCCTTTCCTCCTCAGTAGTCTCCAGTATAGTGCCATTAATACTATATTTATCCTTTATGTCACCTGAAATAGTGACTCCTAGATCCCTTTCCTCCTCAGTAGTTCCCAGTATAGTGCCATTAATACTATATTTATCCTGTGTCACCTGAAATAGTGACTCCTAGATCCCTTTCCTCCTCAGTAGTTTCCAGTACAGTGCCATTTATACTATATTTATCCTGTATGTCACCTGAGATAGTGACTCCTAGATCCCTTTCCTCCTCAGTAGTTTCCAGTATAGTGCCATTAATACTATATTTATCCTTTATGCCACCTGAAATAGTGACTCCTAGATCCCTTTCCTCCTCAGTAGTTCCCAGTATAGTGCCAGTAATACTATATTTATCCTTTATGTCACCTGAAATAGTGACTCCTAGATCCCTTTCCTCCTCAGTAGTTTCCAGTATAGTGCCATTAATACTATATTTATCCTTTATGCCACCTGAAATAGTGACTCCTAGATCCCTTTCCTCCTCAGTAGTTTCCAGTATAGTGCCATTAATACTATATTTATCCTTTATGTCACCTGAAATAGTGACTCCTAGATCCCTTTCCTCCTCAGTAGTTTCCAGTATAGTGCCAATAATACTATATTTATCCTTTATGTCACCTGAAATAGTGACTCCTAGATCCCTTTCCTCCTCAGTAGTTCCCAGTATAGTGCCATTGATACTATATTTATCCTTTATGTCACCTGAAATAGTGACTCCTAGATCCCTTTCCTCCTCAGTAGTTCCCAGTATAGTGCCATTAATACTATATTTATCCTGTATGTCACCTGAGATAGTGACTCCTAGATCCCTTTCCTCCTCAGTAGTCTCCAGTATAGTGCCATTAATACTATATTTATCCTTTGTCACCTGAAATAGTGACTCCTAGATCCCTTTCCTCCTCAGTAGTTTCCAGTATAGCGCCATTAATACTTTATTTATCCTTTATGTCACCTGAAATAGTGACTCCTAGATCCCTTTCCTCCTCAGTAGCTCCCAGTATAGTGCCATTAATACTATATTTATCCTTTATGTCACCTGAAATAGTGACTCCTAGATCCCTTTCCTCCTCAGTAGTTTCCAGTATAGTGCCATTAATACTATATTTATCCTTTGTCACCTGAAACAGTGACTCCTAGATCCTTTTCCTCCTCAGTAGTTTCCTGTATAGTGCCATTAATACTATATTTATCCTTTATGTCACCTGAAATAGTGACTCCTAGATCCCTTTCCTCCTCAGTAGTTCCCAGTATAGTGCCATTAATACAATATTTATCCTTTATGCCACCTGAAATAGTGACTCCTAGATCCCTTTCCTCCTCAGTAGTTCCCAGTATAGTGCCATTAATACTATATTTATCCTTTATGTCACCTGAAATAGTGACTCCTAGATCCCTTTCCTCCTCAGTAGTTCCCAGTATAGTGCCATTAATACTATATTTATCCTTTGTCACCTGAAATAGTGACTCCTAGATCCCTTTCCTCCTCAGTAGTTCCAGTATAGTGCCATTAATACTATATTTATCCTTTATGTCACCTGAGATAGTGACTCCTAGATCCCTTTCCTCCTCAGTAGTTTCCAGTATAGTGCCATTAATACTATATTTATCCTGTATGTCACCTGAGATAGTGACTCCTAGATCCCTTTCCTCCTCAGTAGTCTCCAGTATAGTGCCATTAATACTATATTTATCCTTTATGTCACCTGAAATAGTGACTCCTAGATCCCTTTCCTCCTCAGTAGTTCCCAGTATAGTGCCATTAATACTATATTTATCCTGTGTCACCTGAAATAGTGACTCCTAGATCCCTTTCCTCCTCAGTAGTTTCCAGTACAGTGCCATTTATACTATATTTATCCTGTATGTCACCTGAGATAGTGACTCCTAGATCCCTTTCCTCCTCAGTAGTTTCCAGTATAGTGCCATTAATACTATATTTATCCTTTATGCCACCTGAAATAGTGACTCCTAGATCCCTTTCCTCCTCAGT
This sequence comes from Pseudophryne corroboree, assembly GCF_028390025.1. Classification (NCBI taxonomy): domain Eukaryota; kingdom Metazoa; phylum Chordata; class Amphibia; order Anura; family Myobatrachidae; genus Pseudophryne; species Pseudophryne corroboree. The sequence continues at coordinate 18,684,727 of NC_086445.1, read as the reverse complement.
AGTTCCCAGTATAGTGCCAGTAATACTATATTTATCCTTTATGTCACCTGAAATAGTGACTCCTAGATCCCTTTCCTCCTCAGTAGTTTCCAGTATAGTGCCATTAATACTATATTTATCCTTTATGCCACCTGAAATAGTGACTCCTAGATCCCTTTCCTCCTCAGTAGTTTCCAGTATAGTGCCATTAATACTATATTTATCCTTTATGTCACCTGAAATAGTGACTCCTAGATCCCTTTCCTCCTCAGTAGTTTCCAGTATAGTGCCAATAATACTATATTTATCCTTTATGTCACCTGAAATAGTGACTCCTAGATCCCTTTCCTCCTCAGTAGTTCCCAGTATAGTGCCATTAATACTATATTTATCCTTTATGCCACCTGAAATAGTGACTCCTAGATCTCTTTCCTCCTCAGTAGTTTCCAGTATAGTGCCATTAATACTATATTTATCCTTTATGTCACCTGAAATAGTGACTCCTAGATCTCTTTCCTCCTCAGTAGTTTCCAGTATAGTGCCATTAATACTATATTTATCCTTTATGTCACCTGAAATAGTGACTCCTAGATCCCTTTCCTCCTCAGTAGTTTCCAGTATAGTGCCATTAATACTATATTTATCCTTTATGTCACCTGAAATAGTGACTCCTAGATCCCTTTCCTCCTCAGCAGTTTCCAGTATAGTGCTATTATTACTATATTTATCCTTTATATCACCTGAAATAGTGACTCCTAGATCCCTTTCCTCCTCAGTAGTCCCCAGTATAGTGCCATTAATACTATATTTATCCTTTATGTCACCTGAAATAGTGACTCCTAGATCCCTTTCCTCCTCAGTAGTTTCCAGTATAGTGCCATTAATACTATATTTATCCTTTATGTCACCTGAAATAGTGACTCCTAGATCTCTTTCCTCCTCAGTAGTTTCCAGTATAGTGCCATTAATACTATATTTATCCTTTATGCCACCTGAAATAGTGACTCCTAGATCCCTTTCCTCCTCAGTAGTTTCCAGTATAGTGCCATTAATACTATATTTATCCTTTATGTCACCTGAAATAGTGACTCCTAGATCCCTTTCCTCCTCAGTAGTTTCCAGTATAGTGCCATTAATACTATATTTATCCTTTATATCACCTGAAATAGTGACTCCTAGATCCCTTTCCTCCTCAGTAGTTTCCAGTATAACGCCATTAATACTATATTTATCCTTTATGTCACCTGAAATAGTGACTCCTAGATCTCTTTCCTCCTCAGTAGTTTCCAGTATAGTGCCATTAATACTACATTTAGCATTTGTTTTTATTTTTGAGTCCCAAGTGCTTAATTTAGCTTTTTTTGACATTAAACTGTATTTGCCAAGTTCTTGACTATTCCTCTAGTCTACCCTTCCTGGCGTGTGTACCCTGTTGCATATCTTTGTGTCATCTGCAGAAAGGCATACTGTCTCTTCAGTACCACTACTGTCCCCTTTTGGATGCACAGTCTGCTGTTAAACTAGCACCCCTGAAGTTTAAGCTCTCGTACTTTGGCTGATTGGTCTGTTTTGGGGTATGGCTGAGGCTTGATTCTCCTATGTGATCTATTCCTTGATGTTAAGGCAGCAGCCACTGATCATCTCCTGTAATATTAAATTTAACACTATAGACCACAACAGTTTTGTTCTGTACTACATCCTAATGGTACCTAGTATTAATCCCTTCCATGGTACTATATTCTACACAGGCGGGAAAATGTTTTTGCCCCCTTCCTGACTACTTCTACTGTTGCATATTAATCACATTTGTTTCAGATTTACAAACAAAATTCAATATAAGATCAAAGCAACCTGAGTAAACAGACGATGCATTTTAAAATGTTAATATAATTTATTGAAGGGAAAAAGTTATCCAACACCTGTGTCAACCATGTTTTTCACATCGCTGTGGAGGTATATTGTTCCACTCTTCTTTGTTGTTCTTACAGCCACATTGGAGGGTTTTCAAGCATAAACTGCCCATATAAGGTCATACCACAGCAACTCAATTGTACTATTGTCAGGACTATGACTTGATCACTCCAAAACCTTAATTTTGTTTCTTGTGAGTCATTAAGAGGTGGGCTTCCTCTTGTGCTTTGGATTGTTTACTTGGTGCATAACCCAATCGTGCTTAAGTGTAGGATCATGGACTGATGACCGAATATTCTCCCTCAAGATTTTCTGTTAGAGAGCGGAATTCATGAAATCTATCAATAATGTGAGTTTTACAGGTCTTGAAGCAGCAAAGCATGACCACATCATCACACTACAACCACCATGTTTTACATCATGGTATGATGTTCTTACTGTGGAATGCTATGTTAGTTTTACTCCAGATGTAACGGGACCTACATCTTCCAAAAGTCCCTTTTTTGACTTCTTAGTCCACAGAACACTAGCCCAAAGCTCTTGGTTGATCATCAATGTGCTTTTTGGTAAGTGTGGAATGAGCCTTTATGATCCTCTTGGTTAGCAATGATTTTCTCCTTGCAACTTTTCCGTGGATACCATTTTTCCCCCCAATCTTTTTATTATGGTGAAATCATGAAAGTAGCCAAACATGATCTGCATGCATCTCTAAATAAGACCAATTCAAATTTAAAAGGCAGTGGGGCATCTCAATATCTTTCTCTTCCATCCTAACTCTTTCCTTTATTCCTGGGCAGTCACCCTCGGGTAATCTCCTGCTTTGGCAATCACTGCGCCTGACCGTTATTTGAGATGGAATTTGAATTTGCTTAACTAAATAAAAATCCACCTGTTCTTCAATTCCCCCAACGTTCAGATCAGAATATGTGCCAGTGGGTTGTTATCTGTGAAAATGTTGAATGGAGAAGCTACCAACTGCCATAAGTAGCAAAAACAAAAATGTGAGTGCACCAGGAGGTTATTGGTCACTATTTAATGTTCAGTTCCTTCCACATCACAGTTCTGTGCTGACAGATGGGTAGCTGGAAAGTTATACCACCTGCCGGGGGACCTTGATATTGTATCCGGAGAATACTGTGTGCCATTGTCGTTGAGACCGGGACTTTTTCAAACTGACACAAAAGAGCTTTAAACACTACTACAGGGCACATTGCAAAGGAAGTTCATTGTTCTTAACCTGTATTTTGCTTTTCAGCATTGGCTATATACACATTTTATACCTCATACAAGCGCTCTATGTATATATAGTTCATCCAAGTTGGTTAAATTTGTGTTTAACCAATTTGTATGAACAATTGGTTTTGTTAGTTTTCCAGTGTTTGGGAGCAAATGATAGATTGTCATTTGCTCTCATCCATTACCAAATTTTCATTCCAACCAGCTAGATCTGACAGATTATCTGCCAGATAATTGTATAGTGTGTACCTAGCTTAACAGTCCAGGTTTAGTGGTATCCATGCTTGAGGACAGATGTTTAAATCAAAATAACTGAAATACTATTTAAGCCACCTGTACTCAAGCATGACTGTCCTTAAAACCTGGACTGTTAATGTGCCTTGAGGACTGTGGTTGTGGTTGGGTGATCTAGTCTGTTGGTGCTAGGAATGTTACTTATGTAGGAAGAAGAAATAGATCCAGCATACAGTATGTGACGTATCTTCATTATTATTTTTGGGTTGAGAATAGAGAGATGATAACATACCTTACATTCTTGATTTAGGTCTAAAAGCTGGAGTGGTCCTCAACAAAACCTTGTATGAAATAATTATACTTCCTGTATTTTAACCAATAAAGGGGGTTATTCAGAGATGAAAGCAGCCATATCTGCGTTCATCTCTGCACATGCTGGGGGCCACCCAGCATGTGCGAGGTCCCCACCTGATGCGTCCGCATTCTAATTGCGGACGCATGGCTATGCTGTCAATTGGTCAGCCACCATTTTTATGTTCAGAGCAGCTGTGCGTGACGTCATGCAGCCACCCCCTGAAAACAGACCCACCCCCCATTCACCCCACGTTGCCGGCCGCCCCGCAAATGCCCGCCCGCTGTCATTCACATTGCAGTCGCATCCATCTGCGATGCAACCGCAATGCGCGTGACCATGCAGCCGCTGTGCATGTCCATTGGTGGAAAACTGTGCTGCAGGCCGCTAATGCGGCCGAATCTGAATGATCCCCAATGTTTGCACTACACTCACTGTCCAAAGTAATCGCCACCAAGAAAGTAACGTTGAACATGATACACCACAAGGAAACTTCCTGCAGAAGCTGAAAAGGGGATGAAAGTAAGACATTCAAGATTAAATTTAAAACGAAAGACAATCTAAAGACAAATACATTTCATCGCTTCACAAAATCGGACGATTCATTCTTCTGAAGCCAGTTTCCTGTTGAGAAGAATACTCCTATGCTGGAATCTGCACTTTCACTGTGGATAGCCCCAATCCCTTAACAAAAGCCATATTTAGTAACTCTAGCACCTGAGAGACTTGTGCTTTCCTTGTCATTAAGGCCCTCATTCCGAGTTGATCGCACCAAGCAACTTTTTGCTGCTGGTGCGATCAACATAATCTCCGCCTATGGGGGAGTATATTTTAGCATAGCAGGGGTGCGATCGCTTGTGCAGCCCTGCTATGCTAAAAAAGTTTCCTGCAAAACAAGACCAGCTCTGGACATACTTACGCTGTGCGACGGATCCAGCGATGATGGGCTCGGCTTTGACGTCACTCCTCCGCCCTCCGTTTGCCTGGACACGCCTGCGTTTTGCTTACCACTCCCCGAAAACGGCAGCAAACAGTAGGTTGACGTCCCGGAACGCCCTCTTGCTGTCCATCTTCTTTGCGGTCGCCGCTGCGACCGCTTTCTTCTCTGTAAGCGTTGTTGCCGGGCAACGTCACGCGTGTGCATTCCAGACCCGTTCGCACCGCAGCGAAGAACCGCTGTGTGCGAACGAGTCGGAATAACCCCCTAAAAATGCCAAGAGCTGATTGGTTGGTAGTTTATCTCTCTCCACTTTATCACTCTTCATTCAGAAGCAACTGAAAACCTCCTATCCAACTAGCATGGTCATCTTATTCACAAAAAAAATGTACCCACTTATATTCATAAAGAAAAAGGAAAATGCGCACATCAAAAAGAAGATTTCATACATACAGTATGCTACATTATACATAAGATACGTCTTACTCAAAAAGTAGTCCAAAGATATTTGCATTCTTTTTAAATAGAGTTTAAAAAATGGCTACTGCGAGTCTTGAGCAAGTGAAATAAAATGTGTCCTAACCGTCCCGCTTTCTTATAGGGTTCCCTCTTCTTCCTCTTCCACCTTCACTGATGGAGTTACGGCACCCAAAGTCTCAAAGGCCAGTCAGGTCAACTGCCGCCCAAAGCCTGTTACATGTTCCCTGGTAACTGGTGTCTCCTTACATTACCCGCACTGACCGACCCAGACAAAGTTTCTTCCGCCGAACTCTTTTTAATGTTGACATATCGGATTATAGCCTGCTTTTACCAGTTATTAGCCGATAACAGATGGGATTGACCAGTTATTAGCCGATAACAGATGGGATTCAGGATAAGTCCCTGGACTCGTGTTATGGTCCGAAAAAGGGTCTCCTGGGGCTACTTATTGGGGCTTCTGCTTTGCATGCCTCAGGCATAATTCCCGATAAGTGCCGGTTTATTGGTTAGCCCCATGGGGATCCATTTGCTGCGGTAATATTTTTTTCTTACTAAAATAGATTAATGTTGGAAGTTTGCAGGAACACGAAATCCATGTTTAATTAAATAATATATTGATAGTACTGTTGGGATGCTAACGGCAATGACACTGATGCTACTGTGATAATCAGGCTGTTGATATTAGCATATTATTACACCATTGTTTAGCCTCTATGCCAGTGTTTTTCAGCCACTGTGCCGTGGCACACTAGTGTGCCCTGAGCAGTCTCCAGGTGTGCCGTCATAGAAGCAGAGCCAGGGCAGTCAGTATTCTGCCACTACCAATGGTGTAACCAATGGTGGGAACTTTGTGGTCAGCGGTGACGTCACTTTAGGTCAACCGCAGGGCAGAAATTTCCCACCATTGGTTACAATGGAGCGCATAGGCGCTACATTGTAACACTGCCGTGTGCTGCCTGTCAGACAGTACAGGAGCACACAGCCGATCAGGAGGATGCCACAACGTGGCGTTCCCTGATTGGCTGTAGAAACCCTCTTAGACATAAGTCAGAGGGGGTTTCTGGCATTCGGGGAAAGGGGGCCCATGTGAAAACATGGGGCCCCTTTCAGTGCGAGGTCGGGTGTCCGTTTTTTTATTTTTACAAGTACGTGGATTACAAATGGATTACCCGAGGAGCCCTCTACACTGGATTTGGTGAGTAGAATTTTTTTCAACAGGTACACCATGGATTCTACTGGAGAAGAGGACCGACCTGCGTGTGAACATAGGTAAGTATGTGTATATGGTGGTGTGTATGTATGCATTAAAGTTATACTTTCAAGGTGTGTGTGTTATGTCTTTATTGGGGTATTTTTTTAGTAGTAGCACTACAGGTACCAGCAGTGGCGGATTTAGGGGGGGGGGGCACCAAGGCACGTGCCCCCCCTGTCATTTTTAATTGATTTTTTAGATTGATTTTCGCGCCGCTGCGCGCACCCGCACCCGGCACCCAACATGTCCCCCTCCTTCCCTGTAACGCGCTGCTGCTGCTCTGCTCACATCTGTTCCTCCTCCTGATTGGCTCCCTGGAGAAATGTGACATGTTCATAGGAGCCGAGCAGGAGGAGGAATGTCACAGATGCAGCCCGCCGCCGCTGCCGCTGCCGCAGATGGATAGCGCACTGCCGCCGCCACTGATGTAGAGGGCACCGCCGCTGATGGAGAGAGCACCGCCGCCGCCGCTGCACTCAGGAACAGTGCACGGCCACCCGTACACAGCAGCGCAAGGGTCCGTCCGGGACAGCCGCCCTGCTTTCTGCCGGTGAGCAGTGTGTGCTGTGGGGGTGACCTGGGGAGAATGCTGCTGCAGTGGTGAGCGGTCTTTTGCTGGGGGGGGTGGGGGGGGTGGGGAGGGTGACTGGTGCTGCTGGGGAGGGAGACTGGTGCTGCTGTGAGCTGTCTTTTGCTGGGGGGGGGGGCCTGGGGAGGGAGAATGGTGCTGCTGTGTGCGGTCTTTTGCTGAGGGGGGAGGAGTGGGGGTGACCTGGGGAGAGATGTCTTCAGCGTCCCGGAATTGACGTCAGACACCAGGGCCGTAACTAGGTGTGTGCCGATGGTGCCTTACCCACAGCGCAAATGGACTGAAGGCGCACCATCAGCAGCACATCCCCCGTACGGCCGTTGTCAGCAGTCAGTCAGTAGTGAAAGTTCCGCCGCTGGTCTCCCTCCTCTGCAAGCAGTGGGAACACTGTTGTATTCACAATCAGGCAGCACACACCTTCTGCGTGTCCCCGGCGCCATCCCTGAGTACTGCCAGCGCCTTCATAAAGACCCGCCGCCGCTGTCCCTGACTCCCACTGCCACCATCTGACAGTAGTTATTAAGTACACTCCGTGTGAGAGTCCCGCTGGTGGCGCCGGATGTCTCCTCTGTGAAGGAGTGCGGAGTGTGGACGCAGCTTGCAGGTTCCAGACCGGAGGAGAGTGACTGAGCCGTCCGGATGGTGGATCCTGCTGCGGAGCAGAGTGACTGAGCTGTCCGGATGGTGGATCGTGCTGTCCTCCCCAGGCAAGTAACACACACACACACACACACACACACACACACACACACACACACACACACACACACACGTAAAAAGGGGGACACTGTCTGCCATAATGTGTAAAAAGCGGGACTGTCTGCCGTAATGTGTAAAAAGGGCTCTACCTGGTGTAGTGGCGCTACTGTGCAGCATAATTTGAATAATGGAGACTACTGTGCACCGCACTATGAATTGGTATTATTTTGTGGTCACGCCCCTTCCCCATGAAGCCACGCCCCTATATAGACACACTCGGTACTCACATTGAGCACTTGACCACACCCCCTCACACAATTGGTCACACCCACTGAAACTTGGCCACACCCACTACACTTCTAACTCCACCCCTTCTTGACACACAACCACTTATGGTGCCCCCCCTGTAATTTTTATCTGGATCCGCCCCTGGGTACCAGCGGGCCCGGTTTTCCGCCGCATGCTGGTACTTGTGGTTCTCCAAGTACCAGCTTGCGGGGGAGGCTTGCTGGGACTAGTAGTACTGCTACTAAAAACAATATTCATAACTTACAACAAAGGCTATCAGCCTCCCATACGCAGCCCATTGGATGGGGGGGACAGCCTCGGGCTTCACCCCTGGCCCTTGGGTGGCTGGAGGGGGGGGACCCCTTGATTGAAGGGGTTCCCACTCCTCCAGGGTACCCCGGCCAGGGGTGACTAGTTGGATATTTAATGCCACGGCCGCAGGGCGCTGTATAAAAGTGACCCCCGGCTGTGGCATTATCTGTCCAGCTAGTGGAGCCCGGTGCTGGTTTCAGAAATACGGGGGACCCCTACGCTTTTTGTCCCCCGTATTTTTGGAACCAGGACCAGGCGCAGAGCCCGGTGCTGGTTGTTTAAATATGGGGGAACCCCTGTCAATTTTTCCCCCATATTTTTGCAACCAGGACCGGCTCAAAGAGCCTGAGGCTGGTTTGGCTTAGGAGGGGGGACCCCACGCAATTTTTTTTCAAAAAATTAACACTTTCCCATCCCCTTCCCACTGATAAACATGCACGGATCTCATGGATCCCTGCATGCCTATTGCCTATCCAAACACGGGATAAAAAAGCAGGTCTGTTTTTTTTTAGCACTTTTTTACGATTTGTATTTCTGCACGGCAGTGTTTGGCTATTGTCGGCAGTGTTTGTGATTTGCACTTTTTAATAAATTCCCGATTTCTACCAAATTGCAGGCGTATTTGACCGATGGTGTATTGATTCGTGATTTTTTCCTAGGACTTCCAAAATATTACGAATGCCCTCATCACTGCCGTGATTTTTGCTTAGTAAATTACCGAGATGACACTTTGAAGAAAAAACGGCATCTCGGTCAAAATCGGGACCTTAGTAAATATACCCCAAGATGTCCACCTCATCATCATCGTCCGATTCATCACCCCTTTCACTGTGTACATCCCCCTCCTCACAGATTATTAATTCGTCCCCACTGGAATCCACCATCTCAGGTCCCCGTGTACTTTCTGGAGGCAATTGCTGCTGGTGAATGTCTCCACGGAGGAATTGATTATAATTAATTTTAATGAACATCATCTTCTCCACATTTTCTGGAAGTAACCTCGTACGCCGATTGCTGACAAGGTGAGCGGCTGCACTAAACACTCTTTCGGAGTACACACTGGAGGGAGGGCAACTTAGGTAGAATAAAGCCAGTTTCTGCAAGGGCCTCCAAATTGCCTCTTTTTCCTGCCAGTATACGTACGGACTGTCTGACGTGCCTACTTGGATGCGGTCACTCATATAATCCTCCACCATTCTTTCAATGGTGAGAGAATCATATGCAGTGACAGTAAACGACATGTCAGTAATCGTTGGCAGGTCCTTCAGTCCGGACCAGATGTCAGCACTCGCTCCAGACTGCCCTGCATCACCGCCAGCGGGTGGGCTCAGAATTCTTAGCCTTTTCCTCGCACCCCCAGTTGCGGGAGAATGTGAAGGAGGAGCTGTTGACGGGTCACGTTCTGCTTGATTTGACAATTTTCTCACCAGCAGGTCTTTGAACTAGAGATGAGCGCCTGAAATTTTTCGGGTTTTGTGTTTTGGTTTTGGGTTCGGTTCCGCGGCCGTGTTTTGGGTTCGAACGCGTTTTGGCAAAACCTCACCGAATTTTTTTTGTCGGATTCGGGTGTGTTTTGGATTCGGGTGTTTTTTTCAAAAAACACTAAAAAACAGCTTAAATCATAGAATTTGGGGGTCATTTTGATCCCAAAGTATTATTAACCTCAAAAACCATAATTTACACTCATTTTCAGTCTATTCTGAATACCTCACACCTCACAATATTATTTTTAGTCCTAAAATTTGCACCGAGGTCGCTGTGTGAGTAAGATAAGCGACCCTAGTGGCCGACACAAACACCGGGCCCATCTAGGAGTGGCACTGCAGTGTCACGCAGGATGTCCCTTCCAAAAAACCCTCCCCAAACCACATGACGCAAAGAAAAAAAGAGGCGCAATGAGGTAGCTGTGTGAGTAAGATTAGCGACCCTAGTGGCCGACACAAACACCGGGCCCATCTAGGAGTGGCACTGCAGTGTCACGCAGGATGGCCCTTCCAAAAAACCCTCCCCAAACAGCACATGATGCAAAGAAAAAAAGAGGCGCAATGAGGTAGCTGTGTGAGTAAGATTAGCGACCCTAGTGGCCGACACAAACACCGGGCCCATCTAGGAGTGGCACTGCAGTGTCACGCAGGATGGCCCTTCCAAAAAACCCTCCCCAAACAGCACATGACGCAAAGAAAAAAAGAGGCGCAATGAGGTAGCTGTGTGAGTAAGATTAGCGACCCTAGTGGCCGACACAAACACTGGGCCCATCTAGGAGTGGCACTGCAGTGTCACGCAGGATGGCCCTTCCAAAAAACCCTCCCCAAACAGCACATGACGCAAAGAAAAAAAGAGGCGCAATGAGGTAGCTGTGTGAGTAAGATTAGCGACCCTAGTGGCCGACACAAACACCGGGCCCATCTAGGAGTGGCACTGCAGTGTCACGCAGGATGTCCCTTCCAAAAAACCCTCCCCAAACAGCACATGACGCAAAGAAAAAAAGAGGCGCAATGAGGTAGCTGTGTGAGTAAGATTAGCGACCCTAGTGGCCGACACAAACACCGGGCCCATCTAGGAGTGGCACTGCAGTGTCACGCAGGATGTCCCTTCCAAAAAACCCTCCCCAAACAGCACATGACGCAAAGAAAAAAAGAGGCGCAATGAGGTAGCTGTGTGAGTAAGATTAGCGACCCTAGTGGCCGACACAAACACCGGGCCCATCTAGGAGTGGCACTGCAGTGTCACGCAGGATGTCCCTTCCAAAAAACCCTCCCCAAACAGCACATGACGCAAAGAAAAAAAGAGGCGCAATGAGGTAGCTGTGTGAGTAAGATTAGCGACCCTAGTGGCCGACACAAACACCGGGCCCATCTAGGAGTGGCACTGCAGTGTCACGCAGGATGTCCCTTCCAAAAAACCCCTCCCCAATCAGCACATGATGCAAAGAAAAAGAAAAGAAAAAAGAGGTGCAAGATGGAATTGTCCTTGGGCCCTCCCACCCACCCTTATGTTGTATAAACAAAACAGGACATGCACACTTTAACCAACCCATCATTTCAGTGACAGGGTCTGCCACACGACTGTGACTGATATGACGGGTTGGTTTGGACCCCCCCCAAAAAAGAAGCAATTAATCTCTCCTTGCACAAACTGGCTCTACAGAGGCAAGATGTCCACCTCATCTTCACCCTCCGATATATCACCGTGTACATCCCCCTCCTCACAGATTATCAATTCGTCCCCACTGGTATCCACCATCTCAGCTCCCTGTGTACTTTGTGGAGGCAATTGCTGCTGGTCAATGTCTCCGCGGAGGAATTGATTATAATTCATTTTAATGAACATCATCTTCTCCACATTTTCTGGATGTAACCTCGTACGCCGATTGCTGACAAGGTGAGCGGCGGCACTAAACACTCTTTCGGAGTACACACTTGTGGGAGGGCAACTTAGGTAGAATAAAGCCAGTTTGTGCAAGGGCCTCCAAATTGCCTCTTTTTCCTGCCAGTATAAGTACGGACTGTGTGACGTGCCTACTTGGATGCGGTCACTCATATAATCCTCCACCATTCTATCAATGTTGAGAGAATCATATGCAGTGACAGTAGACGACATGTCCGTAATCGTTGTCAGGTCCTTCAGTCCGGACCAGATGTCAGCATCAGCAGTCGCTCCAGACTGCCCTGCATCACCGCCAGCGGGTGGGCTCGGAATTCTGAGCCTTTTCCTCGCACCCCCAGTTGCGGGAGAATGTGAAGGAGGAGATGTTGACAGGTCGCGTTCCGCTTGACTTGACAATTTTGTCACCAGCAGGTCTTTCAACCCCAGCAGACCTGTGTCTGCCGGAAAGAGAGATCCAAGGTAGGCTTTAAATCTAGGATCGAGCACGGTGGCCAAAATGTAGTGCTCTGATTTCAACAGATTGACCACCCGTGAATCCTTGTTAAGCGAATTAAGGACTGCATCCACAAGTCCCACATGCCTAGCGGAATCGCTCCCTTTTAGCTCCTTCTTCAATGCCTCCAGCTTCTTCTGCAAAAGCCTGATGAGGGGAATGACCTGACTCAGGCTGGCAGTGTCTGAACTGACTTCACGTGTGGCAAGTTCAAAGGGCATCAGAACCTTGCACAACGTTGAAATCATTCTCCACTGCACTTGAGACAGGTGCATTCCACCTACTATATCGTGCTCAATTGTATAGGCTTGAATGGCCTTTTGCTGCTCCTCCAACCTCTGAAGCATATAGAGGGTTGAATTCCACCTCGTTACCACTTCTTGCTTCAGATGATGGCAGGGCAGGTTCAGTAGTTTTTGGTGGTGCTCCAGTTTTCTGTACGTGGTGCCTGTACGCCGAAAGTGTCCCGCAATTCTTCTGGCCACCGACAGCATCTCTTGCACGCCCCTGTCGTTTTTTAAAAAATTCTGCACCACCAAATTCAAGGTATGTGCAAAACATGGGACGTGCTGGAATTGGCCCAGATTTAATGCACACACAATATTGCTAGCGTTGTCCGATGCCACAAATCCACAGGAGAGTCCAATTGGGGTAAGCCATTCCGCGATGATCTTCCTCAGTTGCCGTAAGAGGTTTTCAGCTGTGTGCGTATTCTGGAAAGCGGTGATACAAAGCATAGCCTGCCTAGGAAAGAGTTGGCGTTTGCGAGATGCTGCTACTGGTGCCGCCGCTGCTGTTCTTGCGGCGGGAGTCCATACATCTACCCAGTGGGCTGTCACAGTCATATAGTCCTGACCCTGCCCTGCTCCACTTGTCCACATGTCCGTGGTTAAGTGGACATTGGGTACAGCTGCATTTTTTAGGACACTGGTGACTCTTTTTCTGAGGTCTGTGTACATTTTCGGTATCGCCTGCCTAGAGAAATGGAACCTAGATGGTATTTGGTACCGGGGACACAGTACCTCCAACAAGTCTCTAGTTGGCTCTGCAGTAATGATGGATACCGGAACCACGTTTCTCACCACCCAGGATGCCAAGGCCTCAGTTATCCGCTTTGCAGTAGGATGACTGCTGTGATATTTCATCTTCCTCGCAAAGGACTGTTGAACAGTCAATTGCTTACTGGAAGTAGTACAAGTGGGCTTACGACTTCCCCTCTGGGATGACCATCGACTCCCAGCGGCAACAACAGCAGCGCCAGCAGCAGTAGGCGTTACACGCAAGGATGCATCGGAGGAATCCCAGGCAGGAGAGTACTCGTCAGAATTGCCAGTGACATGGCCTGCAGGACTATTGGCATTCCTGGGGAAGGAGGAAATTGACACTGAGGGAGTTGGTGGGGTGGTTTGCGTGAGCTTGGTTACAAGAGGAAGGGATTTACTGGTCAGTGGACTGCTTCCGCTGTCACCCAAAGTTTTTGAACTTGTCACTGACTTATTATGAATGCGCTGCAGGTGACGTATAAGGGAGGATGTTCCGAGGTGGTTAACGTCCTTACCCCTACTTATTACAGCTTGACAAAGGGAACACACGGCTTGACACCTGTTGTCCGCATTTCTGGTGAAATACCTCCACACCGAAGAGCTGATTTTTTTGGTATTTTCACCTGGCATGTCAACGGCCATATTCCTCCCACGGACAACAGGTGTCTCCCCGGGTGCCTGACTTAAACAAACCACCTCACCATCAGAATCCTCCTGGTCAATTTCCTCCCCAGCGCCAGCAACACCCATATCCTCCTCATCCTGGTGTACTTCAACACTGACATCTTCAATCTGACTATCAGGAACTGGACTGCGGGTGCTCCTTCCAGCACTTGCAGGGGGCGTGCAAATGGTGGAAGGCGCATGCTCTTCACGTCCAGTGTTGGGAAGGTCAGGCATCGCAACCGACACAATTGGACTCTCCTTGTGGATTTGGGATTTCAAAGAACGCACAGTTCTTTGCGGTGCTTTGCCTTTTGCCAGCTTGAGTCTTTTCAGTTTTCTAGCGAGAGGCTGAGTGCTTCCATCCTCATGTGAAGCTGAACCACTAGCCATGAACATAGGCCAGGGCCTCAGCCGTTCCTTGCCACTCCGTGTGGTAAATGGCATATTGGCAAGTTTACGCTTCTCCTCCGACAATTTTATTTTAGGTTTTGGAGTCCTTTTTTTACTGATATTTGGTGTTTTGGTTTTGACATGCTCTGTACTATGCCATTGGGCATCGGCCTTGGCAGACGACGTTGCTGGCATTTCATCGTCTCGGCCATGACTAGTGGCAGCAGCTTCAGCACGAGGTGGAAGTGGATCTTGATCTTTCCCTAATTTTGGAACCTCAACATTTTTGTTCTCCATATTTTAATAGGCACAACTAAAAGGCACCTCAGGTAAACAATGGAGATGGATGGATTGGATACTAGTATACAATTATGGACGGGCTGCCGAGTGCCGACACAGAGGTAGCCACAGCCGTGAACTACCGCACTGTACTGTGTCTGCTGCTAATATATAGACTGGTTGATAAAGAGATAGTATACTCGTAACTAGTATGTATGTATAAAGAAAGAAAAAAAAACCACCGTTAGGTGGTATATACAATTATGGACGGGCTGCCGAGTGCCGACACAGAGGTAGCCACAGCCGTGAACTACCGCACTGTACTGTGTCTGCTGCTAATATATAGACTGGTTGATAAAGAGATAGTATACTCGTAACTAGTATGTATGTATAAAGAAAGAAAAAAAAACCACGGTTAGGTGGTATATACAATTATGGACGGGCTGCCGAGTGCCGACACAGAGGTAGCCACAGCCGTGAACTACCGCACTGTACTGTGTCTGCTGCTAATATATAGACTGGTTGATAAAGAGATAGTATACTCGTAACTAGTATGTATGTATAAAGAAAGAAAAAAAAACCACGGTTAGGTGGTATATACAATTATGGACGGGCTGCCGAGTGCCGACACAGAGGTAGCCACAGCCGTGAACTACCGCACTGTACTGTGTCTGCTGCTAATATATAGACTGGTTGATAAAGAGATAGTATACTCGTAACTAGTATGTATGTATAAAGAAAGAAAAAAAAACCACGGTTAGGTGGTATATACAATTATGGACGGGCTGCCGAGTGCCGACACAGAGGTAGCCACAGCCGTGAACTACCGCACTGTACTGTGTCTGCTGCTAATATATAGACTGGTTGATAAAGAGATAGTATACTCGTAACTAGTATGTATGTATAAAGAAAGAAAAAAAAACCACGGTTAGGTGGTATATACAATTATGGACGGGCTGCCGAGTGCCGACACAGAGGTAGCCACAGCCGTGAACTACCGCACTGTACTGTGTCTGCTGCTAATATATAGACTGGTTGATAAAGAGATAGTATACTCGTAACTAGTATGTATGTATAAAGAAAGAAAAAAAAACCACGGTTAGGTGGTATATACAATTATGGACGGGCTGCCGAGTGCCGACACAGAGGTAGCCACAGCCGTGAACTACCGCACTGTACTGTGTCTGCTGCTAATATATAGACTGGTTGATAAAGAGATAGTATACTCGTAACTAGTATGTATGTATAAAGAAAGAAAAAAAAACCACGGTTAGGTGGTATATACAATTATGGACGGGCTGCCGAGTGCCGACACAGAGGTAGCCACAGCCGTGAACTACCGCACTGTACTGTGTCTGCTGCTAATATATAGACTGGTTGATAAAGAGATAGTATACTCGTAACTAGTATGTATGTATAAAGAAAGAAAAAAAAACCACGGTTAGGTGGTATATACAATTATGGACGGGCTGCCGAGTGCCGACACAGAGGTAGCCACAGCCGTGAACTACCGCACTGTACTGTGTCTGCTGCTAATATATAGACTGGTTGATAAAGAGATAGTATACTCGTAACTAGTATGTATGTATAAAGAAAAAAAAAAAAACCACGGTTAGGTGGTATATACAATTATGGACGGGCTGCCGAGTGCCGACACAGAGGTAGCCACAGCCGTGAACTACCGCACTGTACTGTGTCTGCTGCTAATATATAGACTGGTTGATAAAGAGATAGTATACTCGTAACTAGTATGTATGTATAAAGAAAGAAAAAAAAACCACGGTTAGGTGGTATATACAATTATGGACGGGCTGCCGAGTGCCGACACAGAGGTAGCCACAGCCGTGAACTACCGCACTGTACTGTGTCTGCTGCTAATATAGACTGGTTGATAAAGAGATAGTATACTACTAATATTATATACTGGTGGTCAGGTCACTGGTCACTAGTCACACTGGCAGTGGCACTCCTGCAGCAAAAGTGTGCACTGTTTAATTTTAATATAATATTATGTACTCCTGGCTCCTGCTATAACCTATAACTGGCACTGCAGTAGTGCTCCCCAGTCTCCCCCACAATTATAAGCTGTGTGAGCTGAGCAGTCAGACAGATATATAATATATATAGATGATGCAGCACACTGGCCTGAGCCTGAGCAGTGCACACAGATATGGTATGTGACTGACTGAGTCACTGTGTGTATCGCTTTTTTCAGGCAGAGAACGGATATATTAAATAAACTGCACTGTGTGTCTGGTGGTCACTCACTATATAATATATTATGTACTCCTGGCTCCTGCTATAACCTATAACTGGCACTGCAGTAGTGCTCCCCAGTCTCCCCCACAATTATAAGCTGTGTGAGCTGAGCAGTCAGACAGATATATAATATTATATATAGATAATAGATGATGCAGCACACTGGCCTGAGCCTGAGCAGTGCACACAGATATGGTATGTGACTGAGTCACTGTGTGCTGTGTATCGCTTTTTTCAGGCAGAGAACGGATTATAAATAAAAGTGGTGGTCACTGGTCACTATCAGCAAAACTCTGCACTGTACACTACTGAGTACTCCTAATGCTCCCCAAAATTAGTAAATCAAGTGTCTAAACGGAGAGGACGCCAGCCACGTCCTCTCCCTATCAATCTCAATGCACGTGTGAAAATGGCGGCGACGCGCGGCTCCTTATATAGAATCCGAGTCTCGCGATAGAATCCGAGCCTCGCGAGAATCCGACAGCGTCATGATGACGTTCGGGCGCGCTCGGGTTAACCGAGCAAGGCGGGAAGATCCGAGTCGCTCGGACCCGTGAAAAAAAACATGAAGTTCTGGCGGGTTCGGATTCAGAGAAACCGAACCCGCTCATCTCTACTTTGAACCCCTGCAGACTTGTGTCTGCCGGAAAGAGAGATACAACGTTGGTTTTAAATCTAGGATCGAGCACGGTGGCCAAAATGTAGTGCTCTGATTTCAACAGATTGACCACCCGTGAATCCTGGTTAAGCGAATGAAGGGCTCCATCCACAAGTCCCACATGCCTAGCGGAATCGCTCTGTTTTAGCTCCTCCTTCAATGTCTCCAGCTTCTTCTGCAAAAGCCTGATGAGGGGAATGACCTGACTCAGGCTGGCAGTGTCTGAACTGACTTGACGTGTGGCAAGTTCAAAGGGTTGCAGAACCTTGCACAACGTTGAAATCATTCTCCACTGCGCTTGAGACAGGTGCATTCCACCTCCTTTGCCTATATCGTGGCCAGATGTACAGGCTTGAATGGCCTTTTGCTGCTCCTCCATCCTCTGAAGCATATAGAGGGTTGAATTCCACCTCGTTACCACCTCTTGCTTCAGATGATGGCAGGGCAGGTTCAGGTATTTTTGGTGGTGCTCCAGTCTTCTGTACGCGGTGCCTGAACGCCGAAAGTGGCCCGCAATTCTTCGGGCCACCGACAGCATCTCTTGCACGCCCCTGTCGTTTTTTAAATAATTCTGCACCACCAAATGTAAGGTATGTGCAAAACATGGGACGTGCTGGAATTTGCCCAGATGTAATGCACACACAATATTGCTGGCGTTGTCCGATGTCACAAATCCCCAGGAGAGTCCAATTGGGGTAAGCCATTCAGCGATGATCTTCCTCAGTTGCCGTAAGAGGTTTTCAGCTGTGTGCATATTCTGGAAAGCGGTGATACAAAGCGTAGCCTGCCTAGGAACGAATTGGCGTTTGCGAGATGCTGCTACTGGTGCCGCCGCTGCTGTTCTTGCTGCGGGAGGCAATACATCTACCCAGTGGGCTGTCACAGTCATATAGTCCTGAGTCTGCCCTGCTCCACTTGTCCACATGTCCGTGGTTAAGTGGACATTGGGTACAACTGCATTTTTTAGGACACTGGTGAGTCTTTTTCTGAGGTCTGTGTACATTTTCGGTATCGCCTGCCTAGAGAAATGGAACCTAGATGGTATTTGGTACCGGGGACACAGTACCTCAATCAAGTCTATAGTTGGCTCTGAATTAACGATGGATACCGTAACCACGTTTCTCACCGCCCAGGCTGCCAAGGCCTCAGTTATCCGCTTTGCAGCAGGATGACTGCTGTGATATTTCATCTTCCTCGCAAAGGACTGTTGGACAGTCAATTGCTTACTGGAAGTAGTACAAGTGGTCTTCCGACTTCCCCTCTGGGATGATGATCGACTCCCAGCAGCAACAACAGCAGCGCCAGCAGCAGTAGGCGTTACACTCAATGATGCATCGGAGGAATCCCAGGCAGGAGAGGACTCGTCAGATTTGCCAGTGACATGGCCTGCAGGACTATTGGCATTCCTGGGTAAGGAGGAAATTGACACTGAGGGAGTTGGTGTTGTGGTTTGCGTGAGCTTGGTTACAAGAGGAAGGGATTTAGTGGTCAGTGGACTGCTTCCGCTGTCACCCAAAGTTTTTGAACTTGTCACTGTCTTATGATGAATGCGCTGCAGGTGACGTATAAGGGAGGATGTTCCGAGGTGGTTAACGTCTTTACCCCTACTTATTACAGCTTGACAAAGGCAACACACGGCTTGACACCTGTTGTCCGCATTTGTGTTGAAATAATTCCACACCGAAGAGCTGATTTTTTTTGTATTTTGACCAGGCATGTCAATGGCCATATTCCTCCCATGGACAACAGGTGTCTCCCCGGGTGCCTGACTTAAACAAACCACCTCACCATCAGAATCCTCTTTGTCAATTTCTTCCCCAGCGCTAGCAACACCCATATCCTCATCCTGGTGTACTTCAACAGTGGCATCTTCAATTTGACTATCAGGAACTGGACTGCGGGTGCTCCTTCCAGCACTTGCAGGGGGCGTGCAAATGGTGGAAGGCGCAAGCTCTTCCCATCCAGTATCGGGAAGGTCAGGCATCGCAACCGACACAATTGGACTCTCCTTGGGGATTTGTGATTTTGAAGAACGCACAGTTCTTTGCAGTGCTTTTGCCAGCTAAGTCTTTTCTTTTTTCTAGCGAGAGGATGAGTGCTTCCATCCTCATTTGAAGCTGAACCACTAGCCATGAACATAGGCCAGGGCCTCAGCCGTTCCTTGCCACTCCGTGTCGTAAATGGCATATTGGCAAGTTTACGCTTCTCCTCAGATGCTTTTAATTTTGATTTTTGGGTCATTTTACTGAACTTTTGTGTTTTGGATTTTACATGCTCTCTACTATGACATTGGGCATCGGCCTTGGCAGACGACGTTGATGGCATTTTATCATCTCGGCCATGACTAGTGGCAGCAGCTTCAGCACGAGGTGGAAGTGGATCTTGATCTTTCCCTTTAACCTCCACATTTTTGTTCTCCATTTTTTAATGTGTGGAATTCTATGCCAGTATCAATAGCAATGGCCTACTACTATATTTACTGTGCACAACTAAAAGGCACCACAGGTATACAATGTAGATGGATGGATATTATACTTAATGGATGACGAGTGATGACACAGAGGTAGGTACAGCAGTGGCCTACCATACTGCTATATACAGTATAATGGACCTGGTGGACACTGTCAGCAGACTGCTAAACTACTAGTATAAAAAAAAAGCCACCACAGGAATACAATGTAGATGGATGGATAGTATACTTAATGGATGACGAGTGACGACACAGAGGTAGGTACAGCAGTGGCCTACCGTACTGCTATATACAGTATAATGGACCTGGTGGACACTGTCAGCAGACTGCTAAACTACTAGTATAAAAAAAAAGCCACCACAGGTATACAATGTAGATGGATGGATAGTATACTTAATGGATGACGAGTGACGATACAGAGGTAGGTACAGCAGTGGCCTACCGTACTGCTATATACAGTATAATGGACCTGGTGGACACTGTCAGCAGACTGCTAAACTACTAGTATAAAAAAAGGCCACCACAGGTATACAATGTAGATGGATGGATAGTATACTTAATGGATGACGAGTGACGACACAGAGGTAGGTACAGCAGTGGCCTACCGTACTGCTATATACAGTATAATGGACCTGGTGGACACTGTCAGCAGACTGCTAAACTAGTATAAAAAAAAAGCGACCACAGGTATACAATGTAGATGGATGGATAGTATACTTAATGGATGACGAGTGACAACACAGAGGTAGGTACAGCAGTGGCCTACCGTACTGCTATATACAGTATAATGGACCTGGTGGACACTGTCAGCAGACTGCTAAACTACTAGTATAAAAAAAAAAAGCCACCACAGGTATACAATGTAGATGGATGGATAGTATACTTAATGGATGACGAGTGACGACACAGAGGTAGGTACAGCAGTGGCCTACCGTACTGCTATATACAGTATAATGGACCTGGTGGACACTGTCAGCAGACTGCTAAACTACTAGTATAAAAAAAAAAGCCACCACAGGTATACAATGTAGATGGATGGATAGTATACTTAATGGATGACGAGTGACGACACAGAGGTAGGTACAGCAGTGGCCTACCGTACTGCTATATACAGTATAATGGACCTGGTGGACACTGTCAGCAGACTGCTAAACTACTAGTATAAAAAAAAGCCACCACAGGTATACAATGTAGATGGATGGATAGTATACTTTATGGATGACGAGTGACGACACAGAGGTAGGTACAGCAGTGGCCTACCGTACTGCTATATACAGTATAATGGACCTGGTGGACACTGTCAGCAGACTGCTAAACTACTAGTATAAAAAAAAAGCCACCACAGGTATACAATGTAGATGGATGGATAGTATACTTAATGGATGACGAGTGACGACACAGAGGTAGGTACAGCAGTGGCCTACCGTACTGCTATATACAGTATAATGGACCTGGTGGACACTGTCAGCAAACTGCTAAAAAACTACTAGTATAAAAAAAAAGCCACAGGAGTGTTTTTCAGGCAGACAAACGTATACTGGTGGTCACTGTCAGCAAAACTCTGCACTGTACTCCTGCTGTAGCTGCTCCCCAGTCCCCACAATTAAGCAGTGTGAGCAGTGCACTCAGCACAGATATATCATGCAGCACACTGAGCACAGATATGGTATGGAGCGTTTTTTTCAGGCAGAGAAGAGAACGGATAAAAAACTGGTGGTCACTATCAGCAAAACTCTGCACTGTACTCCTCCTAACAGCTGCTCCCCAATCCTCCCCACAATAGTAAAATAAACAAGCAAAAAAGCAATCAGATCAACTGTCTCCTCTCGTATATAAATGGAGAGGATGCCAGCCAAGTCCTCTCCCTATCAATCTCAATGCACGTGTGAAAATGGCGGCGACGCGCGACTGCTTATATAGAATCCGAATCTCGCGAGAATCCGACAGCGGGATGATGACGTTCGGGCGCGCTCGGGTTAGCCGAGCAAGGCGGGAGGATCCGAGTCTGCTCGGACCCGTGTAAAAAAAGGTAAAGCTCGGGTGGGTTCGGTTTCTCGGAAACCGAACCCGCTCATCACTAGTCATTTCTGAGGAAAAATATGGATTCTTCTTTTTTCATGGAAAGGTATCAACAAAATTATTCACGTCTGTAATTAATTAATAATTTTATTTATATAGCGGTCTTTCTCCAACAAGACTCAAGTCGCTTTAAAGGCATCAAAACCAAGGCACATAGTATAAAAGATTAATAGAGTAATACAGAAGTAAATTAGAAAACCTAGGGTGCACAGTAAGCGTAATGCAGGATTGGTGCAGATATTTTTTGGGTAATAACTTCCATGGGTTATATATTCCACCCAAAAGAGGTACCATTGGAGGCAGCCATGTTGGGCACACTACGTAGGATTGCCCTGTATAATGCAACCTGTGAAACTGACATTCACTGTTCTCGATGTTGAGTAGAACTTGGTGAATTATTAATGAATTTGGTGAACTCAGAATATCGTTACCTCAGTGAGGTGTGATGTGGCTAGTGTGGCTTCAGTCACCTTCTCTGGGACTGTGGTTCTAGAGTGTGTTCTTCAGTCATTACCGTCAGCAGAAGGAATGCTATCACATACTGTAGGCAAGGAAGGGAATAGGACACAGAATACACATTTATTTCATAAGTGCAAGGTTTTACAGTACCTACTTTGTACAGTGTGAAAACATCTTTAATTCTTTTGATTTTTCATGCGCATATCCTCAACTATCTTATTCATTTCTCTCACGCGCTCTTCAAGCCGTCGTGCTCGCTCAGCTTTGGTTGTCTCATCGATGTCAAGAAGCGATGTAAGTTCAGGCCGCGATATGCTGTCACTTAGGGACGATTTGTTGGCTGGTATTGTGTGACACTGGATGGGCTCAGCACTGTCTGCAGTTCTAGAGATACTTTTGGACATGGCCAGTGAGGAAAATGATGTGGCCTTAGCAGCGTTGGTTCCTCCTGGAATAGGAGCAATCAGGGAAACACCATATTGTGGGGTGGGTATGGAGAACAAGTCAGCTCCTGTACTTTGCTGGCAGGGCAGGAATGATGTAGGTTGACCAGAAGGAGAATTTGGTGACCCCACAGGAAGAGATGCAGAAGATGACGTTGGAAGTGTATCGGAGAAGCTGGATAACGTATGGACAGTTTTAGTTTCTTGGTTTGTTACAGAGTCCTCAAGGTCATTTGTCTTTTTTACATTTTCCACATTGTCCAAAGAGGATATTTTTCTTTTGATTTGTTTCCTCCTCACAGGAATCTATTTCACAACAAGAGAGAAACACAAGTTATAGTTTCTGTAATCTGTAATGACATTGCTGGGGATAGAAACATAGAATGTGGCGGCAGATAAGAAGCTCTTGGCCCATCTAGTCTGCCCATTTTTTTTTAATCACTTTGGTAACTTCAACTTTATTTGATCCTTACCGTATTTCTTTGTAAGGAGATCTTTATGTCTATCCCAAGCATGTTTCAATTACTCTACTGTCCTCACCTCTCCGACCTCTGATGGAAGGCTGTTCCACTTGTCCACTACTCTTTCCGTGAAGTAATTTTTCCTCAAATTTGCTCTGAACCTTTGTCACCATTGTCAGCACTTTTAATGTTATGTCTCCCCCCAGTCTCAGTGCATGTCCCTGAGTTCTATTACTACAGTACATTTACTTTGAAGAATGTTTCCTTCCTGGACTTTGTTAAAACCCCTGATATATGTGACAGTCTCTATCATGTCCCCCCTTTCCCTTCTCTGCTCCATACTATACATACTGAGATTTCTTAGTCTTTCTGGGTATGTTGTGTGATGTAGGCCGTGCACCATTTTAGTTGTCCTTCTTTGTACAGTCTCTAATGTATTAATATCCTTCTGAAGATATGGCCTCCAGAACTGGACACAGTATTCTAGATGAGGCTGGACCAATGACCTATACAGTGGCATTATTACTTCTTTCTTTCTGCTGCTGATTGCTCTCCCAAATGCACCAAGCATCTGACTAGTCTTCCTCATTGCTGTGTTACATTGCTTACCTGCCTTTATGTCACCTGAAATAGTGACTCCTAGATCCCTTTCCTCCTCAGTAGTTTCCAGTATAGTGCCATTAATACTATATTTATCCTTTATGTCACCTGAAATAGTGACTCCTAGATCCCTTTCCTCCTCAGTAGTTCCCAGTATAGTGCCATTAATACTATATTTATCCTTTATGTCACCTGAAATAGTGACTCCTAGATCCCTTTCCTCCTCAGTAGTTCCCAGTATAGTGCCATTAATACTATATTTATCCTTTATGTCACCTGAAATAGTGACTCCTAGATCCCTTTCCTCCTCAGTAGTTTCCAGTATAGTGCCATTAATACTATATTTATCCTTTATGTCACCTGAGATAGTGACTCCTAGATCCCTTTCCTCCTCAGTAGTTTCCAGTATAGTGCCATTAATACTATATTTATCCTTTATGTCACCTGAGATAGTGACTCCTAGATCCCTTTCCTCCTCAGTAGTTCCCAGTATAGTGCCATTAATACTATATTTATCCTCTATGTCACCTGAAATAGTGACTCCTAGATCCCTTTCCTCCTCAGTAGTTTCCAGTATAGTGCCATTAATACTAGATTTATCCTTTATGTCACCTGAAATAGTGACTCCTAGACCCCTTTCCTCCTCAGTAGTCCCCAGTATAGAGCCATTAATACTATATTTATCCTTTATGTCACCTGAAATAGTGACTCCTAGATCCCTTTCCTCCTCAGTAGTTTCCAGTATAGTGCCATTAATACTATATTTATCCTTTATGTCACCTGAGATATTGACTCCTAGATCCCTTTACTCCTCAGTAGTCCCCAGTATAGCGCCATTAATACTATATTTATCCTTTATGTCACCTGAGATAGTGACTACTAGATCCCTATCCTCCTCAGTAGTTTCCAGTATAGTGCCATTAATACTATATTTATCCTATATGTCACCTGAAATAGTGACTCCTAGGTCCGTTTCCTCCTCAGTAGTTTCCAGTATAGTGCCATTAATACTATATTTAGCCTTTGGATTTTTGAGACTCGAGTGCATGATTTTGGATTAAACTGTAATTGCCACACTCTTGACCATTCCTCCGGAAATTTTTCGGGTTTTGGTTTTGGATTCGGTTTCGCGGCCGTGTTTTGGATTCGGACGCGTTTTGGCAAAACCTCCCTTAAAATTTTTTGTCGGATTCGGGTGTTTTTTTTCCAAAACCCCTTTAAAAACAGCTTAAATCATAGAATTTGGGGGTAATTTTGATCCTATAGTATTATTAACCTCAATAACCATAATTTCCACTCATTTCCAGTCTATTCTGAACACCTCACAATATTATTTTTAGTCCTAAAATTTGCATCAAGGTCGCTGGATGACTAAGCTAAGCGACCCAAGTGTGCGGCACAAACACCTGGCCCATCTAGGAGTGGCACTGCAGTGTCAGACAGGATGGCACTTATAAAAATTGTCCCCAAACAGCACATTATGCAAAGATAAATAAATTTAAAAAAAAGAGGTGCAAGATGGAATTGTCCTTGGGCCCTCCCACCCACCCTTATGTTGTTTAAACAGGACATGCACACTTTAACAAACCCATCATTTCAGCGACAGGGTCTGCCACACGACTGTGGCTGAAATGACTGGTTGGTTTGGGCCCCCACCAAAAAAAGAAGCAATCAAGCTCTCCTTGCTCAAACTGGCTCTACAGAGGCAAGATGTCCACCTCATCATCATCCTCCGATTCCTCACCCCTTTCACTGTGTACAGCCCCCTCCTCACAGAGTATTAATTCGTCCTCACTGGAATCCACCATCTCAGGTCCCTGTGTACTTTCTGGAGGCAATTGCTGGTGAATGTCTCCACGGAGGAATTGATTATAATTCATTTTGATGAACATCATCTTCTCCACATTTTGTGGAAGTAACCTCGTACGCCGATCGCTGACAAGGTGACCGGCGGCACTGAACACTCTTTCGGAGTACACACTGGAGGGGGGGCAACTTAGATAAAATAAAGCCAGTTTGTGCAAGGGCCTCCAAATTGCCTCTTTTTCCTGCCAGTATACGTACGGCTGTCTGACGTGCCTACTTGGATGCTGTCACTCATATAATCCTCCACCATTCTTTCAATGGTGACAGAATCATATGCAGTGACCGTAGACGACATGTCAGTAATCGTTGGCAGGTCCTTCAGTCCTGACCAGATGTCAGTTTTCGCTCCTGACTGCCCTGCATCACCGCCAGCGGGTGGTTTTGGAAATCTGATCCTTTTCCTGGCAGCTCCAGTGGCAGTAGAAAATGAAGGAGGAGCTGTTGGCGGGTCACGTTCCGCTTGACTTGACAAGTGTCTCACCAGCAGGTCTTTGAACATGTGCAGACTTGTGTCTGCCGGAACGAGAGATACAACGTAGGCTTTAAACCTAGGATCGAGCACGGTGGCCAAAATGTAGTGCTCTGATTTCAACAGATTGACCGCCCGTGAATCCTGGTTAATGAAGGGCTCCATCCACAAGTCCCACATGCCTAGCGGAATCGCTCCGTTTTAGCTCCTCCAATCTCTCCAGCTGCTTCTGCAAAAGCCTGATGAGGGGAATGACCTGACTCAGGCTGGCAGTGTCTGAACTGACTTGACGTGTGGCAGTTCAAAGGGTTGCAGAACCTTGCACAACGTTGAAATCATTCTCCACTGCGCTTGAGTCAGGTGCATTCCCCCTCCTTTGCCTATATCGTAGGCAGATGTATAGGCTTGAATGGCCTTTTGCTGCTCCTCCATCCTCTGAAGCATATTCCACCTCGTTACCACCTCTTGCTTCAGCTGATGGTGGGGCAGGTTCAGGAGTGTTTGCTGGAGCTCCAGTCTTCGGCACGGGGTGGCTGAATGCCGACAGTGGCCCGCAATTCTTTGGGCCACCGACAGCATCACTTGTACGCCGCTGTCGTTTTTTTTTAAATTCTGCACCACCAAATTCAATGTATGTGCAAAACATGGGACGTGCTGGAATTTGCCCACATGTAATGCACGCACAATATTGGTGGCGTTGTCCAATGTCACAAATCCCCAGGAGAGTCCAATTGGGGTAAGCCAATCTGCGATGATGTTCCTCAGTTTCCGTAAGAGGTTGTCAGCTGTGTGCCTCTTATGGAAAGCGGTGATACAAAGCGTAGCCTGCCTAGGAACGAGTTGGCGTTTGCGAGATGCTGCTACTGGTGCCGCCGCTGCTGTTGTTGCTGCGGGAGGCAATACATCTACCCAGTGGGCTGTCACAGTCATGTAGTCCTGAGTCTGCCCTGCTCGACTTGTCCACATGTCCGTCGTTAAGTGAAATTTGGTACAACTGCATTTTTTAGGACACTGGTGAGTCTTTTTCTGATGTCTGTGTACATTCTCAGTATCGCCTGCCTAGAGAAGTGGAACCTAGATGGTATTTGGTACCGGGGACACACTACCTCAAGAAATTCTCTAAGTCCCTGTGAACTAACGCCGGATACCGGACGCACCTCTAACACCAACACAGCTGCCAAGGCCCGAGTTATCCGCTTTACAACAGGATGATTGCTGTGCTATTTCATCTTCCTCGCAAAGGACTGTTGGACAGTCAATTGCTTACTGGAAGTAGTACAAGTGGTCTTCCAACTTCCCCTCTGGGATGATGATCGACTCCCAGCAGCAACAACAGCAGCGCCAGCAGCAGTAGACGTTACACTCAAGGATCCATCGGAGGAATCCCAGTCAGGAGAGTACTCGTCAGACTTGCCAGTGACATGGCCTGCAGGACTATTGGCTTTCCTGTCTAAGGAGGAAATTGACACTGAGGGAGTTGGTGGTGTGGTTTGCAGGAGCTTGGGTACAAGAGGAAGGGATTTAGTTGTCAGTGGACTGCTTCCGCTGTCACGCAAAGTTTTTGAACTTGTCAATGACTTCTGATGAATGCGCTCCAGGTGACGTATAAGGGAGGATGTTTCGAGGTGGTTAAAGTCCTTACCCCTACTTATTACAGCTTGACAAAGGCAACACACGGCTTGACACCAGTTGTCTGCATTTCTGTTGAAATAATTCCATACCGAAGAGGTGCTTTTTTTGGTATTTTGACCAGGCATGTATTCATCCCACAGACAACAGGTGTCTCCCCGGGTGCCTGACTTAAACAAACCACCTCACCGTCAGAATCCTCCTTGTCAATTTCCTCCTCAGCGCCAGCAACACCCATATCCTCATCCTGGTGTACTTCAACAGTGACATCTTCAATTTGACTATCAGGAACTGGACTGTGGGTGCTCCTTCCAGCACTTGCAGGGGGCGTGCAAATGGTGGAAGGCGCAAGCTCTTCCCGTCCAGTGTTGGGAAGGTCAGGCATCACAACCGACACAATTGGACTCTCCTTGGGGATTTGTGATTTAGAAGAACGCATAGTTCTTTGCGGTGCTTTTGCCAGCTTAACTCTTTTCATTTTTCTAGCGGGAGGATGAGTGCTTCCATCCTCAGGTGAAGCTGAACCACTAGCCATGAACATAGGACAGGGCCTCAGCCGTTCCTTGCCACTCCGTGTCGTAAATAACACACTTGCAAGTTTACGCTTCTCCTCAGACGCTTTTAATTTAGATTTTTGGGTCATCATTTTACTGAACTTTTTGGATTTTACACGCTCTCTACTATGACATTGGGCATCGGCCTTGGCAGATGACGTTGATGGCATTTCATCGTCTCGGCCATGACTAGTGGCAGCAGCTTCAGCACTAGGTGGAAGTGGATCTTGATCTTCCCCTATTTTACCCTCCACATTTTTGTTCTCCATTTTTTAATGTGTGGAATTATATGCCAGTAATATTATTATATCAATAGCAATGGCCTACTGTACTGTACTACTATATACTGCTCACAACAATGCAGCACAGATATGGATACTTGAAGTGACACGGAGCTGCAAGATACAACAATGGCCTACTGTACTGTACAACTATATACTGTTGGTCACCAAAATGCTGCACTGTACTACTATATATATTAGTGATGAGCAGATTCGGTTCGTCGGAATCCGAACCCCCCCGAACTTCACCCATTTTACACGGTTTCGAGGCAGATTCTAATCTTCCCGCCTTGCTCGTTTAACCAGAGCGCGCCCGAACGTCATCATCCCGCTGTCGGATTCTCGCGAGATTCAGATTCTATATAAGGAGCCGCGCGTCGCCGCCATTTTTCTCTCGTGCATTGGAAATGATAGTAAGAGGACCTGGCTGGCGTCCTCTCAGTTTTGTTCAGGGGGCTGCAAATATCTGTGCTCACTGCTTTATTGTGGGGACTGGGGACCAGCAGTATTATATAGGAGGAGTACAGTGCAGAGTTTTGCTGACCAGTGACCACCAGTATTATACGTTCTCTGCCTAAAAAACGCTCCATATCTGTGCTCAGTGTGCTGCATATATCTGTGCTCACACTGCTTTATTGTGGGGACACTGCTTTATTTGCTGACCAGTGACCATTGACCACCAGTATTATACATTCTCTGCCTGAAAAACGCTCCATATCTGTGCTCAGTGTGCTGCATATATCTGTGCTCACACTGCTTTATTGTGGGGACTGGGGACCACCAGTATTATATAGGAGGAGTACAGTGCAGAGTTTTGGTGACCAGTGACCACCGGTATTATACGTTCTCTGCCTGAAAAACGCTCCATGTCTGTGCTCAGTGTGCTGCATATATCTGTGCTCACACTGCTTTATTGTGGGGACTGGGGACCACCAGTATTATATAGGAGGAGTACAGTGCAGAGTTTTGCTGACCAGTGACCACCAGTATTATACGTTGTCTGCCTGAAAAACGCTCCATATTTGTGCTCAGTGTGCTGCATATATCTGTGCTCACACTGCTTTATTGTGGGGACTGGGGACCACCAGTATTATATAGGAGGAGTACAGTGCAGAGTTTTGCTGACCAGTGACCACCAGTATTATACGTTGTCTGCCTGAAAAACACTCCATATTTGTGCTCAGTGTGCTGCATATATCTGTGCTCACACTGCTTTATTGTGGGGACTGGGGACCACCAGTATTATATAGGAGGAGTACAGTGCAGAGTTTTGCTGACCAGTGACCACCAGTATTATACGTTCTCTGCCTGAAAAAGCTTCATATCTGTGCTCAGTGTGCTGCATATATCTGTGCTCGCCTCACACTGCTTTATTGTGGGGACTGGGGACCACGAATATTATATAGGAGGAGTACAGTGCAGAGTTTTGCTGACCAGTGACCACCAGTATTATACGTTGTCTGCCTGAAAAACGCTCCATATCTGTGCTCAGTGTGCTGCATATATCTGTGCTCACACTGCTTTATTGTGGGGACTGGGGACCACCAGTATTATATAGGAGGAGTACAGTGCAGAGTTTTGCTGACCAGTGACCACCGGTATTATATGTTCTCTGCCTGAAAAATGCTCCATATCTGTGCTCAGTGTGCTGCATATATCTGTGCTCACACTGCTTTATTGTGGGGACTGGGGACCACCAGTATTATATAGGAGGAGTACAGTGCAGAGTTTTGCTGACCAGTGACCACCAGTATTATACGTTGTCTGCCTGAAAAACGCTCCATATTTGTGCTCAGTGTGCTGCATATATCTGTGCTCGCCTCACACTGCTTTATTGTGGGGACTGGGGACCACGAATATTATATAGGAGGAGTACAGTGCAGAGTTTTGCTGACCAGTGACCACCAGTATTATACGTTGTCTGCCTGAAAAACGCTCCATATCTGTGCTCAGTGTGCTGCATATATCTGTGCTCACACTGCTTTATTGTGGGGACACTGCTTTATTTGCTGACCAGTGACCATTGACCACCAGTATTATACATTCTCTGCCTGAAAAACGCTCCATATCTGTGCTCAGTGTGCTGCATATATCTGTGCTCACACTGCTTTATTGTGGGGACTGGGGACCACCAGTATTATATAGGAGGAGTACAGTGCAGAGTTTTGGTGACCAGTGACCACCGGTATTATACGTTCTCTGCCTGAAAAACGCTCCATGTCTGTGCTCAGTGTGCTGCATATATCTGTGCTCACACTGCTTTATTGTGGGGACTGGGGACCACCAGTATTATATAGGAGGAGTACAGTGCAGAGTTTTGCTGACCAGTGACCACCAGTATTATACGTTGTCTGCCTGAAAAACGCTCCATATTTGTGCTCAGTGTGCTGCATATATCTGTGCTCACACTGCTTTATTGTGGGGACTGGGGACCACCAGTATTATATAGGAGGAGTACAGTGCAGAGTTTTGCTGACCAGTGACCACCAGTATTATACGTTGTCTGCCTGAAAAACACTCCATATTTGTGCTCAGTGTGCTGCATATATCTGTGCTCACACTGCTTTATTGTGGGGACTGGGGACCACCAGTATTATATAGGAGGAGTACAGTGCAGAGTTTTGCTGACCAGTGACCACCAGTATTATACGTTCTCTGCCTGAAAAAGCTTCATATCTGTGCTCAGTGTGCTGCATATATCTGTGCTCGCCTCACACTGCTTTATTGTGGGGACTGGGGACCACGAATATTATATAGGAGGAGTACAGTGCAGAGTTTTGCTGACCAGTGACCACCAGTATTATACGTTGTCTGCCTGAAAAACGCTCCATATCTGTGCTCAGTGTGCTGCATATATCTGTGCTCACACTGCTTTATTGTGGGGACTGGGGACCACCAGTATTATATAGGAGGAGTACAGTGCAGAGTTTTGCTGACCAGTGACCACCGGTATTATATGTTCTCTGCCTGAAAAATGCTCCATATCTGTGCTCAGTGTGCTGCATATATCTGTGCTCACACTGCTTTATTGTGGGGACTGGGGACCACCAGTATTATATAGGAGGAGTACAGTGCAGAGTTTTGCTGACCAGTGACCACCAGTATTATACGTTGTCTGCCTGAAAAACGCTCCATATTTGTGCTCAGTGTGCTGCATATATCTGTGCTCACACTGCTTTATTGTGGGGACTGGGGACCACCAGTATTATATAGGAGGAGTACAGTGCAGAGTTTTGCTGACCAGTGACCACCAGTATTATACGTTGTCTGCCTGAAAAACACTCCATATTTGTGCTCAGTGTGCTGCATATATCTGTGCTCACACTGCTTTATTGTGGGGACTGGGGACCACCAGTATTATATAGGAGGAGTACAGTGCAGAGTTTTGCTGACCAGTGACCACCAGTATTATACGTTCTCTGCCTGAAAAAGCTTCATATCTGTGCTCAGTGTGCTGCATATATCTGTGCTCGCCTCACACTGCTTTATTGTGGGGACTGGGGACCACGAATATTATATAGGAGGAGTACAGTGCAGAGTTTTGCTGACCAGTGACCACCAGTATTATACGTTGTCTGCCTGAAAAACGCTCCATATCTGTGCTCAGTGTGCTGCATATATCTGTGCTCACACTGCTTTATTGTGGGGACTGGGGACCACCAGTATTATATAGGAGGAGTACAGTGCAGAGTTTTGCTGACCAGTGACCACCAGTATTATACGTTCTCTGCCTGAAAAAGCTTCATATCTGTGCTCAGTGTGCTGCATATATCTGTGCTCGCCTCACACTGCTTTATTGTGGGGACTGGGGACCACGAATATTATATAGGAGGAGTACAGTGCAGAGTTTTGCTGACCAGTGACCACCAGTATTATACGTTGTCTGCCTGAAAAACGCTCCATATCTGTGCTCAGTGTGCTGCATATATCTGTGCTCACACTGCTTTATTGTGGGGACTGGGGACCACCAGTATTATATAGGAGGAGTACAGTGCAGAGTTTTGGTGACCAGTGACCACCGGTATTATATGTTCTCTGCCTGAAAAATGCTCCATATCTGTGCTCAGTGTGCTGCATATATCTGTGCTCACACTGCTTTATTGTGGGGACTGGGGACCACCAGTATTATATAGGAGGAGTACAGTGCAGAGTTTTACTGACCAGTGACCACCAGTATTATACGTTCTCTGCCTGAAAAACGCTCCATATCTGTGCTCAGTGTGCTGCATATATCTGTGCTCACACTGCTTTATTGTGGGGACTGGGGACCACCAGTATTATATAGGAGGAGTACAGTGCAGAGTTTTGCTGACCAGTGACCAGTGACCACCAGTATTATACGTTCTCTGCCTGAAAAACGCTCCATATCTGTGCTGCATTGTAGTATATAGTAGGAGTACAGTGCATAATTTTGCTGACCACCAGTATATAATATATAGCAGTACGGTACAGTAGGCCACTGCTCTACCTACCTCTGTGTCGTCAAGTATACTATCCATCCATACTTGTGGTGCATTTCAGTTTTGCACAGTTTGCTGACCACCGGTATATAATATATAGCAGTACGGTACAGAAAGCCACTGCTCTACCTACCTCTGTGTCGTCAAGTATACTATCCATCCATACCTGTGGTGCATTTCAGTTTTGCACAGTTTGCTGACCACCAGTATATAATATATAGCAGTACGGTACAGTAGGCCACTGCTCTACCTACCTCTGTGTCGTCAAGTATACTATCCATCCATGCCTGTGGTGCATTTCAGTTTTGCACAGTATATATAGTAGTAGGCCATTGCTATTGATACTGGCATATAATTCCACACATTAAAAAATGGAGAACAAAAATGTGGAGGGTAAAATAGGGAAAGATCAAGATCCACTTCCACCTAGTGCTGAAGCTGCTGCCACTAGCCATGGCCGAGATGATGAAATGCCATCAACGTCGTCTGCCAAGGCCGATGCCCAATGTCATAGTAGAGAGCATGTAAAATCCAAAAAACTAAAGTTCAGTAAAATTACCCAAAAATCTAAATTAAAAGCGTCTGAGGAGAAGCGTAAACTTGCCAATATGCCATTTACGACACTGAGTGGCAAGGAACGGCTGAGGCCCTGGCCTATGTTCATGGCTAGTGGTTCAGCTTCACATGAGGATGGAAGCACTCATCCTCTCGCTAGAAAACTGCAGTGCCACTCCTAGATGGGCCAGGTGTTTGTGTCGGCCACTTGGGTCGCTTAGCTTAGTCACACAGCTACCTCATTGCGTCTCTTTATTTCTTTGCATCATGTGCTGTTTGGGGACTATTTTTTTTGAAGTGCCATCCTGTCTGACACTGCAGTGCCACTCCTAGATGGGCCAGGTGTTTGTGTCGGCCACTTGGGCCGCTTAGCTTAGTCACACAGCTACCTCATTGCGCCTCTTTTTTTCTTTGCATCATGTGCTGTTTGGGGACTATTTTTTTGAAGTGCCATCCTGTCTCACTGAGTGGCAAGGAACGGCTGAGGCCCTGGCCTATGTTCATGGCTAGTGGTTCAGCTTCACATGAGGATGGAAGCACTCATCCTCTCGCTAGAAAACTGCAGTGCCACTCCTAGATGGGCCAGGTGTTTGTGTTCGCCACTTGTGTCGCTTAGCTTAGCCATCCAGCGACCTTGGTGCACCTCTTTTTTTCTTTGCATCATGTGCTGTTTGGGGACTATTTTTTAAATATGCCATCCTGTCTGACACTGCAGTGCCACTCCTAGATGAGCCAGGTGTTTGTGTCGTCCACTTGGGTCGCTTAGCTTAGCCATCCAGCGACCTCAGTGCAAATTTTAGGACTAAAAATAATATTGTGAGGTGTTCAGAATAGACTGGAAATGAGTGGAAATTATGGTTATTGAGGTTAATAATACTATGGGATCAAAATGACCCCCAAATTCTATGATTTAAGCTGTTTTTGAGGGTTTCTGTAAAAAAAAAAACGAATCCAAAACACACCCGAATCCGACAAAAAAATTTCAGGGAGGTTTTGCCAAAACGCGTCCGAATACAAAACACGGCCGCGGAAGCGAATCCAAAACCAAAACACAAAACCCTAAAAATGTCC
Source organism: Pseudophryne corroboree (assembly GCF_028390025.1). Lineage (NCBI taxonomy): Eukaryota > Metazoa > Chordata > Amphibia > Anura > Myobatrachidae > Pseudophryne > Pseudophryne corroboree. The sequence continues at coordinate 18,649,886 of NC_086445.1, read as the reverse complement.
GGTGCACATCACTAAATTATATATACAGTATATACTGCTCACAACAATGCAGCACTGGATACTCTGGATACACTGGATACACATGGATACTCGAAGTGACACGGAGCTGCAAGATACAGCAATGGCCTACTGTATTGTACAACTATATACTGTTGGTCACCAAAATGCTGCACTGTACTACTATATATACTGCTCACAACAATGCAGCACAGATATGGATACTTGAAGTGACACGGAGCTGCAAGATACAGCAATGGCCTACTGTACTGTACAACTATATACTGTTGGTCACCAAAATGCTGCACTATACTACTATATATACTGCTCACAACAATGCAGCACAGATATGGATACTTGAAGTGACACGGGGCTGCAAGATACAGCAATGGCCTACTGTACTGTACAACTATATACTGTTGGTCACCAAAATGCTGCACTGTACTACTATATATACTGCTCCCAACAATGCAGCACAGATATGGATACTTGAAGTGACACGGAGCTGCAAGATACAGCAATGGCCTACTGTACTGTACAACTATATACTGGTGGTCACCAAAATGCTGCACTGTACTACTATATATATATATATACTGCTCACAACAATGCAGCACAGATATGGATACTTGAAGTGACACAGAGCTGCAAGATACAACAATGGCCTACTGTACTGTACAACTATATACTGTTGGTCACCAAAATGCTGCACTGTACTACTATATATATATATATATATATATATATATACTGCTCACAACAATGCAGCACAGATATGGATACTTGAAGTGACACAGAGCTGCAAGATACAACAATGGCCTACTGTACTGTACAACTATATACTGTTGGTCACCAAAATGCTACACTGTACTACTATATATATATATATATAGTATATACTGGTCACACAACAATGCAGCAGATTGAGCACTGATCATCAGGATACTGTCTAGAACTGAGTCTGACACGGAGCTGCAAGATACAACAATGGCCTACTGTACTGTACTAATATAATATACTGGTGGTCCCCACAATGCAGCACACTGAGCACAGATATTTGCAGCACACTGAGCACAGATATGGAGCTTTTCAGGCAGAGAACGTAGCCACGTCCTCTCCGTTCAATCTCCAATGTACGAGTAAAAATGGCGGCGACATGCGGCTCTTTATATGGAATACGAATCTCGCGAGAATCCGACAGCGGGATGATGACGTTCAGCCTCGTTCGGGTTAACCGAGCAAGGCGGGAAGATCCGAGGCTGCCTCGGACCCGTGCAAAATACGTGAAGTTCGGGGGGGTTCGGATCTCGACGAACCAAACCCGCTCATCTCTAGTTAGAACCTGTATGAATGGTGGTGTAGAATTTTACTTGTGGGCTCCCAATTTCAATGTCATAAATTGTATATAACAGAGTATAAACTACAGGAAAGAGGCAGAGGCCACCGGAACGGAGGCAGGGGCCAGTGGAGGAGAAGCGGGGCCACCAGAGAGAAGAAACAGGCCATGCAGAGAACTAATTATTGCTCTGTTTGTGTGACCACAGGCTGCCATCTTGATTTTTACACATGTAAACAACGCAAGGCATCCTATGTTTGTAAACCACATGTGTAAAGCATCAGAAAAAAGGCAGAATAATTTTTAACATGAACTGACGGTCGAGGTATCTCAAAGCACAGTAATAGAAATGCATTACAGAGAAAATATTAACCTATTAGTTACGGGGGGTGGTGGGTGGTGTGTGTGTATGTAATATTTATTATTGTGTCAATACTATTTGATTTGTAATGGTTCACTTCAGATTTATTGTGAAGGGGCAAACTTATTGATGGGAGCACTTTTTAGAGTGCACACTTCTGACAAGTACCACCATGCACATAGGTGCAATTGCATGCTGGTAATTGTGCCATAAATATTTAGTATAGCTCCCTTTAGCACCATGTGTGGTGCAACAGTTTAGTTAGTGTTAGTGAATCAAGAATTGAAAAAATCTCACCTGTTCCTCTCTCTCAGGATGAGTGAAATGCGTTGGTCCCAGAGAGGGATTTTCCTTCTTGGAATAAATTGCTTCTTCTAGGTGACATCTGGTCTCGTCCTTCTGTATTACAGCCACGGAGGATTTGTCCCTTCCAGGCCAGCGATTGCCATTTCCGCTACTTTCTGTAGTCATATTGCCGAGGTCATCCTGCTGGACTGATGGATCACTGCTAGGACTCACATCATCAGTCTCCGACCAAGAGTAGTCTAAGGAAAAGTCATCCTCTGTATTACTGGCAGTGCCTGTCCCAGGGCTGGAAATGGTGTCTTTGGGGTATCCGGTAATTAATTCCTGTGCGTGGAGGCAGAAAATCAGGTTAGAGCTGCACCAGTTAGAGTTATGACTCCCAGTAATACTGTGAGAGATATACACACATTTCTAGTATCTAGTTATTAGATTAGGAAAGAGAAAGATGAATCCATACGGTGGGTCTAATTCAGATGTGATTGGAGTTGCTATCTGTAGCAGGCGGCGTCGGGAGAGGGGGGGACAGGGTACAAATTACCTGGGCCCAGGTCTGTGGAGGGGCCCAGTGGGGACCCAGGTCCACGCCTCCTTTGATTAGGCCACGCCCCCTGTAAAGTACCTGGGCCCAGTCAGGCTCTCTACTGCCCTGGATGGGAGGCGTGCCATGCTCCTGTGAGTGGATGCTTCTCATGTGCTAGACACGCCCCCAAAGAGGAGAGGCCATGCCCTCAGCATACTGTGGTCACACCCCTTCCAATGGGGGGCAGGGGGAAGGTGTACCGGGGCCCAGGATTTCTCTTTGCAGCCCTGATTACATGCAGACACCTCCTGCGTTGTAGTGATCCAAGCAGTGTCCTAGGAGGCAGCATCGGATCCCTCACTCACCATCGGCGGCTTGCAGCACCCATAGAGCAACGCAAGCCGCTCATTGCAGAGTCTCCTGGCAACCACGGAGATCCCTGGCCTCTTCCTTCCCCCTAAACAGAGTGACATGCCTCCGTTTGTAGAAGCAGAGCCCGTAGCTGCTCCCTCCCCAGCCCCAAGCGGCATCAGACTGTCAATCACTGAAAGTCTGATGCTGAACTGCGCCCTGTGTTGCAGGACTCATTCACGCTCACGCAGAACGGGGCCTGTGCTTGCGCAAAGTACCGGTAATCTGTATTTTGCGGCGCAGGGCACATCTTCGTCCATATTATGGTTATTGAGGTTAATAATACTATGGGATCAAAATGACCCCCAAATTCTATGATTTAAGCTGTTTTTGAGGGTTTCTGTAAAAAATAACCGAATCAAAAATATATAACACACCCGAATCCGACAAAAAAATTTCAGGGAGGTTTTGCCAAAACGCATCCGAATACAAAACACGGCCACGGAAGCGAATCCAAAACCAAAACACAAAACCCTAAAAATGTCCGGTGCACATCACTAATATATATACAGTATATACTGCTCACAACAATGCAGCACAGATATGGATACTTGAAGTGACACGGAGCTGCAAGATACAGCAATGGCCTACTGTACTGTACAACTATATACTGTTGGTCACCAAAATGCTGCACTGTACTACTATATATATATATAGTATATACTGGTCACACAACAATGCAGCAGATTGAGCACTGATCATCAGGATACTGTCTAGAACTGAGTCTGACACGGAGCTGCAAGATACAACAATGGCCTACTGTACTGTACTAATATAATATACTGGTGGTCCCCACAATGCAGCACACTGAGCACAGATATTTGCAGCACACTCAGCACAGATATGGAGCTTTTCAGGCAGAGAACGTAGCCACGTCCTCTCCGTTCAATCCCCAATGTACGAGTGAAAATGGCGGCGACATGCGGCTCTTTATATGGAATACGAATCTCGCGAGAATCCGACAGCGGAATGATGACGTTCGGCCTCGTTCGGGTTAACCGAGCAAGGCGGGAAGATCCGAGGCTGCCTCGGACCCGTGTAAAATACGTGAAGTTCGGGGGGGTTCGGATCTCGACGAACCGAACCCGCTCATCTCTAGTTAGAACCTGTATGAATGGTGGTGTAGAATTTTACTTGTGGGCTCCCAATTTGAATGTCATAAATTGTATATAACAGAGTATAAACTACAGGAAAGAGGCAGAGGCCACCGGAACGGAGGCAGGGGCCAGTGGAGGAGAAGCGGGGCCACCAGAGAGAAGAAACAGGCCATGCAGAGAACTAATTATTGCTCTGTTTGTGTGACCACAGGCTGCCATCTTGATTTTTACACATGTAAACAACGCAAGGCATCCTATGTTTGTAAACCACATGTGTAAAGCATCAGAAAAAAGGCAGAATAATTTTTAACATGAACTGACGGTCGAGGTATCTCAAAGCACAGTAATAGAAATGCATTACAGAGAAAATATTAACCTATTAGTTACGGGGGGTGGTGGGTGGTGTGTGTGTGGGTAATATTTATTATTGTGTCAATACTATTTGATTTGTAATGGTTCACTTCAGATTTATTGTGAAGGGGCAAACTTATTGATGGGAGCACTTTTTAGAGTGCACACTTCTGACAAGTACCACCATGCACATAGGTGCAATTGCATGCTGGTAATTGTGCCATAAATATTTAGTATAGCTCCCTTTAGCACCATGTGTGGTGCAACAGTTTAGTTAGTGTTAGTGAATCAAGAATTGAAAAAATCTCACCTGTTCCTCTCTCTCAGGATGAGTGAAATGCGTTGGTCCCAGAGAGGGATTTTCCTTCTTGGAATAAATTGCTTCTTCTAGGTGACATCTGGTCTCGTCCTTCTGTATTACAGCCACGGAGGATTTGTCCCTTCCAGGCCAGCGATTGCCATTTCCGCTACTTTCTGTAGTCATATTGCCGAGGTCATCCTGCTGGACTGATGGATCACTGCTAGGACTCACATCATCAGTCTCCAACCAAGAGTAGTCTAAGGAAAAGTCATCCTCTGTATTACTGGCAGTGCCTGTCCCAGGGCAGGAAATGGTGTCTTTGGGGTATCCGGTAATTAATTCCTGTGCGTGGAGGCAGAAAATCAGGTTAGAGCTGCACCAGTTAGAGTTATGACTCCCAGTAATACTGTGAGAGATATACACACATTTCTAGTATCTAGTTATTAGATTAGGAAAGAGAAAGATGAATCCATACGGTGGGTCTGATTCAGATGTGATTGGAGTTGCTATCTGTAGCAGGCGGCGTCGGGAGAGGGGGGGACAGGGTACAAATTACCTGGGCCCAGGTCTGTGGAGGGTCCCAGTGGGGACCCAGGTCCACGCCTCCTTTGATTAGGCCATGCCCCCTGTAAAGTACCTGGGCCCAGTCAGGCTCTCTACTGCCCTGGATGGGAGGCGTGCCATGCTCCTGTGAGTGGATGCTTCTCATGTGCTAGACACGCCCCCAAAGAGGAGAGGCCATGCCCTCAGCATACTGTGGTCACACCCCCTCCAATGGGGGGCAGGGGGAAGGTGTACCGGGGCCCAGGATTTCTCTTTGCAGCCCTGATTACATGCAGACACCTCCTGCGTTGTAGTGATCCAAGCAGTGTCCTAGGAGGCAGCATCGGATCCCTCACTCACCATCGGCGGCTTGCAGCACCCATAGAGCAACGCAAGCCGCTCATTGCAGAGTCTCCTGGCAACCACAGAGATCCCTGGCCTCTTCCTTCCCCCTAAACAGAGTGACATGCCTCCGTTTGTAGAAGCAGAGCCCGTAGCTGCTCCCTCCCCAGCCCCAAGCGGCATCAGACTGTCAATCACTGAAAGTCTGATGCTGAACTGCGCCCTGTGTTGCAGGACTCATTCACGCTCACGCAGAACGGGGCCTGTGCTTGCGCAAAGTACCGGTAATCTGTATTTTGCGGCGCAGGGCACATCTTCGTCCATATTATGGTTATTGAGGTTAATAATACTATGGGATCAAAATGACCCCCAAATTCTATGATTTAAGCTGTTTTTGAGGGTTTCTGTAAAAAAAAACCGAATCAAAAATATATAACACACCCGAATCCGACAAAAAAATTTCAGGGAGGTTTTGCCAAAATGCATCCGAATACAAAACACGGCCACGGAAGCGAATCCAAAACCAAAACACAAAACCCTAAAAATGTCCGGTGCACATCACTAATATATATACAGTATATACTGCTCACAACAATGCAGCACAGATATGGATACTTGAAGTGACACGGAGCTGCATGATACAGCAATGGCCTACTGTACTGTACAACTATATACTGTTGGTCACCAAAATGCTGCACTGTACTACTATATATATATATAGTATATACTGGTCACACAACAATGCAGCAGATTGAGCACTGATCATCAGGATACTGTCTAGAACTGAGTCTGACACGGAGCTGCAAGATACAACAATGGCCTACTGTACTGTACTAATATAATATACTGGTGGTCCCCACAATGCAGCACACTGAGCACAGATATTTGCAGCACACTGAGCACAGATATAAAGCTTTTCAGGCTGAGAACGTAGCCACGTCCTCTCCGTTCAATCTCCAATGTACGAGTGAAAATGGCAGCGACATGCGGCTCTTTATATGGAATACGAATCTCGCGAGAATCCGACAGCGGGATGATGACGTTCGGCCTCGTTCGGGTTAACCGAGCAAGGCGGGAAGATCCGAGGCTGCCTCGGACCCGTGTAAAATACGTGAAGTTCGGGGGGGTTCGGATATCGACGAACCGAACCCGCTCATCTCTAGTTAGAACCTGTATGAATGGTGGTGTAGAATTTTACTTGTGGGCTCCCAATTTCAATGTCATAAATTGCATATAACAGAGTATAAACTACAGGAAAGAGGCAGAGGCCACCGGAACGGAGGCAGGGGCCAGTGGAGGAGAAGCGGGGCCACCAGAGAGAAGAAACAGGCCATGCAGAGAACTAATTATTGCTCTGTTTGTGTGACCACAGGCTGCCATCTTGATTTTTACACATGTAAACAACGCAAGGCATCCTATGTTTGTAAACCACATGTGTAAAGCATCAGAAAAAAGGCAGAATAATTTTTAACATGAACTGACGGTCGAGGTATCTCAAAGCACAGTAATAGAAATGCATTACAGAGAAAATATTAACCTATTAGTTACGGGGGGTGGTGGGTGGTGTGTGTGTGGGTAATATTTATTATTGTGTCAATACTATTTGATTTGTAATGGTTCACTTCAGATTTATTGTGAAGGGGCAAACTTATTGATGGGAGCACTTTTTAGAGTGCACACTTCTGACAAGTACCACCATGCACATAGGTGCAATTGCATGCTGGTAATTGTGCCATAAATATTTAGTATAGCTCCCTTTAGCACCATGTGTGGTGCAACAGTTTAGTTAGTGTTAGTGAATCAAGAATTGAAAAAATCTCACCTGTTCCTCTCTCTCAGAATGAGTGAAATGCGTTGGTCCCAGAGAGGGATTTTCCTTCTTGGAATAAATTGCTTCCTCTAGGTGACATCTGGTCTCATCCTTCTGTATTACAGCCACGGAGGATTTGTCCCTTCCAGGCCAGCGATTGCCATTTCCGCTACTTTCTGTAGTCATATTGCCGAGGTCATCCTGCTGGACTGATGGATCACTGCTAGGACTCACATCATCAGTCTCCAACCAAGAGTAGTCTAAGGAAAAGTCATCCTCTGTATTACTGGCAGTGCCTGTCCCAGGGCTGGAAATGGTGTCTTTGGGGTATCCGGTAATTAATTCCTGTGCGTGGAGGCAGAAAATCAGGTTAGAGCTGCACCAGTTAGAGTTATGACTCCCAGTAATACTGTGAGAGATATACACACATTTCTAGTATCTAGTTATTAGATTAGGAAAGAGAAAGATGAATCCATACGGTGGGTCTGATTCAGATGTGATTGGAGTTGCTATCTGTAGCAGGCGGCGTCGGGAGAGGGGGGGACAGGGTACAAATTACCTGGGCCCAGGTCTGTGGAGGGGCCCAGTGGGGAACCAGGTCCACGCCTCCTTTGATTAGGCCACGCCCCCTGTAAAGTACCTGGGCCCAGTCAGGCTCTCTACTGCCCTGGATGGGAGGCGTGCCATGCTCCTGTGAGTGGATGCTTCTAATGTGCTAGATACGCCCCCAAAGAGGAGAGGCCATGCCCTCAGCATACTGTGGTCACACCCCCTCCAAAGGGGGGCAGGGGGAAGGTGTACCGGGGCCCAGGATTTCTCTTTGCAGCCCTGATTACATGCAGACACCTCCTGCGTTGTAGTGATCCAAGCAGTGTCCTAGGAGGCAGCATCGGATCCCTCACTCACCATCGGCGGCTTGCAGCACCCATAGAGCAACGCAAGCCGCTCATTGCAGAGTCTCCTGGCAACCACGGAGATCCCTGGCCTCTTCCTTCCCCCTAAACAGAGTGACATGCCTCCGTTTGTAGAAGCAGAGCCCGTAGCTGCTCCCTCCCCAGCCCCAAGCGGCATCAGACTGTCAATCACTGAAAGTCTGATGCTGAACTGCGCCCTGTGTTGCAGGACTCATTCACGCTCACGCAGAACGGGGCCTGTGCTTGCGCAAAGTACCGGTAATCTGTATTTTGCGGCGCAGGGCACATCTTCGTCCATATTATGGTTATTGAGGTTAATAATACTATGGGATCAAAATGACCCCCAAATTCTATGATTTAAGCTGTTTTTGAGGGTTTCTGTAAAAAAAAAAACGAATCAAAAATATATAACACACCCGAATCCGACAAAAAAATTTCAGGGAGGTTTTGCCAAAACGCATCCGAATACAAAACACGGCCACGGAAGCGAATCCAAAACCAAAACACAAAACCCTAAAAATGTCCGGTGCACATCACTAATATATATACAGTATATACTGCTCACAACAATGCAGCACAGATATGGATACTTGAAGTGACACGGAGCTGCAAGATACAGCAATGGCCTACTGTACTGTACAACTATATACTGTTGGTCACCAAAATGCTGCACTGTACTATATATATATATATATATATATATATACTGCTCACAACAATGCAGCACAGATATGGATACTTGAATTGACACAGAGCTGCAAGATACAACAATGGCCTACTGTACTGTACAACTATATACTGTTGGTCACCAAAATGCTGCACTGTACTACTACTATATATATATATATAGTATATACTGGTCACACAACAATGCAGCAGATTGAGCACTGATCATCAGGATACTGTCTAGAACTGAGTCTGACACGGAGCTGCAAGATACAACAATGGCCTACTGTACTGTACTAATATAATATACTGGTGGTCCCCACAATGCAGCACACTGAGCACAGATATTTGCAGCACACTGAGCACAGATATGGAGCTTTTCAGGCAGAGAACGTAGCCACGTCCTCTCCGTTCAATCTCCAATGTACGAGTGAAAATGGCGGCGACATGCGGCTCTTTATATGGAATAAGAATCTCGCGAGAATCCGACAGCGGGATGATGACGTTCGGCCTCGTTCGGGTTAACCGAGCAAGGCGGGAAGATCCGAGGCTGCCTCGGACCCGTGTAAAATACGTGAAGTTCGGGGGGGTTCGGATATCGATGAACCGAACCCGCTCATCTCTAGTTAGAACCTGTATGAATGGTGGTGTAGAATTTTACTTGTGGGCTCCCAATTTCAATGTCATAAATTGTATATAACAGAGTATAAACTACAGGAAAGAGGCAGAGGCCACCGGAACGGAGGCAGGGGCCAGTGGAGGAGAAGCGGGGCCACCAGAGAGAAGAAACAGGCCATGCAGAGAACTAATTATTGCTCTGTTTGTGTGACCACAGGCTGCCATCTTGATTTTTACACATGTAAACAACGCAAGGCATCCTATGTTTGTAAACCACATGTGTAAAGCATCAGAAAAAAGGCAGAATAATTTTTAACATGAACTGACGGTCGAGGTATCCCAAAGCACAGTAATAGAAATGCATTACAGAGAAAATATTAACCTATTAGTTACGGGGGGTGGTGGGTGGTGTGTGTGTGGGTAATATTTATTATTGTGTCAATACTATTTGATTTGTAATGGTTCGCTTCAGATTTATTGTGAAGGGGCAAACTTATTGATGGGAGCACTTTTTAGAGTGCACACTTCTGACAAGTACCACCATGCACATAGGTGCAATTGCATGCTGGTAATTGTGCCATAAATATTTAGTATAGCTCCCTTTAGCACCATGTGTGGTGCAACAGTTTAGTTAGTGTTAGTGAATCAAGAATTGAAAAAATCTCACCTGTTCCTCTCTCTCAGAATGAGTGAAATGCGTTGGTCCCAGAGAGGGATTTTCCTTCTTGGAATAAATTGCTTCTGCTAGGTGACACCTGGTCTCGTCCTTCTGTATTACAGCCACAGAGGATTTGTCCCTTCCAGGCCAGCGATTGCCATTTCCGCTACTTTCTGTAGTCATATTGCCGAGGTCATCCTGCTGGACTGATGGATCACTGCTAGGACTCACATCATCAGTCTCCAACCAAGAGTAGTCTAAGGAAAAGTCATCCTCTGTATTACTGGCAGTGCCTGTCCCAGGGCTGGAAATGGTGTCTTTGGGGTATCCGGTAATTAATTCCTGTGCGTGGAGGCAGAAAATCAGGTTAGAGCTGCACCAGTTGGAGTTATGACTCCCAGTAATACTGTGAGAGATATACACACATTTCTAGTATCTAGTTATTAGATTAGGAAAGAGAAAGATGAATCCATACGGTGGGTCTGATTCAGATGTGATTGGAGTTGCTATCTGTAGCAGGCGGCGTCGGGAGAGGGGGGGACAGGGTACAAATTACCTGGGCCCAGGTCTGTGGAAGGGCCCAGTGGGGACCCAGGTCCACGCCTCCTTTGATTAGGCCACGCCCCCTGTAAAGTACCTGGGCCCAGTCAGGCTCTCTACTGCCCTGGATGGGAGGCGTGCCATGCTCCTGTGAGTGGATGCTTCTAATGTGCTAGACACGCCCCCAAAGAGGAGAGGCCATGCCCTCAGCATACTGTGGTCACACCCCCTCCAATGGGGGGCAGGGGGAAGGTGTACCGGGGCCCAGGATTTCTCTTTGCAGCCCTGATTACATGCAGACACCTCCTGCGTTGTAGTGATCCAAGCAGTGTCCTAGGAGGCAGCATCGGATCCCTTACTCACCATCGGCGGTTTGCAGCACCCATAGAGCAATGCAAGCCGCTCATTGCAGAGTCTCCTGGCAACCACGGAGATCCCTGGCCTCTTCCTTCCCCCTAAACAGAGTGACATGCCTCCGTTTGTAGAAGCAGAGCCCGTAGCTGCTCCCTCCCCAGCCCCAAGCGGCATCAGACTGTCAATCACTGAAAGTCTGATGCTGAACTGCGCCCTGTGTTGCAGGACTCATTCACGCTCACGCAGAACGGGGCCTGTGCTTGCGCAAAGTACCGGTAATCTGTATTTTGCGGCGCAGGGCACATCTTCGTCCATATTATGGTTATTGAGGTTAATAATACTATGGGATCAAAATGACCCCCAAATTCTATGATTTAAGCTGTTTTTGAGGGTTTCTGTAAAAAAAAAAAACGAATCAAAAATATATAACACACCCGAATCCGACAAAAAAATTTCAGGGAGGTTTTGCCAAAACGCATCCGAATACAAAACACGGCCACGGAAGCGAATCCAAAACCAAAACACAAAACCCTAAAAATGTCCGGTGCACAATATATACAGTATATACTGCTCACAACAATGCAGCACAGATATGGATACTTGAAGTGACACGGAGCTGCAAGATACAGCAATGGCCTACTGTACTGTACAACTATATACTGTTGGTCACCAAAATGCTGCACTGTACTATATATATATATATATATATATTGCTCACAACAATGCAGCACAGATATGGATACTTGAAGTGACACGGAGCTGCAAGATACAACAATGGCCTACTGTACTGTACAACTATATACTGTTGGTCACCAAAATGCTGCACTGTACTACTATATATATATATAGTATATACTGGTCACACAACAATGCAGCAGATTGAGCACTGATCATCAGGATACTGTCTAGAACTGAGTCTGACACGGAGCTGCAAGATACAACAATGGCCTACTGTACTGTACTAATATAATATACTGGTGGTCCCCACAATGCAGCACACTGAGCACAGATATTTGCAGCACACTGAGCACAGATATGGAGCTTTTCAGGCAAAGAACGTAGCCACGTCCTCTCCGTTCAATTTCCAATGTACGAGTGAAAATGGCGGCGACATGCGGCTCTTTATATGGAATACGAATCTCGCGAGAATCCGACAGCGGGATGATCACGTTCGGCCTCGTTCGGGTTAACCGAGCAAGGCGGGAAGATCCGAGGCTGCCTCGGACCCGTGTAAAATACGTGAAGTTCGGGGGGGTTCGGATATCGACGAACCGAACCCGCTCATCTCTAGTTAGAACCTGTATGAATGGTGGTGTAGAATTTTACTTGTGGGCTCCCAATTTCAATGTCATAAATTGTATATAACAGAGTATAAACTACAGGAAAGAGGCAGAGGCCAAAGGAACGGAGGCAGGGGCCAGTGGAGGAGAAGCGGGGCCACCAGAGAGAAGAAACAGGCCATGCAGAGAACTAATTATTGCTCTGTTTGTGTGACCACAGGCTGCCATCTTGATTTTTACACATGTAAACAACGCAAGGCATCCTATGTTTGTAAACCACATGTGTAAAGCATCAGAAAAAAGGCAGAATAATTTTTAACATGAACTGACGGTCGAGGTATCTCAAAGCACAGTAATAGAAATACATTACAGAGAAAATATTAAACTATTAGTTATGGGGGGTGGTGGGTGGTGTGTGTGTGGGTAATATTTATCATTGTGTCAATACTATTTGATTTGTAATGGTTCACTTCAGATTTATTGTGAAGGGGCAAACTTATTGATGGGAGCACTTTTTAGAGTGCACACTTCTGACAAGTACCACCATGCACATAGGTGCAATTGCATGCTGGTAATTGTGCCATAAATATTTAGTATAGCTCCCTTTAGCACCATGTGTGGTGCAACAGTTTAGTTAGTGTTAGTGAATCAAGAATTGAAAAAAATCTCACCTGTTCCTCTCTCTCAGAATGAGTGAAATGCGTTGGTCCCAGAGAGGGATTTTCCTTCTTGGAATAAATTGCTTCTTCTAGGTAACATCTGGTCTCGTCCTTCTGTATTACAGCCACGGAGGATTTGTCCCTTCCAGGCCAGCGATTGCCATTTCCGCTACTTTCTGTAGTCATATTGCCGAGGTCATCCTGCTGGACTGATGGATCACTGCTAGGACTCACATCATCAGTCTCCGACCAAGAGTAGTCTAAGGAAAATTCACCCTCTGTTTTACTGGCAGTGCCTGTCCCAGGGCTGGAAATGGTGTCTTTGGGGTATCCAGTAATTAATTCCTGAGCGTGGAGGCAGAAAATCAGGTTAGAGCTGCACCAGTTAGAGTTATGACTCCCAGTAATACTGTGAGAGATATACACACATTTCTAGTATCTAGTTATTAGATTAGGAAAGAGAAAGATGAATCCATACGGTGGGTCTGATTCAGATGTGATTGGAGTTGCTATCTGTAGCAGGCGGTGTCTATTACATGCAGTGGCGTCGGGAGAGGGGGGGACAGGGTACAAATTACCTGGGCCCAGGTCTGAAGGAGTGGCCCAGTGGGGGCCCAGGTCCATGCCTCCTTTGATTAGGCCACGCCCCCTGTAAAGTACCTGGGCCCAGCCAGGCTCTCTACTGCCCTGGATGGGAGGCGTGCCATGCTCCTGTGAGTGGATGCTTCTCATGTGCTAGACACGCCCCCAAAGAGGAATGGCCATGCCCTCAGCATACTGTGGTCACACCCCCTCCAAAGGAGGGCAGGGGGAAGGTGTATTGGGGCCCAGGATTTCTCTTTGCAGCCCTGATTACATGCAGACACCTCCTGCGTTGTAGTGATCCAAGCAGTGTCCTAGGAGGCAGCATCGGATCCCTCACTCACCATCGGCGGCTTGCAGCACCCATAGAGCAACGCAAGCCGCTCATTGCAGAGTCTCCTGGCAACCACGGAGATCCCTGGCCTCTTCCTTCCCCCTAAACAGAGTGACATGCCTCCGTTTGTAGAAGCAGAGCCCGTAGCTGCTCCCTCCCCAGCCCCAAGCGGCATCAGACTGTCAATCACTGACAGTCTGATGCTGAACTGCGCCCTGTGTTGCAGGACTCATTCACGCTCACGCAGAACGGGGCCTGTGCGTGCGCAAAGTACCGGTAATCTGTATTTTGCGGCGCAGGGCACATCCTCGTCCATATCTAAATCAGGCCAAGCATGTTTCTGATTGAATATCTCCTAGTGTGTTGCGGTTAGTATAGACTTGTTATTTATTAATATTGTATACATAGAGAAGAAAAAATAAGTAAATTCCATCAGGATGCACTCATTCCAGTGATGGTCATACAATACACAGAACATCTCAGTGGCCACCATACAATATACAGAGCATCTTAAATACAGTACAGTGAGCATCTGTGTAACCATCATATGGTACAGAGCATCTGTGTGACCGTCATAGGAAACAGAGCGCATCTGTGTGACCGTCATACAATACAGAGAGCATCCCAATGAAACGTCTTGAAATACAGATAACATCATATGAATGCCATAGAATACAAAGAGAATCCCTGTGACCATGATACAATACAGAGAGCATCCCAGTGACTGCCATAATACAGAAATCTTGTGACACAATTTTATTAATCATTAAATGAGTCCTCTTCAGAAATAATGAAATCCTCCAGCATCATCACGACCCAATTCGAAAGTATTAACCCCTGTATAATGATTATCTTCATTGTTCCCATCAATATATATATATATATATATATATATATATATATATATATAAATGCAAAAGCCCTCACTCACTGACTGGTTCATCACTAATTCTCTTCCCGGTATGTAAGGAAGATGAAATGTAACACAGGTATCTTCAGGTGGGAAATAGGAAAATTGCATAATTAGAATTTTAACAAACCTCCCCTAAGGGGATGAAAAGGGGGTTGACATAATGACATCATTACCGATGCGTGGCTTTTGTTGCGTGAACGATGACGCCCAAACGGACAATCGGATCAAAATTTGGATTGCACCTCCAGTGTGTAGAATTTAATTAACTACAAAAATGGTCCTGTCACTTTTTACCATATCTGCGACGGGTGCTCCTCGGGTAACAGCAAGAACCATGGATTAATATTTACTTAACATAGTAACATCGTAACTAAGGTTGAAAAAAGACAATTGTCCATCGAGTTCAACCTATTTGTGGTCTCCTATGCAGTCTTATTATAGGACTAGTTATTTTTATGTTTAGGACTAGTTATAGTAACTTTAATGCGTGACTACGCACCATAAACCTGAATATCTTTATACAATAGGAATTTATCTAACCCATTCTTAAAGGTGTTGACTGAGTCCGCCGTTACTACTCTCTCAGGCAGGGAATTCCAAACACATATTGTCCTTACTGTGAAAAAACCTTTTCGCCTCAATGTGCGGAAACTCCTCTCCTCTAACTGAAGCGAGTGACCACGTGTCCTCTGTGCTGATCTTATAGAAAACAGGTCCCTCCCGAGCTCTGTTTATTGACCCCTTATATATTTGTAGATGTTGATCATGTCCCCTCTTAGTCTCCTCTTTTCCAATGTAAACATGCCTAGCTTTGCAAGCCTTTCCTCGTATTCCAGTGTCTCCATGCCCTTAATTAGTTTGGTTGCCACTTACATCAAGACGTCTCAAATTTACATCTCTATAGATTTACCATAGTAACGCTCATTTATATTTACACCCGTGAAAATCAGAAACTCCCGTGCGAAGAACAGCTAGAACAGCTAGTTATTAATAAAACATCATTACTTAATTCCAACAATTTCATTACATCTCAGTGTCCGCAAAAAGCCCCTTTATATTAATGAACCCAATTAAAATAATTATCTCCTTCCCCCACATAATCAAACACAATAATTCTAAGACCATTATTCTTAACACTAAATTCTAATTATATTAATTTTTATCGTGCTGCTTTCATACAATGCAGCCATCATATCAGAGAAAGCAGATCCTGCTGCTGTGTGCGGGGCTAGGGTATGGGACTCATGGTCGACAGTGGCTAGGTCGACACTAGAAATAGGTCAACACGGACATTAGGTCGACATGAAAAAAGGTCGACACGTTTTTCATGTTTTTTGGGTGTGGTTTCCTTCGCAAAGTAACCGGGAACCCCAATTAGTGCACCGTATCCCCTGGCATGGCTCGCTTCACTCGCCAAGCTTCGGACAAGGTGCTTTGCTCCGCTACCACTGCGCTCAGCACAGGTTACCGTTCCCAATTATAGTCCACGTGGATCGTGAAGTATGAAAAAGTTCAATAAAAATGTGAAAATCTCATGTTGACCTTTTTGCATGTTGACCTATTTCTAGTGTTGACCTATTCACTGTTGACCAATGGGTGTTGACCTAAGTGGTGTCGACCCAGAGTCCGGATAACGCGGGGCTACTAGAGGGGAGACATGGGCAACTGGAGGAGAGGCAGAGTCCATCAGAGAAGAGGAATAGGCCACTGGAGGAGAGTCAGAGTCCACCAGAGAAGAGAAATAGGCCACTGGAGAAGAGGCGGATTCCACCGAAGAAGAGAAATAGGCCACTGGAGCAGAGGCAGAGTCCACCATTGAAAACGAATAGTCCATTGGAGGGGGGCAGAGTCCATCAGAGAAGAGGAATAGTCCACTGGAGGGGAGGCAGAGTCCATTGGAGAAGTAGAATAGGCCACTGAAGGAGAGGCAGAGTCCACCAGAGAAGAGGAATAGGCCACTGGAAGGGAGGCAGAGTCCACCAGAGAAGAGGAACAGGCCACTGGAAGAGAGGCAGAGACCACCAGAGAAGAGGAATAGGCCACTGGAGGGGAGGCAGAGTCCACCAGAGAAGAGGAACAGGCCACTGGAAGAGAGGCAGAGACCACCAGAGAGAAGGCAGAGGCCATTGGAGGAGAGGCAGGGTCCACTGGAGGAGAAGCAGGTGCCACCAGAGAGAAGGGACAGGTCCTGCAGGGGACTAATTATTATTCTATCCGGGTGACCACAGGCTGTTAATGTTTTTAACCACATGTAAAACCACCAGAAAAAAGTCAAAATAGTTTTCAACACTGACAGATGAGATACTGTAGCTCAAAGCAAATGTTGTTTCTGTAATATGGTCTATTAGAACAGGAACAGAAATGTATCACAGAGAGGATATTGGCTTATTAGATATGGGGGGGGGGGGGCAATATTTATCATTGGGTCAATACTATTTGATTTATAAAGGGTGACTCACAATTTATTCATTTGATGATGCAGGCACCATTTATAGTGCACATTTGTTGCAGATGCCACCATGCACATGGGTGTCATTATATACTGGCCCATGCGGAGCAACAAATAGTGTAGCTCCCTTTTAGCACCATGTGTGGTGCGGCAGTTTAGTTAGTGTTAGTGAATTATCAGTTTAAAAATCTCACCTGTTCCTCTCTCTCAGGATGAGTGAAATGCGTTGGTCCCAGAGAGGGATTTTCCGTCTTGGAATAAATTGCTTCTTCTAGGTGACATCTGGTCTCGTCCTTCTGTATTACAGCCACAGAGGATTTGTCCCTTCCAGGCCAGCGATTGCCATTTCCGCTACTTTTTGTAGTCATATTGCCGAGGTCATCCTGCTGGACTGATGGGTCACTGCTAGGACTCACATCATCAGTCTCCGACCAAGAGTAGTCTAAGGAAAAGTCATCCTCTGTATTACTGGCAGTGCCTGTCCCAGGGCTGGAAATGGTGTCTTTGGGGTATCCGGTAATTAATTCCTGTGCGTGGAGGCAGAAAATCATGTTAGAGCTGCACCAGTTATGACTCCCAGTAGTAATAGTGTGTGAGTTATCCACATGTTTCCAGTATCTAATTATAAGTCATACTGCAGGCCTAAGATTGGATATCTCCTACTGTGTTACTGTCCACATTGACATTATTTAGTAACTAGTTACCAGCCTGTCAAAATTACAGAACAACATAATAGTAATGTCAGCGTCGGCATCAGTGTGCGCCTGAACGGAGAAACACTTGAATTCTCCCCACAGAGGTAAGGAGCCTTTTATTAGATAGGATTTTGTACACAAAGAAAGGAAAATAGCAAATTCCAACAGGATGCACTAACATGGAATAATGGTAACCATTTATATTATATATAGAATACAGATAGCATTTCAGTGACAGTACAAGACAGAGAGCACATACATTACAGAGAGCATGTACGACCATCATACAGTACAAGCAGTGTCAGACTGGGGCATGTAGGGCCCACCGGGGGAATGCAGTGGTAGGGACCCATGTTTAGGGGTGTGGCCAGTCTCTAGAGGGGGTGTGCCCAGCCGCCACATTGGTTTACCTAACCATTTTGCAAGTGTTCGTCCCCAAGATAAATATATACAGTAAATACTGCATGCAAGATAATGTACTAGATTAGTAACAGCACAGTCTGGAACCTGATCCCTAGAGGAGGGGGTGGGCAGTAGGGGGTGGGCAGGAGGGCCCACCGGTGGTTTCCCCTGTACCCCTGTGGGCCAGTCCAACCCTGAGTACAAGACAGAGAGTATCTGTGTGACCGCCATACATTACCAAGAGCATCTGTTTGACTATCATACGAGACAGAGAGCATCTGTGTGACCATCACACAATACAGAGAGCATCCCATTGAGTACCATACTATACAGATAACATCCTTGTGGCCATAAAAGAATATAGAGAGCATCCCTGTAAACATGATAGAGTACATAGACCAGTGGCTGCCATAATAAAGCGATCTTGTGGCACACAATATCATCTCTTGATGAGTAAATGAGCCTTCTTCAAAATAATGAACTCCTCCAGTATCATCATAATAACAACCCATTATTAAAATGATCAGTTAATTACATTATTGTTCATTAAGCCTTAGTGTCCTCAAAATGCCCTTTCATAATAACTAATCCCATTAAGATAATTAACACCTACACTCACATATTCAAATGCAATAATCCTAACTAAACCCATTGTTCTTAACACTAACTACTTCTTATATCCATTCCAATCTGTTCCCTCTTACACAACGCAGCCAACCGTCTCAGAGAAAGCAGATCCCACTGATGTGTGAGGGGCTACCAAAGAGGAGACAGGGGCCACTGGAGGAGATGCAGGGGCCACCAGAGGAGGCAGGGGCCACTGAAGGAGGGGCAGGGGCCACCAGAGAGGATGCATGGGATTAATTACTGCTCCGGGTGACTACAAGCTGTCATCTCATTTATGCATTATGGCCGAGATGTAATGAAGTCTCGGAGTTCATTACATCCCGGCCATGGTCTTTCAGAACAGGAACAAAAAATGTAAAACATATAAAATATTGGCTTATTAGTTACAGGCTCAATATTAGTTATTGCTTCAATACTATTTGGTTTGTAATCATTCATTAAGAATTTATTCACGATGGGGTAGAATTTGTTATTTAATAATGCGGGCACCATTTATTGTGTACACCTGTGTGACGTGCCAGCTGCATGCCGGCACTTGTGGTGCCCCAGAAAATGTGTCGTTCCCTTTTAGCATCATGCGTGGTGCGGCAGTTCAGTTAGTGAGATTTAAAAGTCTTACCTGGTCCGTTATCTCAGAATGAGTGAAACGCGTTGGTCTCAGAGCTGTATT
This sequence comes from Pseudophryne corroboree, assembly GCF_028390025.1. Taxonomy (NCBI): domain Eukaryota; kingdom Metazoa; phylum Chordata; class Amphibia; order Anura; family Myobatrachidae; genus Pseudophryne; species Pseudophryne corroboree. The sequence goes on along the minus strand of NC_086445.1, from coordinate 18,630,150 downwards.
TTCATTGGTGGAAGGAATTTCTTCTGCTAGGTAACCCCCGTTCTCATCCTTCTGTATCACAGTGACTGATGATTTGTCCACTACAGACCTACAGGGATCTGCTGTCATTTTGCCAAGGTCATCCTGCCGAACTGATGTATCACTGTCAGGACTCAGGTCATCGATCTCCGACCATGGGTCTTGGAAGATAAATTCATCCTCCGTGTTACTGGAAATATCGATTATTGAGCCAGAGCTGGAGGTGGTGTCACCGGGGTATCTGGTGGATAATTCCTGTACATTGGCATCTGCGTGGGAAACCTTTGCTGGGAGTTCCGGCAGGAGATACATCCTGTTTTTGTGCATACACAGAACATTGGCTTTAATACTAAGAATGCTTGAATTAAAACAAAAGAAATCTCCCCGCTGCGGCAGCACATTCTCCATGTATTGCAGGTCACCGGCCTGTAATAATTCTAGTATTGTAGAGGCGGTTTTCTTAGAGGACTTTACTGGGACAAAACAAGCTGCAGGGTCTATGTTCTCTTCCATGGGCCGTAGATTTGGTCTGATGGGGGGCGAACGACTTTGTCCATAGAGGGGATGCTCTGCGGGTGAAAGCATATCCGCCATGGCTCCATTGAATGTGCCCGGTTGGCAGCTCACTGGGAAGTAGTGTTTGGTAACTTGCGACACACATATGACGGAAGGCGCTGTGTCACTGTCATTGCAGCTGCCGAGGCGACGTATCTTCTGCTGAATGGCAGGCGGTAGAGAGGAGACCGGGACAGATTTCACTTCTGCGTTTGCAGGTATTTGAAAATAACATTCGCAGTGGGTCGGCCTCGCCGACCTTGTGTTTCCTGGTGGGTGACAATCTGACAACATGGTTACGTGTCAGGTTACTGTGTTCAAGGCTCGTTGTCAACACAGATGTTGTAAAGAGGCATGTGACTTGTGGTGATGTAATCTCTCAAATGCCAGGATGTATTAATGGCTGTCTGCTTCCTGGGCGAGGTATAGGAAACACGCAGGCCTGCAACATTCTGACAGCTGGTGGAACGTTCACATGCTGTTGTTACATGGCTGATCGCGCTACAGAGGACCACAGAAATTATCCTCGGAATATGAGAAGTTGCTTTGTTTCTACACCTTGTACAACTGAAAGAAAAAGAAAAGCAAATGAACTTGGCATTTAACTATAAAACGGGAACGTTCCAACCACCCAGAACTAATGTTACACAGTGCATATTGCTCTAGAGAAAGTGCATGTGCGACTTGTGTGTATGTGTCAAATACACACATGATGATTCAGGGTTTGTTTTCATACCTCGTCATCCTCACCCTCATGCTACCAGTGAGAGCTGATCTATTTACTAAGAAGTAGACATAGGGCGGGCAACAGAAACCCGCCCGTTGCCCTGATTTACCATTAATCATTTCACTGACAGCTTTTTTTTCTCTCCAAAAAACGCTCAGAAATTGTTTTTTTTTTTTTATGAGTGAATTAGGTGAAGATCGTGTATTTAAACTTATCCAACGTGATTTTATAAAATATATATATATATATATATATATTTGAAAATTGTGTTTTTATTTTTATTTCAAACATCGAAACATTAGGTCACCACCATCGGACCATCGGAAAAAATTGCGACCATTGCGACTTTTGATTTCCCTAGCGGCTTCTCTGTCAGGTACATACTGGGGGGTGGCTGGGAGTATTAATTTATGTTTCCCGGGCAACTTCTCTGTGCAGCTGCTGGGTGGCGGGTCCTGCCGTCAGGGTCAGATTAAGCCTTGGGGGTGCCCAGGGCACTTAAGACAGAGGGGCCCTGGTCGAGGGGGGTTATATATTAGATTGTGCATATATGACTGGTGTTAATCTATTTAATTGATAAGAAAGTGTTTCAACACAGGAGATTGCAATCATGTATTAAGAGGGAAGTCCAGGTAGAGAGCATGTTGTCCCTCCTGGAATGGGTCATGTTGGGATGTATGGTTTGTGTATTTTAATTTTAAACCAATGGTGTATATTAGATTTAAACTAATAGTTTACTAATGCCGGTGTACTGTTTATAGCTCCACCTAATTGAAAGGCAACTATTTTATAAAATTTACTTGTTGTACAGTGAAGGCAATTTAAACAACCTTAAAATGTACATAGAAAAATAAAATCTATAATTTATCTTGTCACATGCAAGACAAGCAGTATCCTATGTGCTACTTGCATACTGGGACAGGACGTAGGAGGACTCTGTGTGTATCTCTTTCTAGACCCTCATTAGATAGCAGGTTGCACAGGACCCAGACTCCTAGGCAGGTAGGAGGAGAAGCTGGGATACCTGTGTCAAGAAACCTGATACTCCTGTGTCTTTGCCTGCAATGAATACTGTCCTGCTCGCATTCTGAGTGCCTGGTTCTGCTGTCGCATAAGAGGAAAAGCTAGTAATGTCAGTGCACTCTGGCCAATGGGGGGGGGGGGGGGTCAAGGGCCCTGAAAAAGGGGAGCCCGGGGTACAGTATGCCCTGCAATCTGGCTATTCCTGCTGTGCTGACCGATCGCCACGGCAAACACTGGGGGAGGATGCAGGGAGGCAGAGATGTCGGGAGGACCTCCTGTGAGTGACAACTGCAGGAAGATTATCTGACTATCCCCTTCTCTGTGTGTCAGCAGGGCCCGCTGCACTAGCTTAGGACAGCGTAGCTCCACAAGGGGGCACCTAGGTTTACCATCCATCCGGGATTGCTCTGGACAGTCTGGAAATCCACCAGACTATCTGGAGTGCGGATGGGTGAAGAATTGTGTTCCACTAGTGCATAGGTCTGCAAACTCGGTCCTCAGGACCCCACACAGTGCATGTTTTGCAGGTCTACTCACAGAATCACAAGTGAAATAATTAACTCCACCTGCGGACATTTTTAAATGTGCCAGTGAGTAATTAATACACCTGTGCACCTGCTGGGTTACCTGCAAAACATGCACTGTGTGGGGTCCTGAGGACCGAGTTTGCAGACCTATGCACTAGTGTGACATCTGTGGCCAACGCCAGGACCGGACATTGGATCCCAGTGCCAGTGGAGAAGCCACTGCTGCTTTTCAAATTTGTTGCTGCATCGGCAGCTCGTAAACTGGCAGCCAATCAGAAGTGGCCACATATGTAAGACTCAGAATAGCATGGAACTCTAGCTACACATGACAGAACAGTTCCGTGCTATTGCATTGTCACAGCCCAGTTCCTTTCCCAAAATGCGCAATTCACACCAAGACGGAAGCGGCTAAGAGACATCCGAATGGATGGAGATACCCAAAAATGCACAAATTCACTTCTGCGTATGTGCTGTATGCTATTTTCGGCCATGCAAAGAGGTCTGTCGGACTCAGAATCAGCCCCTGTGTCACTAAGGGGTATATTCAATTCTTGTCGGAAACTGACATCTTGTTGGAAAGACAGCAGTTTCTGACAGGTTTAGGAGGAAGGGGTTCAGACCTATTCAATGCCGGCTGTTTTTTTTTATACAAGTCGGGAATTGCCGACTTGTCGGAAAACACGTGGATTCGACAATATCAATCCGACTTTTTTAAAAGGTCATGAGGGCGAGTGGGGACAGGTAGGAGGGGACGGGACCATGTGAGGAGAGTAGCGTGGACGGGTGAGGAGAGGAGCGGGGGCGGAGCATGGACAGGTGAGGAGAGGAGCGGGGATGGATCGTGGATGGGTGAGGAGAGGAGCGTGGATGGGTGAGGAGAGGTGCGTGGACAGAGCATGGACGGGTGAGGAGAGGAGCGGGGATGGGTGAGGAGAGGAGCGTGGACGGGTGAGGAGAGGAGTGGGGATGGAGCATGGATGGGTGAGGAGAGGAGATGGAGTGTGGATGGGTGAGGAGAGGAGCGTGGGCGGAGCGTGGACAGGTGAGGACAGGTACGGGGACGGATCGTGGACGGGTGAGGAGAGGAGCGGGGACGGAGCGGGGACTGGCATGGAGAGGAGCGGGGATGGATCGTGGATGGGTGAGGAGAGGAGCGGGGACGGAGCATGGATGGGTGTGGAGAGGAGCGGGGATGGATCATGGATGGGTGAGGAGAGGAGCGGGGACAGAGCATGGATGGGTGAGGAGAGGAGCAGGGACGGGTGAGGAGAGGAGCAGGGATGGAGCATGGATGGGTGAGGAGAGGAGTGGGGATGGGTGAGGAGAGGAGCAGGGATGGAGCATGGATGGGTGAGGAGAGGAGTGGGGATGGGTGAGGAGAGGAGCGGGGACGGATCATGGATGGGTGAGGACAGGAGCGGAAACGGAGCATGGATGGGTGAGGAGAGGAGCGGGGATGGATAGTGGACGGGTGAGGAGAGGAGTGGGGACGGAGCGTGGACGGGTGAGGAGAGGAGCGGATTTGGCTTCTCATTGAATACTAAGCTGAATGATAACTACTTAGTTCAACTAATTGAGGAACCCACCAGGTACAATGCAATCTTAGACCTGGTATTAACAAACAATGGGGAATTGGTATCAGATATTATAGTGGGGGAGCCCATAGGAAACAGCGACCACAATAAGGTCACATTCAATATAAGTTTTCATAAACAGTCCTATACTGGTTCAACTAGGACTCTAAACTTTAGCAAAGCCAACTTTGAAATGATGAGGGAAACTTTAAGGGATATTGAATGGGAAGGTTTGTTTCTAGGAAAAAATACTACAGAGAAATGGGATGCATTAAAATCACTACTAGCTAAAAAATACTCTAAAATTTATTCCTACGAGCAGCAAAAAAAAGGATTAAAAATAATAAACCAATGTGGCTTAATAAAAAAATAAAGGAACTTATGGGCAAGAAAAGGCGAGCATTTAAAAAATACAAATTTGATGGGAATGCGGAATCATTTCAGCAATATAAGGACTGTAACAAGATATGCAAAAAAGAAATAAGAGCGGCTAAAGTAGAAACAGAAAAACTAGTAGGAAAGGAAAGCAAATCAAATCCCAAAAAATTATTTCAATACATTAATAGCAAGAGATTAAAGAAGGAGAGTATAGGCCCTGTAAGAGACAAGTTGGGAGTCTTAATCAAACATGATAATGACATAACGGACATACTTAATGAGTTTTTTTCAACAGTATTTACTAGAGAGGACCCAATTCAGGGACTAACACACAATCTCAATAATGAGAATATCCCACTGATAGGTACTTATTTAAGTGAGGAGGTAGTCTGTGACCGATTAAAACATTTAAAGATTAATAAATCATCGGGGCCCAATGGAATTCATCCAAGGGTTCTAATGGAGCTTCACTCTGAACTTGCAAAACCGCTATTTTTGATCTTTAAGGATTCAGTTATATCAGGTATGGTTCCCAAAGACTGGCGTATAGCGGAAGTAGTGCCTATATTCAAAAAGGGAAGTAAAGCTGAACCGGTAACTATAGACCAGTTAGTCTTACATCTATAGTGGGGAAAGCACTGGAAGGTATTCTAAGGGATAGTATTCAGAAGTTTCTTGAAGCCAATAAAATCATTAAAAGGAACCAGCATGGATTTGTGAAGGACAAATCATGTCAAACCAACTTACTTGGTTTTTATGAATCAGTAAGTGCAAACCTCGATCAGGGTAAAGAGGTGGATGTAATCTTTTAAGACTTTGCCAAAGCTTTCGACACAGTACCACATATGCGACTTATCTACAAGCTACAAGAAATAGGGCAATATGCACTTGGGTCAAGAATTGGTTAGATAATAGAGAGCAGCGCATTGTGGTTAATGGATCTCTTTTAAATTGGACTGAAGTGCTAAGTGGTGTGCCGCAAGGCTCAGTATTAGGACCGCTATTGTTCAACATTTTCATTAACGACCTAACAGAAGGTCTAGAGAGCATGGTGTCAATTTTTGCAGATGATACCAAATTGTGTAAGGCTATAAATACAGAGGAGGATGCCGAGTCTCTTCAGAACGACTTAGTTAAATTAGAAGCATGGGCAGCCAAATGGAGAATGCGCTTCAACAAAGACAAGTGTAAGGTAATGCACTGTGGTAACAAGAACAAAAATAACACCTACATACTGAATGGGGTAAAATTAGGGGATACTGGTGGTCATCCCGAGTTGTTCGCTCGTTGCCAATTTTCGCTATGCTGCGATTTGTTGCTAAATGCGCATGTGCATGGTACGCAGCGCGCATACGCTTAGTTATTTAACTAAAAACTTAGCAGTTTTGCTGTTGCTCCTGCTGCGCTTTTCAGTCGCACTGCTGATCGGTGAGTGATTGACAGGAAAGGGGCGTTACTGGGTGGTAACTGAGCGTTTTCCGGGAGTGTGCTAAAAAACGCAGGCGTGTCAGGGAAAAACGCGGGAGTGTCTGGAGAAACGGGGGAGTGGCTGGCTGAACGCAGGGCGTGTTTGTGACGTCAAACCAGGAACTAAACGGACCGAGCTGATCGCAGTCTAGGAATAGGTCTGGAGCTACTCAGAAACTGCAAGAAAATATTTAGTAGCAATTCTGCTAATCTTTTGTTTGCTATTCTGCTAAGCTAAAATACACTCCCAGAGGGCGGCGGCCTAGCGTGTGCAATGCTGCTAAAAGCAGCTAGCGAGCGAACAACTCGGAATGAGGGCCCCTGTACTGGAAAAAGACTTAGGTGTTCTCATAGATAGCAAACTAAGCAGCAGTACCCAAAGCATGATGGCAAGTAAGGCTAATAAGATATTAGCATGCATAAAACGGGGTATTGATGCTAGGGACGAGAGTATTATACTCCCGTTATATAAATCACTAGTGAGGCCACACCTTGAATACTGTGTACAATTCTGGGCACTGTACTACAAAAAGGATATCCTGGAGCTAGAATAGGTTCAGAGGAGGGCGACCAAACTATTTAAGGGCATGGAGACGATGGAATACAAGGTAAGGCTTGCAAGGCTAGACATTTTTACATTGGAAAAGAGGAGACTAAGAGGGGACATGATCAAAATCTACAAATATATACGGGGACAATACACAGAGATTGCGCGGGACCTGTTTTTGGGTAGATCAACACATAGGACTCGTGGACACTCGCTCAGGTTAGAGGAGAGGAGATTCTGCACAATGCGGCGTAAAGGCTTTTTCATGGTAAGGACGATACGTGTTTGGAATTCCCTGCCTGAGGGAGCTGTAATGGCGCAATCTGTCAACACCTTTAAGAATGGATTAGATAAATTCCTAATGGATAAGGATATCCAGGGTTACGGGGCATAGTCACGCACTGTGGTTATTATAAAAAAGAGGGATAAAACGTAACGGCTGACATCAGCATCAGTCAGAAATTTTAGACAAATCATTATGCATAGGAGACCACAAATAGGTTGAACTCGATGGACAATTATCTTTTTTCAACCTTAGATACTATACATAGTGACATAGTATCTGAGGTTGAAAGAAGACAATTGTCCATCGAGTTCAACCTATTTGTGGTCTCCTATGCATGATGATTTGACTAAAATTTCTGACTGATGCTGCTGTCAGCCGTTGCATTTTATCCCTATTTATAGTAACTATAATGCATGACTATGCACCATACCCCTGGATATCCTTATCCATTAGGAATTTATCTAACCCATTCTTAAAGGTGTTGACAGATTCCGCCATTACAACTCCCTCAGGCAGGGAATTCCAAACACGTATTGTCCTTACCGTGAAAAAGCCTTTACGCCGTATTTTGCGGAATCTCCTCTCCTCTAACCTGAGCGAGTGTCCACGAGTCCTCTGTGTTGATCTAACCAAAAACAGGTCCCGCGCAAGCTCTGTGTATTGTCCCCTTATATATTTGTAGATGTTGATCATATCCCCTCTTACTATGTTACTATGTTACATCCCTGAGTGTGCAAGGGTAAGTTTCCCTTTCCTATATGACCCTGTGTTGCACTTATTGCATTTGACTGTAGTATGCTGTAATATGCTTCCAATGCATTGATCCTCCTCAGTCAGTGAGTGTCACCCTCCTCTGTAACTTCAGAAATTTATACCACACACGGACACACATTCTTTCCGCTGGTTAGACAACATTCCTTATCGCTTATTGCAAAGGTAAACACCCGCTTGGTGACATCCTGGGTTTGAAAATATAATGTGTAGCAATCCCGCCAGATATAATATCTGTAATAAAGTGACTATTTGCCAATAGATTTTCTTTTACCCCTAGAAATGCCCTTTCTGGATCCCAGTAGCAGTTTGCCCGTCCTGGGCTGCTCGCAGTGACACGTCGGTGTCATGTGATTAAGGAGCCGACGCTCTGCAGGTTGTGTCTGAGAGAAAGGAGCCATCTGCGGGGTATAAGGTCAGTGTTTTCCAACTCCGCTCCTTGATGACCACTAGCAGTGCATGTTTTCCAGATCTCCTAGTTGGTGCACACTCATTACTGGCTGACACATTTTTAAAAAGATCCACAGGTGAGTCTAATTATTTATTTCCCTTGTGATGTGTAAAACCTGCTCTGTTAGTGTTTCCGGGAGGACTGCAGCTGGGAAACACTGTATTAGGGGGTAGAAATCTTAATCAAATCCATCAGATATAACCGTACAGTGTTATGTGACAGCGTCTAATGGGTCTCGACAGGTCTGCCAGATGCAGGACTGTGTCACTGAGTAGTAATAGTGATGCTTACTTACCAGATCAGATGCCTTCACTCCCTGTCTGCCGGCACAATGAGAACAATCTGACAGTTTCGGTTTCTTATTTCCTCAGCAGGAACACCCACCCCAACGCAGGTCAGACAAGCAGCACGAGTCCTGCGTATGTGTCAGTAATTCCTGTCAGGAGAGATGTTACCGCCACTTATGCAAGGCACATGCCAAGCCTTCCCCGGGCACCTTGTTCCCCGAGGGCACCCCTCGCAGCCCTGGTAACACTAACAAACAAAAGCCGCTGTGCTGCTGTTACTATGGAGCGCTGACACTTTCTGCATCCTACATGCAGGGATGGATTTTGTCTTTTGCAGATGTGTCTCTGGCTCATCGCCTGCAGTACACCCCACCATTATAGCTACCGCACATTGGGGGTAATTCTGAGTTGATCGCAGCAGCAAGTTTGTTAGCAATTGGGCAAAACCAGGGCCCTCATTCCGAGTTGTTCGCTCGCAAGCTGCTTTTAGCAGCTTTGCACACGCTAAGCCGCCGCCTACTGGGAGTGAATCTTAGCATAGTAAAATAGCGAACGAAAGATTCGCAATATTGCGAAAAGACTTCTCTGTGCAGTTTCTGAGTAGCTCGAGACTTACTCTTCCAGTGCGATCGGTTCAGTGCTTGTCGTTCCTGGTTTGACGTCACAAACACACCCAGCGTTCGCACAGACACTCCCCCGTTTCTCCAGCCACTCCCGCGTTTTTCCCAGAAACGGCAGCGTTTTTTCAAACACTCCCATTAAACGGACAGTTTCCGCCCAGAAACACCCACTTCCTGTCAATCACATTACGATCACCAGAACGAAGAAAAAACCTCGTAATGCCGTGAGTAAAATACCTAACTGCATAGCAAATTTACTTGGCACAGTCGCAGTGTGAACATTGCACATGCGCAGTTAGCGGAAAATCGATGCGATGCGAAGAAAATTACCGAGCGAACACCTCGGAATGACCACCCATGTGCACTGCAGGGGGGGCAGATGTAACGTGCAGAGAGAGTTAGATTTGGGTGGGTTATAGTGTTTCTGTGCAGGGTGAATACTGGCTGCTTTATTTTTACACTGCAATTGGGCCTATTCAGATCTGATCGCAGCAGCAAATTTGTTAGCCAATGGGCAAAACCATGTGCACTGCAGGGGGGGCAGATGTAACATGTGCAGAGAGAGTTACGTAGATTTGGGTGGGGTGTGTTCAAACTGAAATCTAAATTGCAGTGTAAAAATAAAGTAGCCAGTATTTACCCTGCACAGAAACAAAATAACCCACCCAAATCTAACTCTCTCTGCACATGTTACATCTGCCCCACCTGCAGTGCACATGGGGGGTCATTCCGAGTTGATCGCTCGCTAGCAGTTTTCAGCAGCCGTACAAACGCATTGTCGCCGCCCACTGCGGAGTGTATTTTCACTTTGCAGAAGTGCGAACGCCTGTGCAGCAGAGCGCCTGCAAAATCTTTTTGTGCAAAACAAGACCAGCCCTGTAGTTACTCTTCGTGTGCGTCGATTCTAACGATGGAGGGACGGCTTTTGACGTCACATACCCGCCCACCGAACGCCCAGCCACGCCTGCGTTTTTTCAGCCACGTCTGCGTTTTTCCAAACACTCCCTGAAAACAGTGAGTTGCCACCCAGAAACGCCCACTTCATGTCAATCTTCCTGCGTTCGGCCGTGCGACAGGAATGTTCGTTAGACTCTGTGCAAACCCACGATGCTCAATGTACCCGCGCCTGCGCATTGCGGTTCATACACATGCGCAAATATGTTGATTTTTAGCCTGATCACTGCGCTGCAAACGTCAGCTAGCGATCAACTCGGAATAACCCCCATGGTTTTGCTCATTAGCTAACAAATTTGCTGATCAGATCTGAATTAGGCCCAGGATTTTTTTTTTCTAGATTTAACATTTTGGACGTCAGTAAGTGATAAGCGAAGTAAAATTTTTCTATGGGCATCGAAGGAAAGAACTAAAAAATTTTTTTTTCAAAACTGCGCATCTGGTAGAGTTACATATATTGGGCAGTAACAACAATTACACACATGAAATGCAGACATTGCAGACACTGCAGTCCTCCATATAAAGTCCTCCATATAAAGAATTCTGTAATATACAAACGGTGCAGCTAAAACAGCTGTTATGGGACCCGAACCACCTCCAAGGCCAGCCGTGTACCTTCTCCTATCTGTCTATCCATCCTCACTCATGCATGACCACACCTCCTCCTAGCATCATTGACATGGTACTTTGGACCCTCTCCAAAAGGACAGCTTGAGGATACCCATTTCTCCCCAGGGTCGGCCAAAGCTTCATCCTGAGGAATGGATTCTTCTGCTCTCCCCAAAAGGAGAGAGCCTCAGGAGACTAGGGGAGAGGGATGCCCATAAAGGTCTTGCCCAAACCCCCACAAATGTGACATACTCACAAAAAAACAACAACACAAAAGCACAAAAGCATGCGGTAAATACTAAAAAGCTAAAAAAAAGTGCAAATAAAATGGGAAAAAAGTGAAATAAATAAATAAATAAATAAACCCCAGCCCTGAGTCCGGGGGAAAACAAAAACTGATCCTTGCCCCAGCCAGAAGGCCATGGCAAAATAAAAATGGTGCACCTGAGAAAAAAAATGCATTGCAAAGGTGGCTGCCAACACCAGTGCATGTTCAGGCACCCCTGACTTAAGTGGCACCCTGGGCACTTAGCGCCTCAAACTTCAACCTGCCGGCCTCTTGGCCAGAGGATCAAGCAACAGTCCATTGCGTACTGGGGGCGCCTTTAAGCCCACCAGCGTTCATGAACATCTACACTTCATCTTAGACAAAATGCCTCACTGACATCATACCCTCCAACTGCACCTTTTTTTTATGGTCTGTACCAATTTTTTAATCTCCAAATTTCTATTGAAAGTATAGGAAAGGGGGCATGACCACACCCCTTTTACCTGTGACCACGCCCCTTTCTGAATGTGTTCCATGTTTTATGTGTAAAATGTTGGAGTGTATGTGACATTTTTCCTGCAAGAGCCTTATCACTAGGCTGATTTAACAGTGATGAATCACTTTCTTATATACCACTGTATATCATAAGCAATTAGGATTGGGGATTAGACATCCAACAACTGGATGTCCCAGCGCTTTCTTATACTTAACATGTCTAAGAGTGACCTGATAATCTTCGCTCTATTAATGGAACTACTGTCTCCTCTAGCCCCCAAGTGCGCTGTCTTGGTGTAATCCTTCCCTCCTCCCTCTCCTTCACACCACACATTCAGCACCTCTCACACTCTCATTATCTATTGATGGCACTACTGTCTCCTCTAGCCCCCAAGTGAACTGTCTTGGAGTAATCCTGACTCCTCCTTCTCCTTCACACCACACATTCAGCACCTCTCACACTCTCATTATCTATTGATGGCACTACTGTCTCCTCTAGCCCCCAAGTGCGCTGTCTTGGTGTAATCCTTCCCTCCTCCCTCTCCTTCACACCACACATTCAGCACCTCTCACACTCTCATTATCCATTGATGGCACTACTGTCTCCTCTAGCCCCCAAGTGAACTGTCTTGGAGTAATCCTGACTCCTCCTTCTCCTTCACACCACACATTCAGCACCTCTCACAAACCTGTCATTTTCATCTCCGAAATATCTCCAGGATCAGACCCTTTCTCACCCAGGACACCACTAAGACCCTCATCCACTCACTGGACATCTCCAGACTGGATTACTGTAATCTCCTCCTGACTGGCCTCCCTGACACATACATCTCTCCACTTCAATCTATCCTCAATGCTGCTGCCCGGCTCATCTCACCAAATGCACTACGTCCACCTCCCCTCTCCTACAGGCCCTCCACTGGCTTCCCTTCCCTTTCAGAATCCAATTCAAGCTTCTCACACTCACTTACAAAGCCCTCACCCACTCCTCTCCCATCTACATCTCTGACCTTATCTCCCCTTACACTCCCACCCGTCCTCTTCACTCGACTAATGCACGCCAGCTCTCCTGTCTTCTGATTACTTCCTCCCACTCCTACCTCCAAGATTTCTCACGTGCTGCACCACTTCTCTGGAATTCTCTACCTCTCCCCCTCAGACTCTCCACCTCTCTACAAAACTTCAGACGGGCTCTCAAGACCCACTTCTTCACCAAACCCAGTGGTCTCTCATCCTGAGCCCTCTGTGGCCCACGCTCACTGTCTTCCCCATCTGTGTCACACCTGTCTGTCTGCCCCTCCCCTTTAGAATGTCAACTCTCACGAGCAGGGCCCTCTTCCCTCATGTGTTTTTACGTCTATACTTAACCTATCTTCTTTTCAATACTCCATTTGACGGCACCTAGCCCTCGGTTTTCTGCCACCTGATACTTATGTCAGTGTCATCTGCTGATGCAGTCATGTTTATATACCCTGTACTTGTCCTATATTGTATTGAACTGTAAGTCTCTTTTTTCTTTTTTCTCATATGTTTATGTACTCTGTAATTGGGCGCTGTGGATCCCTTGTGGCACCATATAAATAAAGGATAATAATAATAATAATAATAATAATAATAATAAGAAGAAGAAGAATAAGAAGAAGAGTAATAATAGGAAGACTGCATAAGTTTGTTTTAAAAATGTATTTTTTCATTTATAATGCTTTCTATATCCTAATCACCATGCACTTAAACATATATGTCAACTAAGCAGGCAGATAGCGCAAACATTAGATAAATTACAGTCATAATAGCTGCAAAACATTTTTTCTTATTTTTGCTATGGGCCCCCATAGGTCTAGCTATGTCCCTGGTAATATAAGGCATTTAGGGGCAGGGGGTAGCAGCGACCAGTCTGTTCCATAAAATGCAGATTTACTGGCCTGGGCTGCGGATCTGGGAGGCCGAGTAACCTGAAGGTTACTCAGATGGTCCCGCAGAGCGATCAGATGCTGCAGATCACAGAAGCCGCAGGAGGCGGTTATTTACGCTGGACGCCTGCTGCCTCATTAGCATATTACTAGTACGGCATTGCGCAGCCGCTTCCCTGCATGTCGCTATAGGGCATGATTCGGGTTTGTACACAATCCTGCTGGTTTACGTACGAATCCCATGGTGTGCGATCTGCACGTGCGCAGGACCCATTTGGTGCATGTGCAGAACGAGTTCTGTGATAGAACTCTCAGTGCCGCACAGTTTTCAGGGGCTAGCTGTGAAATATTAAGTATCCCTGGAATGTACGTATAAAGGAGGGACTGCAGCGGATATCTCCGATACCTGTTGCGATCCCTCCATTGCCGCCCACAGCCGCATCCCCATAGATTTTTATGGGGGAAGCGACACTGCCTGATGTATCGATATCGGGAATGCAATGCGTGCCCTATATTGCGTCCCGCAGCTAACGCAATTTTTTGATTGCAGTAGCCCATTGTAGCCTATGGGCTACACTTCGGTGGATGTAGATCCGGCAGGGTTCCCCAGGAACCCTCCGCTGGAAATTATCCCCGCATGTCGGACATGTGATCGCATATGCGCAGAGGCTCGGACACCGCATGTGGTGCAACGCAGGGACGGACATTTTTCGGAGACCCTGTCCCTGTCTGTGCCGGGTGACAAAGCCACCCGATAAGATGACATATTACAATGTGATCCAGGGCAGTAAGATCCCACCCAAATCGCATTCAATATGTGATCCATGGTAAATGGCCTCTTAGTTTCAGCAGCAACTCACACAACACACTACATTTTAGGTTAGGTTGCGCACAGACACTAATTATACAATTTTCAGCAAAGGACTTAAGCCAATCTCTCGCGCCGGAGCCTCTCTCTGCAGCCAGCGCGCGGGTGAGAACCCGATCCTCATGTGCGGGCTCTGTAGTTATAGTCCCTCTGTCACCTATCGATACCATTCAATATAGATATAGGCGACCTTTACAATGAAAGTAATACATGTTCCCACTGGCACTCCTCTGCCTGCACCTCTTCCAAATGGCAAGGGGGTCCAGGGGGGTATATTAAAAGGGCACAAAACTGTAGAGTTGGGGCGTCATATATACACAAAAGAATATACTATAGTTTATGTAGCAATATTTGTTAAATAGAGGCTTTATATAGTACAGTATATTACAAGGGGCAGTCATTTCAAACCCGTAACGGGAAGATGCTTGGCCGATGAATACGGAGCAAATTGCTAGGTTTTGTATCCACTTTAGTCAAGGAGAATGTCTATAAAATGTATATTCATTGGTACATGGTTCCCTCTAGACTAGAGATGAGTGGGCTTGGTTTTCAGAAAATTGAGCCCACCCAATCTTTTCAGATCTGAGTAAATCTGAGCTGCGACTCAGGTTTTCCCGCCTTGCTTGGATTGCAAAGCGAGGCAAAATGTTATCCCGGGTTGAATTCTCGTGGGTTTTGGATTCTATATAAGTGCCTCAATTTCACACCTTGACTCCACGTTGTGTCCATCCACTCCAGTGGCTGCTGTGCTGACTCCATGCTGTGTTCATCCACTCCAGTGGCTGCTGTGCTGACTTCATGATGTGTCCATCCACTCCAGTGGCTGCTGTGCTGACTCCATGCTGTGTCCATCCACTCCAGTGGCTGTTGTGCTGACTCCATGCTGTCCATCCACTCCAGTGGCTGCTGTTCTGACTCCACATTGTGTATATCCACTCCAGTGGCTGCTGTGCTGACTCCACGTTGTGTCCATCCACTCCAGTGGCTGCTGTGCTGACTCCATGCTGTGTTCATCCACTCCAGTGGCTGCTGTGCTGACTTCATGATGTGTCCATCCACTCCAGTGGCTGCTGTGCTGACTCCATGCTGTGTCCATCCACTCCAGTGGCTGCTGTTCTGACTCCACATTGTGTATATCCACTCTAGTGACTGCTGAGCTGACTTCATGCTGTGTCCATCCACTCCAGTGGCTGCTGTGCTGACTCCATGCTGTGTCCATCCACTCCAGTGGCTGCTGTGCTGACTCCATGCTGTGTTCATCCACTCCAGTGGCTGCTGTGCTGACTCCATGCTGTCCATCCACTCCAGTGGCTGCTCTGCTGACTCCACTCTGTCCATCCACATCAGTGGCTGCTGTTCTGACTCCACATTGTGTATATCCAGTCCAGTGGCTGCTGTGCTGACTCCACGCTGTGTCCATCCACTCCAGTGGCTGCTGTGCTGACTCCTTGATGTGTCCATCCACTCCAGTGGCTGCTGTGCTGACTTCATGATGGGTCCATCCACTCCAGTGTCTGTTGTGCTGACTCCATGCTGTGAATCCACTCCAGTGGCTGCTGTGCTGACTCCATCCACTCCAGTGTCTGCTGTGCTGACTCCATGCTGTCCATCCATTCCAGTGGCTGCTGTTCTGACTCCTCATTGTGTATATTTACTCCAGTGGCTGCTGTGCTGACTCCATGCTGTCCATCCATTCCAGTGGCTGCTGAGCTGACTCCACATTGTGTATATCCACTCCAATGGCTGCTGAGCTGACTCCATGCTGTCCATCCACTCCAGTGGCTGCTGTGCTGACTCCATGCTGTGTCCATCCACTCCAGTGGCTGCTGAGCTGACTCCATGGGGTTTATTCACTAATATTCGTGTTTGAGTCGGTTTGTGTAGTGTTTAAACTCGTTTGTTATCGGGTGCATTTTCATGCAACTTTTTGAAACTATATACGCCAAGTTACGAAGCAGTCGAGTTTATGGTTTTCGTGTTTTCCGATGTCGATGCCAGTCGTTTTTTTTTGGCACATTTACGGCTGTCATTGTCGTTTGTGTACGTGTTTTGTTGTTTTTACTGGTTTATTTTCTATGTTAAACGCGGCAGGGTTATTTATCAACCACGGCCGCATTTTCACTTTTAGTTTCGATTTTCATCCCTGTTCGTGATTGGTTGTGTTTCAGATGTAGGAGTGTCTGTGCGCAACCATATAAATACGCCCCAAACCATCCGCACCTCATGGGTTTAGTTAGTGGTGAGGAGGGAGGTTGTGCTGTGGAGGTTGGTGAGTAGTTGGTTTGGTGAGGAGTTTTTTGGGCGATTTCTGAGTGTAGTGTTTGAAAGTAGTCTTGTCATTCTTGTAGTCTTGTTTTTTTTGGTTTTGTCTTATTTTTTGTCCAAGTTTTTTTGATATAGAGTCCCTTGTCAGTGTGTGTGTGTGTGTGTGTGTGTGTGTGTGTGTGTGTGTGTGTGTGCGCGTGTGTGTGAGTTGTGCAGTGGTAGTGGAGGAGTGTGTTGTTTTTTTTTTTTTTTTCTGTTAATTGTTGAACCACACAATTATGTCTGACTCAGAGGTGGGTGAGGTGGCTGAGGTGAGTGAGGTGGAGGGTGTGAGTGAGGGGGAGGAGGTTGGTCAGGTGGAGGAGGTGAGTGAGAGTGAGGTGGAGGAGGTGGGTGAGGTTGCTGCAGCAGCCTCAAGTGACAGTGAGATAGTGACAGTCAGAGAGCTCCGCAGCCACGCACCACTACTTTGACTCGGCGGAATGTAAAGTTTAGTTATGCTGAAAATGTAGCATTGGTGCAGGAGCTGATGAAGTATCAGTGGCAGCTATTTGGGCCTGAGTCCGCCAAGGTGCCAACACGGAAGAAGGCGGTGTTGTGGGCGAAAGTTGTTACTGCTGTAAATAGTGAGGGGGTGGTCAAGCGGACGGAGGACACGTGCCGCAAACGGTACTATGACATAAAGCGACGTGTCAAGTCCAAAATGGCCAAGGAGGCGAAGTCGGCTCGCAATACCGGTGGTGGACAGCCCTATATTGCTCGATATCTGGACTATGAGGAGCCCATGCGGAGTTTAATACCTTCTGAAGTAGTGTTTGCAACCCATGTCCGGGATTCCGATCTGCCCAGGAAGGATGGTGAGTATGTGTATTTGTCTTAACATTCTATTACAATACTTCTTGCGTTATTTTTGGGGGAAATGTGTGTCATGTGACATTGCATATTACTCCCATCTTCATGTGTGCATCAGCAAATACATTGTTTTGGGTAATGTTTTCTACAAAAGCCAATGTAACATAGTACTTTATTGTATGTCATGTGGTTTTTTTTACAGTTTGCAAGTTGGCCTATGTTTTTGTTTTCAGTTATCCATGTGCAATGTTGACATGTTAGAGGCTGGAGTAGTGCAAAGTGGCTTTGAAGCCAGTTACATGTGTAATCTCATTAGTACTGTATGTAATCTTGTTTAAGACAAACCCACTTTTTTTGGATCATTTAGAGTCTGTATTTGTACCCTGACACAACACTGCAGACTTAGTTACCGTACTATTATTCTGGTTTTTTTAATGTTGGTTTGTTTTTTGGCTCATATTGTGCTAATGTGTGTTTGGAGTACCACATCACAGAGCATTTTCTATATTGCTTCTTTCATTAATTACATAACATTTTTAAATGAAGATGTCTGTGCTTTGGCTTGTTAGTGTATGTATTAGTAATTGTGGCCCAGATTTATTCTGCCTGGTGAAGTGATAAAGTGGAAGTTGATAAATTACCAACCAATAAGATCATAACTTCCATGTTACAGGCTGGGTTTGCAAAATGACACTTAGGAGCTGATTGGCTGCTGCTTTATCACCTTCCACTTTATCACTTCACCAGGCTTAATTAATCTGCCCCTGTGTCCTATGTCTGTGTCCTGTACATTATTTCCTGTGTTGCACTTTCCATAGTGCATATGGCTATTGGCCAATGTGTGCGTTTTTGAAATTATTTTATGGTTTTGTTCAGAAATTATTCCCACATAAGTAAGCATCCATTTTTGAAAGATTTAATGTTTATAAATATAATGGGTGGATGTATCAACAATAGCATGAAGAAATGAGTTCTTTTATTTGTTTCATTATTTACAGTGTTGAAAAAAAGCAGTACTGGTCGGCCTACAGTCACTCCCATAACATCTGATGATGATGACGCTGCGGAAGCAGGTAAAGTGTCCATTGTAGTATAGGTTATGTTTGTCAAAGAATGGCCATAACAACATTACACTTTAAATCCTAGGTCCATCAAAAGAAGTCTTGAGCAGCAGAAGGCGGACTCCTGTAGCACACCAAACAATAATACATGTGCCAACAAAGAAAGCAAGGTCTGATGTCCAATCACAACCACAGCAGTCTACCTCGCCACGAAGATTGTCTACAGTTTCTTTGGTCCCACCACTCCAAATTTTGGTCACACCTCCAAGACGCCAACCACACTCCCCTCATCTTGATTGTGAGTAAGAAACTGTAATGATTTTAAAAAATTACTCATCTCATAATAATCCATTTAATTAGACTAATTAACTCTAAATTCCACAAAATCTGCTATACTTACCGAAAAAAACCCATCAAATGTATTCTGAGCAAAATGGCCTTGTCCACATCCAGTAAAGATATGTATGTCCACTTCAGCCATACAGCAGCAGATTGTGTGGAAGATGCTGCAACATAAACACATGTGTAAGCGTGGCAAATAGTAAGGTTTTTTCATCAATTTGACTTATGTGTTTGTCGTAACATTGGCACCAACATGCCAAAACATTACTATGTTTCTGTTTTAAACACTATAAGGCAACACATTATGATTTAAAGTGTGTTTTTATGGTGGAGTATGTCTGATCTACCATACAACTCATGTACTTGCTTTAAAAATGAAGTAACCAGACACATTTGCCACAAACAGGAATATGTCTGTATTTAAGTTCTGAGTGATGATGTTGATAAGCTGGATATCTGAAAGCACCAATTAAATACATGAGTTCCATGTTTAACGCTTTGCTTTAATTTCTCAAACATATGTATAACTAACGCCAAAATGGTTCTAATTCCAGATTCTAGTACTGGTACCAGCATCCTGACGCAATAGCAGCAACACAGTGACATGGATGAGACAATCATGTTACAAATGCAGCCATTAATCAAAGGAATCAGCCACCCAGCACCTGTGAGTACATCACCACAGCAAAGCACTCCACCACCACAACACAGCCCGACAACAGCAGTAGCACAAGGCCCTGATCAAGTGTTTTGGGACAGTTGGGCTACACAGCAGGCCACTAATCAAGATTGCCTGCGTAGGCAGACCCAAATTTTTGCTAACCTACCATCTCACCTCAGAAGAATCAGCAGAAATATCAGTCACCAACAACCACCAGAATTGCCAATACCATGGAAATAATGCGTGCAGACATTACACATGTCATGGGCAACTTACAACACATAATGGAAGAACAGCACAGACAACAGCAAAGCTACATCAACATCTTAGAAAACAATCAAATGATCAATGAATATATCACCAGAATTTTAGAGAATCAAAATGCTGCAACACGTGAACTTAATGCCACCCTCACAAACCTCAATGAAACACTCAGATCCCAGCACCAACAGCAACCAAGCAGCAGTTCTGGTATGACTACTCCTATTCTATCGCCAGTGTCCTCACCACCAAGGCACTCCACCAGAGCACGCCAACACGACAGTGGTAAATGCAAAGGCCAGTCCAAGCAGCCAACCCCAAAAAAATAAAAAATAGAGACACCGATTTCTGTATAGAGAAGAAAATAATCACAGTTAGTAAGTGTAGGTTTGTCTCAATATATATAACACTTAGCACCTTGTCAATTTGTTGAACATCATTAATTATAAGTGTTACAAACAACAACAGGATTTTTGCCAACACATTTATTCTTTAACATCTTTGTATTTTTTTGGAGGAAAAAGTAATTTGATCTGCACATTGCTCGTAGCATGCAGTAACAAGACCACTTGATTTTTTTCTAATCATTACTCTTTCTAGATTCCAATCATTCTCATATCTTGCAGGCAGACTAATTGGCAGCCATGCAGATTCATCCATGACCAATACAACTTACAATGTGATTTTTAACTCTTTTACATTTCTACTCTAGATGACATTACAAAAATAACACAATTGAGTTGCCTAAAAAGGTACTAATATGTTGTGAAACAATTTAGATAATTCAGTCCCAAAATAAATGACATTATTGTTGTGCCATGTTTGTGTGTGTTAAAAATGAGTAATCAGATTATTACACATGATGCAGCAACAAAGAAATTAAAAATATTTTAATCTACACAAATAATGTGTATAATAATGAATATATGTTGAAAACGGTGTATTGACTTACAAATCACCAAGTTTACTCCAGCAAACATAAAGAAATAAATTATTTTGGATGATACTAAGTTTGTGTCCCTTAATTACGATGGAGCATCACACATAGGGACACATGTATTCCTCAAGGCTAACATATTATATGTGGAAAAGTGTTACATTAGGACGTTACACACATTCATAAAGTAAAATACGAAATAAATTACTATGTGGATTATGTGTGCTTTGAATAAATTATCAGTACAAGTTTATTAACACTTATCCAGACTTCATGCATGCCACTCATAATCTGTTGTTTAGAGATTTTAAATAAACACAATACACATGCTACATTTGTTTTGCATAAAGCGAGGGTATGTTTATATGTCTCAAGGAGACAGACACATTCTGAGTAATGGTTTTTAAATGAAAAATGGGGCAACATATATTTATGCTTACACAAAAAATGAAAGAAGCAAACAAAACTTACCTTAAAAATAATGATTTATGAGGTCTTGCCTAACCTGCCTCCCTACATCTGTACTCCAAGTATCACCAGATGTCTCTAATTCCTCTGCTTGCTGGCTGCTTTCTTCATCCTCCTCCTCCTCATCAACATGTGGCAGATGTTGTTGCAAACACATGTTATGAAGAAAGCAGCAGCAGAACACAATTTGAGTCACCTTCAAGGGACTATACAACAAAAGGCCACCAGACTTATCCAGACACCGAAACCTAGATTTCAGCACACCAAAACATCTTTCTATCACATTCCGCGTGGACTTATGTGCATGATTGTAATTGTGTTCAGCAGGGATATCAGGTCGGGACAATGGAGTTAGAAGCCAAGAGAAACAGCCATATCCTCCATCACCTGAAAGACAGATATAATAACGTGTCTCATGTTAAGATACAGCAACACATAAGTAACACATTGTATTTGGCCAAACTATACACAGGCCTTCACATATCAAATTACATACCCAACAGCAATCCATCTGGCATTTGTCCGTCCTCAAACTTATCAAAGAGGGATGACTGACTGAGGATGAAGGAGTCATGGCAGCCCCCAGGGTAACCAGCAACAACACTCATTATTTTGAGTTTTGCATCACAAACCACCTGCACATTTGTGGAGTGCTCTAGATGACGATTAGTATAGATGTGCTGCCTGCCCCTAGGTGGTCTCAGCTGAATGTGTGTGCAATCTATGGCTCCCAGCACATTGGGCATGCCAGCAAGCTCATAGAAATCTACC
Organism: Pseudophryne corroboree; assembly: GCF_028390025.1. Classification (NCBI taxonomy): domain Eukaryota; kingdom Metazoa; phylum Chordata; class Amphibia; order Anura; family Myobatrachidae; genus Pseudophryne; species Pseudophryne corroboree. The sequence goes on along the minus strand of NC_086445.1, from coordinate 18,608,197 downwards.
CTGACGGCATGCCACTGAGACTCCTTGGTAGGGAAGCAGATTGAGGCATCGATGTGGGGCTGCAAAACAGCCAACACCTGTGTGTATATTTGATAGAAAATAAAACATGATATTTTAGGACAGAACTGGCCACCGAGAGTAATTAAAAACAACCAAAAACAGAGGAGGTAGTTAGGTATACATCACCTGTGTTAATATTCTTGAAAATGAGGGCTGTGAGACTCCTATGACATCCCCAGACACAGCCTGAAAGCTCCCAGTAGCCATAAAGTGCAACACAGCCAGGAGTTTGTGCAGGCCTGAGACAGAGCGAGAGCGTGCTGTCTCAGGGTCTAGGCCCAGTTTGACAAGGTCATACAGATGGAAAATGTTGGTACGATTTAGACGGAACATCTGTATGACCCAATCATCGGACAATGCGTTCAAGTTTAAACGCCCCCTAAAAAAACGAGGCCTGCGCAGCCTCTGCGGAACCTGTACAACCTGCTGACCATGTTCAGTTTCTTGGCCCTGGTTACTTACAGGCTGAGTCTGAGGAATCCCACAGCACACAAAAGATCACTGGCCCACAGTCTTGCTGCCATTTCTGAGTGTAGGTTGATTGAAATGGACCTAAGATCCTTTTATAGGCATCCTAATTCAGGTGTGAATGATTTGCAAGTGGCAACACATGTAAACACGCCTGAAAAAAGCAGGTCTATTTTTTTGCCGCTTTTTTTAACGAATCGCAAAAAATACTACCGCAATTGAGCACTCAGAGACTAACACCCAAATACGAATGAATAGTGAATACCCGTGTTGTATGAAATAACAGCCGCGTTTGACCAATGGTCTATTCATTCGTATTTCTGAACTTTGGCGTTAAAACCATTACGAATAGTCCAAACACTGCCGAGATTTGTACTTAGTGAATTCTCATGTTGGGACTTAGAAAAAAACCCACAAATCAGACAAACTCGGATTATTAGTAAATATAGGCCTATGCTGTCCATCCACTTCAGTGGCTGCTGTGCTGACTCCATGCTGTGTCCATCCACTCCAGTGGCTGCTGTGCTGACTCCATGCTGTGTTCATCCACTCCAGTGGCTGCTGTGCTGACTCTATGCTGTGTTCATCCACTCCAGTGGCTGCTGTGCTGACTCCATGCTGTCCATCCACTCCAGTGGCTGCTGTGCTAACTCCATGCTGTGTTCATCCACTCCAGTGGCTGCTGTGCTGACTCCACTCTGTCCATCCACATCAGTGGCTGCTGTTCTGACTCTACATTGTGTATATCCAGTCCAGTGGCTGCTGTGCTGACTCCACGCTGTGTCCATCCACTCCAGTGGCTGCTGTGCTGACTCCACGTTGTGTCCACCCACTCCAGTGGCTGCTGTTCTGATCCACTCTAGTGGCTGCTGAGCTGACTCCATGCTGTCCATCCACTCCAGTGGCTGCTGTGCTGACTCCATGCTGTGTTCATCCACTCCAGTGCTGAACTGACCTACAGTATCTTCCACTCCAGTCCCCTCAGACTCTTCCTAAGGGCCATACACACTAGAGGATATTTACCACTGATATGAACGATACCGATGATTGTGAATGATATATCATTCACATTGTCTAGTGTGTATGACCCTACCAATCAACGATGCACGCACCCGCGCTCATTGATTGGAGGTTGATGGTTGGCCGTGCAGCATGCTCAATGTGAGCAATGTCACTTGTGACAACGCTCATCATGGCATGTGTGTACGGAGCCGCGATGAGCGATGTCCACAATGTGACATTGCTCACCCCCCGCAGGTGGCTCCCTCCCCAGCGGCAGTTCCATTCTAGCTGAGCTGCTGACACTAGGTGATTCATCGCGCCCTATGGGCGCTCTTCACACCGTCGTTTGGGGCTACGCCCCGTTAACCCCTGCACACCTTTGGACATATGCAGGCCGGTAGATAACAGAATCAGAAACACAGGGCAGTATAGAGGGCATACAGAAATGGTGTCCGGTTGAGAAAAGATAGAGAGGCGTAGGGGGGGAGAAAGGGAATGTACAGAAACGCGGTGCAATCGGTAAAGGATAGGGAGAGTCAGGGTGGTAGGGAGAGGATAAAGAGAGGGAAGGTGTTAGATAGAAAATACCGTTGCAAGAGGCTACGACCCGTTAACCCCTGCACGGGCTTCAGCTGTGCTATAATTGTTATTATATGGAGTTTTACCTGCAAAAAAGTTTATGCTATTGGGTAAATATAAGGGGGAAGGGCGTGCGATTGTCAAGGGGGCGTAGCCCTTTGTGAGGGCGTAAAGAGTGGCCGCAGGGCACAATGAATAACATAGTGTAGTATATACTGCTAGTGTATGCAGCGCAGCTTATACAGACAGTGGCCACAGGTATCAGAGCCGCGTATACACACAATGGACACAGCTAGCTGAGCCGCTTATACACACAATGGCCACAGGTAACGTATCCACACAGTGGCCAGAGGTAGCAGGGCAGCTTATACACACAATACCCACAGGTAGCAGAGCCGCTTATACACACAGTGCCCACATGTAGCAGAGCCGCTAATACACACAATACCCACAGGTAGCAGAGCCGCTTATACACACAGTGCCCACAGGTAGCAGCGCAGCTTATACACACAGTGGACACAGGTATCAGAGCCGCGTATACACACAATGGACACAGGTAGCAGAGCCGCTTATACACACAGTGCCCACAGGTAGCAGAGCCGCTAATACACACAATACCCACAGGTAGCACAGCCGCTGATACACACAGTGCCCACAGGTAGCAGAGACGTTGATACACACAGTGCCCACAGGTAGCAGAGACGTTGATACACAACGTGCCCACAGGTAGCAAAGCAGTTTATACACACAATGACCACAGGTAGCAGTGTTGCTTATACACACAATGGACCCCGGTAGCAGTGCCACTTCTACACACAATTCCCATAGGTAACAGAGGCGCTGATACACACAGTGCCCACAGGTAGCAGAGACGTTGATACACACAGTGCCCACAGGTAGCAGAGACGTTGATACACAACGTGCCCACAGGTAGCAAAGCAGTTTATATACACAATGACCACAGGTAGAAGTGTTGCTTATACACACAATGGCCCCCGGTAGCAGTGCCACTTCTACACACAATTCCCATAGGTAACAGAGGCACTTATATACACAGTGGCCACAGGTAGCTGAGCCGCTTATACACACAATGGCCACAGGTAGCAGCACCACTTATACACACAATGGCCACTTTTAGCAGCACCGCTTATACACACAATGGCCACTGGTAGCAGTGTCACTTATAGACACAATGGCCACAGGTAGCAGCACCACTTATACACACAATGGGCACAGGTAGCAGTGGCGCTTATACACACAATGGCCACAGGTAGCAGTGTCACTTATACACACACAATGGCCACTGGTACCAGAGCCGCGTATACATACAGTGGCCACAGGGAGCTGTGCCACTTATACACAATGGCCACAGGTAGCAGTGTCGCTTAGACACATAATGGCCACAGTATTACTTTTTTTTTTATTAATCCAATGTCCATTGGTAGCAACTATACTCACAGAAGTTCAGTGTGAGTGTGGGGGGTTTGGAAAGAGCGTGGGTTCAGTGAGGTGGAGATGCCGCTGATCACCCCGATTCAGGGAATCACTTGTAGCGGCTGCGGATGGTGTCCGAGGTGCTATGTGTGGTGGAGGGGTGTGTGCGGGAGGGGGTCCAGAGGTGTTGCGGGTGGTGGAGGGGTGGGTGCAGTGACAAGGATGGCGGAAAGGGTGCAGAGGTGCTGTGGGTGGGGGAGGCGTAGGTGTGGAGGGGGCGCGGATGGGGGAGGGGGTCAAGAGGTGCTGAGGGTGGGGGAGGTGCAGGTGCGGAAGGGGAGTGTAGATGCTGTTGGTGGGGGAGGGGTGGGTGCGGGGGGCTGTGGAAGAAGGAGGGGGTCTGGAGGTGGTGTGCATGGGGGAGGGGCGATGTAGTGGAGGGGTGTTTGGGGAGGTGGGGTTGCAGGGGGGGTGAGGTTGGGTGATAGGTTCTAGAAGTGCTGCGGGTGGAGGGGTGGCTGCAGGGGAGCCGTGGATGGGGTCCGGAGGTGCTGCGGGTGGGGAAAGTGTGGTAGGTCCACGAATGGGGGAAGGTGTCTATAGATGATGTTGGTGGGGGAGGGGGCCGGAGGTGGTGTGGTTGGGGGAGTGGCGGCTGCGGGGGTGTGGTGGGGGTCCGGATGCGCTGTGGGTAGGGGAGGGGGCGGGGGGTGCTGCGGGTGGGGGTGCTACGGGTGGGGGAGGAAGCGGGAGTGCCGCGGATGGGAGGGGGTTGTGGTGGATGCTGTGGGTGGGAGGGGGGGCATGTTCAGCGGTTGGGGGGCAGTTGTGGTGGATGCTGTTGGTGCGGCGGGTGGAGTGGAGGATGCGGGGGTGTAGCGGGGGGGAGAGGTGGGTATAGGGGTGCGGGTGTGGGTGGGGGAGGGGTGGTGGGTGCTGCGGGTGTGGGTGCTATGGGTGGGGGAGGGGCGTGTGCCACGGGTGGGGGTGGATGTGGTGGATGCTGTGTGTGCCGCGGGGGGGGGGGAGGTGCGGGGGGGAGAGAGGTGGGTATGGGGGTGGGTTGGGGGAGGGGGGGGGTGTAGCGGGGGGAGAGGTGGGGGAGGTGTGGGGGTACTGCAGGTGGGGGAGTGGCCGGGGGGTTTGGGGGTTGTGGGTGATACGGGTAGGGGAGGGGGCGGGTGTGCCGCAGGTGGGGGAGGGGTATGTGCCTGGGACAGATGTGGATATATATATATATATATATATATATATAATGCATCCAGATAAATAGCACTCCTGGCATCTTGTATAAATAACTCTCCTGGCACATATCGAATTGAATGAAATATTCTTATTAAATACTTTGTTCTTTACATAGTTGAATGTGCTGACAACAAAATCACACAAAAATTATCAATGGAAATCAAATTTATTAACCCATGGAGGTCTGGATTTGGAGTCACCCTCAAAATTAAAGTGAAAAAACACACCACAGGCTGATCCAACTTTCATGTAATGTCCTTAAAACAAGTCAAAATGAGGCTCAGTAGTGTGTGTGGCCTCCACGTGCCTGTATGACCTCCCTACAATGCCTGGGCATGCTCCTGATGAGGTGGTGGATGGTCTCCTGAGGATCTCCTCCCAGACCTGGACTAAAGCATCCGCCAACTCCTGGACAGTCTGTGGTGCAACGTGGCGTTGGTGGATGGAGCGAGACATGATGTCCCAGATGTGCTCAATTGGATTCAGGTCTGGGGAACGGCCGGGCCAGTCCATAGCATCAATGCCTTCGTCTTGCAGGAACTGCTGACACACTCCAGCCACATGAGGTCTAGCATTGTCTTGCATTAGGAGGAACCCAGGGCACCAGCATATGGTCTCACATTGCATCCACTCTGTACGGTCCACACATATCCTCACATATTCTTCACTTTCCCTTCCTCTCGTACCCGGTTCATCATTGCTGTATGACCATATCATACAGCCCAACAAGAACCTCTGCAATCTGGCGAACAACTATGCAATAGATAGCACCTATCCTTGTGTACACATGCCTATTTCCCTATAGATTGTAAGCTTGCGAGCAGGGCCTTCCTACCTCTATGACTGTTTGTTATCACCCAGTTTGTTATATCATTGTTATTTCCTATTGTAAAGCGCAACTGAATTTGCTGCGCTATATAAGAAACTGTTAATAATAATAATAATAATAATAATAATAATAATAATAATATTATATATATATATATATACATACACACACACACACACACACACACACACACACACACATACACACACACACACACACACACACACACACACACACACACACACACACACACACACACACACACACACACACACACACACACACACAGAGGTGCAGCACTCCTGGTGGCTTGAGGAAAGGAACTTTACTACAGCATTTGAAAGTACAACTTTTCAATACTCTTATTGTGGCATTTTCATCATGACCTGATGGAAATGCCGCAGTAAGGCCCTCATTCCGAGTTGTTCGCTCGCTGCTTTTAGCAGCATTGCACACACTAGGCCGCCGCCCTCTGGGAGTGTATCTTAGTTTAGCAGAAGTGCGAACGAAAGATTAGCAGAATTGTGAATAGAACATTCTTAGCAGTTTCTGAGTAGCTCCAGACTTACTCCTACACTGCGACCAGCTCAGTCCTTTTCGTTCCTGGTTTGACGTCACAAACACACCCAGCGTTCGCCCAGCCACTCCCCCGTTTCTCCAGCCACTCCCCCGTTTCTCCAGCCACTCCCCCGTTTTGCAACTCGAACGCCTGCATTTTTCCGCACACTCCCATAAAATGGCCAGTTTCCGCCCAGAAACACCCACTTCCTGTCAATCACACTACGATCAGCACAGCGATGAAAAAGCTTTGTTATGCCGTGAGTAAAATACCCCGCAGCATCTCATACCAGTGTCTCCTCTCCACGGGCATCATCTCCATCGTATCCCCGCTCCACCTGCGGACGCTCTCAGTGCCCGCTCCCTTCCCCGGAATCTCCCTAGCATTTACGCTCCACTAGCATCTCCCACACCCTCCACAGGCGATCTCAGTGCACACTTCCCCCTGCAGCCGCTCTCAGTGCCGCTCCCTTCTGCAGCATATCCCAGGCATCCGCGCTCCCTCTGCAGCCGCTCTCAGTGCCCACTCCCCCCCCACAGGATCTCCCAAGCGTCCCCCCTTCAGCAGCATCTCCCTAGCGTCCCTGCACCCTCTACAGTCTCTCCCAATGCCTGCACCCCCTCAGCATCTCTACAGCAGTCTCCAAAATTGGATCCATAAGGGGGGATTTCTGGGTACTCAGAAACCCCCCTTGCGTGTGCCACTGGGGGGGAGGTGATCACTCCCCCTGTCACCAGGCTCCATAGCACTGCATGCTAATATGGACGAGATTGTCCATATTGGCCTGCATGTAAAAGCGACGGGGCACCAACAATGAACGAGCGTGGGGCCGCGCATCGTTCATCATTGGTGCCTACACACTAAACGATATGAACGAGTTGTCATTCATTAATGATTGAGAATGTTCATATCGTTCTGCGTTATCTGCCAGTGTGTAGGGCCCTTTAGAAGTTCAAGGGAAATTGCTCATCTTCCACATTGTTCATCTTTCACATTGGTCATGTCTTCTAGTGTATAGAGCCCTTTAGTGTTAATATTGGCCAAGCTAGATTAGACAGTGCAGGCTGTTATGAAATCATTGTTTATTATTTAGGAATTTAGTTATTTTATTTATTATACATCTACTGAACTAGTGGTGCACTGTGATTCTACAGGCTGCACCCCACTGCGTTCCCATTAATAATATAAGTGTTGTGACTACCCACAGTGTGAATAGTAATTTTGCAGGAAATAAGTACAAACAAATTAGTTTCTTAACTTGCACAACTTCTGCATGCTGTACTGCACTGTATTTGTGCACAGATTCACACATAAATAAGCGCTGTGTCCACATTAAGTTGTCAGTCATTTGCAAATAAAGTAAAAAAAAATGTGTCCACTTATTATTTATACAACTGCTGCATGCCATACTGTGTGACTGTGTGTCATCTGTGGAAAAAAAGTAGAAACAAAAATCTTTTCTTTGTACAACTTGTGTGATTTCATCAATATCGATAATGTTAATGATCAGTCGAGAGAAAAGCAGGAGCAACAACCCAATACTAGCTCTGCAGCTGCTACCACCAGTCACGATGATGCTAATCATTCAACATCATCATACTAAAGCTGTTGACCAAGGGCATAGAGCTTTTAAGTAAGAGCATCTCAAATAAAAAAATATATATTTTACAGTAAAGGAAAAAACACTCTAAATAAAGGGAAAGTTTGCTGCAGAAAACATAAAATTGGCAACATGCCATTCACCACATGCAGTGGCAAGAAAAGGCTCAGGCCTTAGCCTTTAATTATGAGTGGTGGTTCTGCAACTGTCCGTGAGGCATCTTCTTCTGCCTCTCATTACGATGCAAGCCCTGCTCACTCAGAGTGTAGAAGAGGTGTCAAAAAATAAATAAAACTGGAAAATCAGACTTCCGGTTCCGGCGTCTATATGAGGAGACGTTTCTCACTAGGGCTCTCCTGCACCCCCGGCTACCGGACCTCCTAGAGCCAGCATCCCGGAACTGACAGCGGCGCTTCTGGCCTTAAATTGAAGGGGAACACCCAGGGAGCTATATGGACAGATTTTTGTCCGCCTCTATGCCCCCCAAAAGTGCAGCGCAACAAGGCTGAGAAGCGGGTCCCAGAACCCAAGATGGCCACCGCTCCTCCGCAGCATGCAGCATGTGTCTGTGGCCTCTCCCAGCTGCACCACTGCGGCGCCCTCGATATCACTGGAGTCAGCAGATTGCCCAGTCAGTTAAATGGGTCTCCGGTTACATATACGGATGTAGTCTGCGCGGTGCAGGACGCCATGGGGCCTATAATGGAGATGCATACTGCTAAATGGCAACAGGCTTTGCTGGACATTAAGTCACAAATGAAACAGTTGTCTGTGGGGGTGTTAGGATCTCCTGCTCTGTGCTGCCACATCGCCATGGCAACCGGGAGGCAAGTGTTAGCGAAGTAACCTGAGCGCAGCTGATACTCCGGTCCGGGTTTTTACTGTGTAGTGGTTACAGGCTCTGTGCACAGCAGGGAATCCGGCGCTGGTTTTGTGCTCACAGTCTGTGAGGTCTGAGTGGGGCGTGGACAGCACCTGCTATATAAACCATCCTCTCAGGCTAGGCAAATGCTGCTGAATCTTTGTTTGTTAGTCAGTTCCAGAGAGTTAGCTAGTACTGTGTGACTTTGTATTTACTTGTTGCTTACTGCGAATAGGCCTTGGGATTCGGTACTTCATTCTGCAATCCGGACCTAGCAGTAAGACTGGAGTCAGTTGTTTGACCTGCTGGGGTTCTTTTGCTATTCTGTGAACCCAGCAGGTTTGCGGCTGTACTCTCAGACCTGCTTGCTTAATCCTCCCTCACTGTGCAGAGCGTCCAGGTGTCAGTTTAGTGGCAGTAAGCTGAACCTGTGCCCTGCAAGTGGGGGTTAGGATTGTGGATACTCTCCTTGTGTCTATATTTCTATCTCTGACCAAGGAGTTTATTCCCACACCAGTTGGTAACCCTTTGGGGTTTTTTCTGTTGCTCTTAGCAACATCATTTAAGGTGCTCCACATGTTAAATCACTACACATCGCTTCATTGTCCGCTCTATTCCATCTGAGCATTCCTGACACTAGGGAGACACCCAATTCCTGAGCCTTTGGGCTTCTCCGTTCACTTTGTGTTTATTAGTTATTCCATCATCTCCTGTGTATGTTAAGTTATACTGTCTGTGAGTTCGTTTGCTTCGCTTCCCTCTCTGTTCATACACCGGTATACTCCTGTTAGCACTGGTGTGCGTAACATATTCAGCAGCCCTACTCCTGTTGAAATTTTGTGGGAATATGGAGCATACCCCTCAAAATACTTTGCAACAGGTGGTCGATCAGGTGCAGGTCCTGACTCGACAATTTAATGAGATGTCCATTAAAATGAACACCCCGCAGGCCGCTAGCGGAGCTCCCGCAGCAGCAGCGGCAAGTTCAGGGGTTAAGGAGCCGAAAGTAAATCTCCCGGATCGTTTTTCTGGAGATCGCTCGCAGTTCTTTTGTTTCAAGGAGAGCTGTAAGCTATATTTCAGGCTTAGGCCCCAGTCTTCTGGGTCGGAGATTCAGTGGGTGGGCATGGTGATTTCCTTGCTACAAGGAGACCCACAGGTCTGGGCATATGGGTTACAGCCTGACTGTCCGTCGCTTAAAAGTGTTGATGTTTTTTTTACGGCACTGGGCATTTTGTATGATGACCCTGACAAGATGGCTTCAGCCGAGGCTCAGATTACGGTTCTTAAGCAAGGGCGACGGCCAGCTGAGGTTTATAGTATGGAGTTTCGGAGGTTGGCTCATGATACCCAGTGGAATGACCCAGCCCTGAGAAATCTGTACCGAAGGGGCCTTTCTGACCAGATAAAGGACCAACTGGTACAATATCCCTCGCCTGATAGCTTAGATCAGCTCATGCAGTTATCCATCCGGGTGGATAGACGGCTGAGAGAGCGTAGGCTTGAAAGGGAGACCGCAGTTTCCTTTTTTCCCAAGGGAACCTCAGACTCTGAGGAATATTCCGAGGAGCCTATGCAGATTGGGGCTACCCGCCTCTCCTCGCGTGAGAAGACGCGGAGGAGATAGCAGGGTTTGTGTTTGTACTGTGGGAATAAATGTCACGTTGTAGTATCATGCCCAGAAAAACCGGAAAACTTCAGGGCCTGAGGGTGATGGGAAATATCCTGTCAGGCCAGAAGTCAGAATTTCCTAAAAAGACTTTTCTCATTCCGGTGACTTTGGAGATCCTCGGTCAAACTGTCAAGACTGAGGCCTTTGTTGACAGTGGGGCCGATGGAGTTTTCATGGACCGTCAATTCGCCCTGGAACACTCTGTTCTCTCAGTACCTTTGGCATCAGAGATTGAGATCTGTGGGTTAAACGGGGAACCATTGTCCCAGGGTAAAATTACCTCCTGCACCAGCCAAATTCCTTTGTTTATTGGAGCCACACACTCTGAAAAATTGTCTTTTTATGTGACTGTCTGTTCTTTTGCCCCATTGGTTTTGGGGTTACCCTGGTTAAGGGCCCATAACCCTCAATTTGACTGGGTCTCTGGGGAGATTCTTAGTTGGGGTAGTGATTGTTTCAGGAGTTGCTTGAGCCTTCCAGTCAGGCTCTCGCAGCTAAATTTGCCAGGATTGCCAGGATGTTATGCAGATTTTGCGGATGTGTTCTCCAAAAAAGTTGCGGAGGTACTACCTCCCCATCGCCCCTATGACTGTGCCATTGATTTGTTGCCGGATGCTAAGCTTCCCAAGAGCAGGTTGTACTCCCTGTCACGTCCTGAGACTCAGGCTATGGCAGAGTACATTCAGGAGAACTTGGCTAAGGGATTTATCAGACCCTCACAGTCCCCAGTTGGGTCGGGGTTCTTCTTCGTGGGTAAAAAGGACGGTTCGTTGCGACCCTGCATCGACTTCAGGGAATTTAACCGTATCACGATTAAAAACTCGTACCCACTGCCTCTCATTTCGGTTTTGTTTGACCAGCTTCGTACTGCCACCATTTTTTCTAAGATTGACCTACGCGGTGCTTACAATCTAATCTGAATAAGAGAGGGGGATGAATGGAAGACTGCCTTTAATACCCACTCAGGGCATTATGAATATTTGGTGATGCCTTTTGGGCTCTCTAATGCCCCGGCAGTCTTCCAGGAATTCATGAACGATGTGCTCAGGGAATATTTGGATAGATTCTTAGTTGTTTATCTAGATGACATCCTAATCTTCTCTCATTCCCTGGAGGAACATCGGAAGCATGTACGCTTAGTCCTCCAGAAACTCAGAGACCACCAGCTTGGGGCGAAGCTGGAGAAGTGCGAGTTTTGAAGTCCAGCAAATCGCATTTCTAGGGTATATTATCTCCTCAGAAGGTTTCCAAATGGAGGGTTCTAAGGTACAGGCAGTCCTGGATTGGGTGCAGCCCACTAGTTTGAAGGCGCTTCAGCGTTTTCTGGGCTTTGCGAATTTTTATAGACGGTTTATCGCTGGATTTTCGTCTATAGTGGCCCCCTTTGTGGCACTCACTAAGAAAGGGGCGGATGTTGCTCACTGGTCTTGTGAGGCCAAAGCGGACTTTGCCCGTCTCAAAAGGGCATTTGTCTCGGCCAAGGTGCTGCGACACCCAGATCCAGAGCGTCCTTTTGTGGTAGAAGTGGATGCCTCTGAGATAGGTATTGGGGCAGTGCTCTCTCAGATAGGGGTGTCTGATAATCGCCTTCATCCCTGTGCTTACTTTTCCCGTAAATTTTCGTCTGCCGAGATGAATTATGATGTGGGTAACCGGAAATTGTTGGCTATAAAGGATGCACTCGGGGAGTGGAGACACTGGCTTGAGGGGGCTAAGTTTGTGGTCTCAATTCTCACCGACCATAAGAATCTGGCATATTTAGAGTCAGCGAAGCGGCTCAATGCCAGGCAGGCACGATGGGCTTTGTTTTTTGCTCGCTTTAATTTTTTGATAACATATCGCCCTGGGTCAAAAAACATCAAGGCTGATGCGCTCTCGCGGAGTTTTGCTCCAGTTCAAGAGACCACGAGGAGCCATTGCCCATTGTGTCCCCATCATGTATTAAAGTGGGCATTACCCAGGACCTCTTATCATTAGTCCTTAGAGCACAGGAGCAGGCTCCTCCAGACCTTCCGGTAGGTCTCTTGTTTGTGCCTCCTAGGTTAAGACAGCGAGTGTTCCTGGAATTCCATGCCAAGAGGTCGGCAGGGCATCCGGGTATTGCCAGAACTCGGGAGTTGCTGTCTAGGGCGGTGTGGTGGCCCTCGGTGGCTAGGGATGTGGATCAGTGGGTTCGGGCATGTGAAGTTTGTGCCCGAAATAAAACTCCTAGAGGGGTTCCTGTCGGCCCATTACATCCACTCTCTATTCCGTCTAAGCCATGGACCCACATTTCCATGGATTTTGTGGTGGACTTGCCCAAATCCTCGGGGATGACAGCCATTTGGGTTGTCGTTGACAGGTTTTCGAAGATGGCGCATTTCGTTCCACTGGTTGGGTTGCCATCGGCCAGATGCCTGTCTGAGTTATTTATGCAGCATGTTGTGCGCCTCCACGGGTTGCCACTTGATGTGGTCTCTGACCGTGGATCCCAGTTTGTGGCCAAATTCTGGAGGGCATTTTGTTCTGATCTCCAGATTTCTGTGAGCTTGTCGTCAGGCTACCATCCACAGTCTAATGGGCAGACTGAGAGGGTGAACCAGTCCTTGGGGCAGTTCCTCAGGTGTTATGTCTCCAAGTGTCATACTGACTGGGTTGCTCATCTGTCCATGGCGGAGTTTGCCTATAACAATGCGGCTCACTCTGCTACAGGGATCTCTCCCTTCCTTTGTGTGTATGTATGGGCATCATCCTAAGGCCAATTCTTTTGACCCCCTGGATTCCACGTCTGGTGGTTCCTCTGTTGTTTCGGTCCTTAGGGGTATTTGGAGGAAAGTGAAGAAAGCCCTTGTGTCTGTGTCATTAGTGACCAAAAGGGTTTTTGATAAGCGGAGAAGACCCTGCAGCTTCAAATTAGGAGACTTCGGGGTATATTTACTAAGGTCCCGATTTTGACCGAGATGCCGTTTTTTCTTCAAAGTGTCATCTCGGTAATTTACTAAGCAAAAATCACGGCAGTGATGAGGGCATTCGTAATATTTTGGAAGTCCTTGGAAAAAATCATGAATCAATACACCATCGGTCAAATACGCCTGCAATTTGGTAGAAATCGGTCATTTACTAAAAAGTGCAAAACACAAACACTGCCGACAATAGCCAAACACTGCCGTGCTAAAATACAAATCGTGAAAAAGTGCTAAAAAAAAACAGACCTGCTTTTTTATCCCGTGTTTGTATAGGCATGCACGGATCCATGAGATCCGTGCATGTTTATCAGTGGGAAGGGGTGGGAAATGTTATAATTTTTCATAAAAAAATTGCGTGGGGTCCCCCCTCCTTAACCAAACCAGCCTCGGGCTCTTTGAGCCGGCCCTGGTTGCAAATATATGGGAAAAAAATTGACAGGGGTTCCCCCATATTTAAGCAACCAGCACCGGGCTCTGCGCCTGGTCCTGGTTCCAAAAATACGGGGGACAAAAAGCGTAGGGGTCCCCCGTATTTTTGAAACCAGCACCGGGCTCCACTAGCTGGACAGATAATGCCACAGCCGGGGGTCACTTTTATACAGTGCCTTGCGGCCGTGGCATCAAATATCCAACTAGTCACCCCTGGCCGGGGTATCCTGGGGGAGTGGGGACCCCTTCAATCAAGGGGTGTCCCCCCCCAGCCACCCAAGGGCCAGGGGTGAAGCCCGAGGCTGTCCCCCCCATCCAATTGGCTGCGGATGGGGGGCTGATAGCCTTTGTTCAAAGTAATGAATATTGTTTTTAGTAGCAGTACTACAAGTCCCAGCAAGCCTCCCCCGCAAGCTGGTACTTGGAGAACCACAAGTACCAGCATGCGGCGGAAAACCAGGCCCGCTGGTACCTGTAGTACTACTACTAAAAAAATACCCCAATAAAGACAATACACACACACCTTGAAAGTATAACTTTAATACATACATCCACACCACCATATACACATACTTACCTTATGTTCACACGAGGGTCGGTCCTCTTCTCCAGTAGAATCCATGGTGTACCTGTTGAAAAAATCCTACTCACCAAATCCAGTGTAGAGGGCTCCTCGGATAATCCATTTGTAATCCACGTACTTGTAAAAATAAAAAAACGGGACACCCGACCACGAACTGAAAGGGGACCCATGTTTTCACATGGGACCCCTTTCCCTGAATGCCAGAAACCCCCTCTGACTGATGTCTAAGTGGGTTTCTTCAGCCAATCAGGGAGCGCCACGTTGTGGCACCCTCCTGATCGGCTGTGTGCTCCTGTACTGTCTGACAGGCGGCACACGGCAGTGTTACAATGTAGCGCCTATGCGCTCCATTGTAACCAATGGTGGGAACTTTCAGGTCAGCGGTTGACCGAAAGTGACCTCACCGCTGACCTGAAAGTTCCCACCATTGGTTACAATGGAGCGCATAGGCGCTACATTGTAACACTGCCGTGTGCCGCCTGTCATACAGTACAGGAGCACACAGCCAATCAGGAGGGTGCCAAACGTGGCGCTCCCTGATTGGCTGATGGAACCTTATTGGACTTAAGTCAGAGGGGGTTCCAGGCATTCGGGGAAAGGGGACCCATGTGAAAACATGGGTCCCCTTTCAGTGCGAGGTCGGGTATCCGTTTTTTTATTTTTACAAGTACGTGGATTACAAAAGGATTTACCGAGGAGCCTAACACACTGGATTATGTGAGTATAATTTTTTCAACAGGTACACCATGGATTCTACTGGAGAAGAGGACCGACCTGCGTGGGAACATAAGGTAAGTATGTGTATATGGAGGTGTGGATGGATGTATTAAAGTTATACTTTCAAGGTGTGTGTGTGTTGTCTTTATTGGGGTATTTTTTTAGTAGTAGTACTACAGGTACCAGCGGGCCCATTTTTCCGCCGCATGCTGGTACTTGTGGTTCTCCAAGTACCAGCTTGCGGGGAGGCTTGCTGGGCCTTGTAGTACTGTTACTAAAAACAATATCATTCACTTTGAACAAAGGCTATCAGCCTCCCATCCGCAGCCCATTGGATGGGGGGGACAGCCTCGGGCTTCACCCCTGGCCCTTGGGTGGCTGGGGGGGGGACCCCTTGATTGAAGGGGTCCCCACTCCCCCAGGGTACCCCGGCCAGGAGTGACTAGTTGGATATTTGATGCCACGGCCGCAAGGCACTGTATAAAAGTGACCCCCGGCTGTGGCATTATCTGTCCATCTAGTGGAGCCCGGTGCTGGTTTCGAAAATACGGGGGACCCCTACGCTTTTTGTCCCCCGTATTTTTGGAACCAGGACCAGGCGCAGAGCCCGATGCTGGTTGTTTAAATATGGGGGAACCCCTGTCCATTTTCCCCCCATATTTCTGCAACCAGGATCGGCTCAAAGAGCCCGAGGCTGGTTTGCCTTAGGAGGGGGGACCCCACGCAATTTTTTTTCTCTGACGTCCTAGTGGATGCTGGGGACTCCGTAAGGACCATGGGGAATAGCGGCTCCGCAGGAGACTGGGCACAAAAGTAAAGCTTTAGAACTACCTGGTGTGCACTGGCTCCTCCCCCCATGACCCTCCTCCAAGCCTCAGTTAGATTTTTGTGCCCGAACGAGAAGGGTGCACACTAGGTGGCTCTCCTGAGCTGCTTAGTGAAAAGTTTAGTTTTAGGTTTTTTATGTTCAGTGAGACCTGCTGGCAACAGGCTCACTGCATCGAGGGACTAAGGGGAGAAGAAGCGAACTTACCTGCGTGCAGAGTGGATTGGGCTTCTTAGGCTACTGGACACCATTAGCTCCAGAGGGACCGATCACAGGCCCAGCCATGGAGCTCGGTCCCAGAGCCGCGCCGCCGGCCCCCTTACAGAGCCAGAAGACAGAAGAGATCCGGAAAATCGGCGGCAGAAGACGTCCTGTCTTCAACAAGGTAGCGCACAGCACTGCAGCTGTGCGCCATTGCTCTCAGCACACTTCACACTCCGGTCACTGAGGGTGCAGGGCGCTGGGGGGGGCGCCCTGAGACGCAATAGAAACACCTTGGATGGCAAAAAAATGCATCACATATAGCTCCTGGGCTATATGGATGAATTTAACCCCTGCCAGAATACACAGAAAAACGGGAGATAAGGCCGCCGAGAAGGGGGCGGAGCCTATCTCCTCAGCACACTGGCGCCATTTTCCCTCACAGCTCCGTTGGAGGGAAGCTCCCTGGCTCTCCCCTGCAGTCACTACACTACAGAAAGGGTTAAAAAAGAGAGGGGGGCACTAATTACGCGCAGTATTAAAAATACAGCAGCTATAAGGGGAAAAACACTTATATAAGGTTATCCCTGTATATATATAGCGCTCTGGTGTGTGCTGGCAAACTCTCCCTCTGTCTCCCCAAAGGGCTAGTGGGGTCCTGTCCTCTATCAGAGCATTCCCTGTGTGTGTGCTGTGTGTCGGTACGTTTGTGTCGACATGTATGAGGAGAAAAATGATGTGGAGACGGAGCAGATTGCCTGTAATAGTGATGTCACCCCCTAGGGGGTCGACACCTGAGTGGATGAACTGTTGGAAGGAATTACGTGACAGTGTCAGCTCTGTATAAAAGACAGTAGTTGACATGAGACAGCCGGCTACTCAGCTTGTGCCTGTCCAGACGTCTCATAGGCCGTCAGGGGCTCTAAAGCGCCCGTTACCTCAGATGGCAGATAAAGACGCCGACACGGATACTGACTCCAGTGTCGACGGTGAAGAGACAAATGTGACTTCCAGTAGGGCCACACGTTACATGATTGAGGCAATGAAAAATGTTTTACACATTTCTGATAATACGAGTACCACCAAAAAGGGGTATTATGTTCGGTGAGGAAAAACTACCTGTAGTTTTTCTGAATCTGAGAAATTAAATGAGGTGTGTGATGATGCGTGGGTTTCCCCCGATAACAACTGATAATTTCTAAAATGTTATTGGCATTATATCCTTTCCCGCCAGAGGTTAGGGAGCGTTGGGAAACACCCCCTAGGGTGGATAAAGCGCTCACACGCTTGTAAGAACAAGGGCTCTACCCTCTCCTGAGATGGCCGCCCTTAAGGATCCTGCTGATAGAAAGCAGGAGGGTATCCTAAAATGTATTTACACACATACTGGTGTTATACTGCGACCAGCAATCGCCTCAGCCTGGATGTGCAGTGCTGGGTTGGCGTGGTCGGATTCCCTGACTGAAAATATTGATACCCTAGATAGGGACAGTATATTATTGCCTATAGAGCATTTAAAAGATGCATTTCTATATATGCGTGATGCACAGCGGAATATTTGCCGACTGGCATCAAGTCTAAGTGCGTTGTCCATTTCTGCCAGTAGAGGGTTATGGACACGACAGTGGTCAGGTGATGCGGATTCCAAATGGCATTTGGAAGTATTACCTTATTAAGGGGAGGAGTTATTTGGGGTCGGTCTTTCAGACCTGGTGGCCACGGCAACAGCTGGGAAATCCACGTTTGTACCCCAGGTCGCCTCTCAACATAAGAAGACGCCGTATTATCAGGCGCAGTCCTTTCGTGGGCAAGCGGGCAAAAGGTTCCTCATTTCTGCCCCGTGACAGAGGGAGAGGAAAAAGGCTGCAGAAATCAGCCAGTTCCCAGGAACAGAAGCCCTCTCCCGCCTCTGCCAAGCCCTCAGTATGACGCTGGGGCTTTACAAGCAGAATCAGGCACGGTGGGGGCCCGTCTCAATGAATTTCAGCGCGCAGTGGGCTCACTCGCAAGTAGACCCCTGGATCCTTCAGGTGATATCTCAGGGGTACAAATTGGAATTCGAGACGTCTCCCCCTCGCCGTTTCCTAAAGTCGGCTTTACCGATGTCTCCCTCTGACAGGGAGGCAGTTTTGGAAGCTATTCACAAGCTGTATTCCCAGCAGGTGATAATCAAGGTACCCCTCCTGCAACAGGGAACGGGGTATTATTCCACACTGTTGTGGTACCGAAGCCGGGAGGCTCGGTGAGACCGATTCTAAATCTAAAATCTTGAACACTTACATACGGAGGTTCAAATTCAAGATTGAGTCACTCAGAGCAGTGATTGCGAACCTGGAAGAAGGGGACTACATGATGTCTCGGGACATCAAGGATGCTTACCTTCATGTCCCAATTTACCCTTCTCACCAAGGGTACCTCAGGTTTGTGGTACAGAACTGTCACTATCCGTGTCAGACGCTGCCGTATGGATGGTCCACGGCACCCCGGGTCTTTACCAAGGTAATGGCCGAAATGATGATACTCCTTCGAAGGAAGGGAATTTTAGTTATCCCTTACTTGGACGATTCCCTGATAAGGGTAAGATACAGGGAACAGTTGGAGGTCGGTGTAGCACTATCTCAGGTAGTGTTGCGGCAGCACGATTGGATTCTCAATATTCCAAAATCGCAGCTGATTCCGACGACTCGTCTTCTGTTCCTAGGGATGATCCTGGACACAGTCCAGAAAAAGGTGTTTCTCCCGGAGGAGAAAGTCAGGGAGTTATCCGAGCTAGTCGGGAACCTCCTATAACCGAGCCAAGTCTCAGTACATCAATGAAAGGGTTCTGGGAAAAATGGTGGCTTCCTACGAAGCAATCCCATTCGGCAGATTCCACGCAAGAACTTTCCAGTGGGACCTGCTGGACAAATGGTCCGGGTCGCATCTTCAGATGCATCAGCGGATAACCCTGTCACCAAGCACAAGGGGTCTCTCCTGTGGTGGTTGCAGAGTGCTCATCTTCTAAGAGGGCCGCAGATTCGACATTCAGGACTGGGTCCTGGTGACCACGGATGCCAGCCTGCGAGGCTGGGGAGCAGTCACACAGGGAAGGGATTTCCAGAGCTTATGGTCAAGCCTGGAGACATCACTTCACATAAATATCCTGAAGCTAAGGGCCATTTACAATGCTCTAAGCTCAGCAAGACCTCTGCTTCAAGGTCACCCGGAGTTGATCCATTCGGACAACGTCACGGCAGTCACCCACGTAAACAGACAGGGTGACACAAGAAGCAGGAGGGCAATGGCAGAAGCTGCAAGGATTCTTCGCTGGGCGGAAAATCATGTGATAGCACTGTCAGCAGTAACGGGAGAGTGGGGACTTCACCCAGAAGTCTTCCACATGTTTATAAAACTCGACAAGTATTGCGCCAGGTCAAGGGACCCTCAGGCAATAGCTGTAGACGCTCTGGTAACACAGTGGGTGTACCAGTCAGTGTATGTGTTCCCTCCTCTGCCTCTCATACCCAAGGTACTGAGTATCATAAGATGGAGAGGAGTAAGCACTATATTCGTGGCTCCGGATTGGCCAAGAAGGACTTGGTAACCGGAACTTCAAGAGATGCTCACGGAGGATCCGTGGCCTCTACCTCTAAAAAGGGACCTGCTCCAGCAAGGACCCTGTCTGTTCCAAGACTTACCGCGGCTGCGTTTGACGGCATGGCGGTTGAACGCCGGATCCTGAAGGAGAAAGGCATTCCGGATGAAGTCATTCCTATCCTGATCAAAGCCAGGAAGGATATAACCGCAAAATATTATCACCGCATTTGGCGAAAATATGTTGCGTGGTGCGAGGCCAGTAAGGCCCCGACGGAGGAATTTTCAACTAGGTCGATTCCTACATTTCCTGCAAACAGGAGTGTCTATGGGCCTGAAATTGGGGTCCATTAAGGTTCAAATTTCGGCCCTGTCAATTTTCTTCCAAAAAGAACTAGCTTCAGTCCCTGAAGTTCAGACGTTTGTAAAAGGGGTACTGCATATACAGCCTCCTTTTGTGCCTCCAGTGGCACCTTGGGATCTCAATGTAGTTTTTGGGTTCCAAAAGTCACATTGGTTTGAACCAATTAAATATGTGGAGTTAAAATATCTCACATGGAAAGTGGTCATGCTGTTGGCCCCGGCCGGGGCCAGGTGCGTGTCAGAATTGGCGGCTTTATCCTGTAAAAGCCCTCATCTGATTTTCCATTCGGACAGGGCGGAATTGAGGACTCGTCCTCAGTTTCTCCCTAAGGTGGTTTTCAGCGTTTCACCTGAATCAACCTATTGTGGTGCCTGCGGCTACTAGGGACTTGGAGGACTCCAAGTTGCTAGACGTTGTCAGGGCCCTGGAAATATAGGTTTCCAGGACGGCTGGAGTCAGAAAATCTGACTCGTTGTTTATTCTGTATGCACCCAACAAGCTGGGTGCTCCTGCTTCTAAGCAGACTATTGCTCGTTGGATTTGTAGTACAATTCAGCTTGCACATTCTGTGGCAGGCCTGCCACAGCCAAAATCTGTAAAAGCCCATTCCACAAGGAAGGTGGGCTCATCTTGGGCGGCTGCCCGAGGGGTCTCGGCTTTACAACTTTGCCGAGCAGCTACTTGGTCAGGAGCAAATACGTTTGTAAAATTCTACAAATTTGATACCCTGGCTGAGGAGGACCTGGAGTTCTCTCATTTGGTGCTGCAGAGTCATCCGCACTCTCCCGCCCATTTGGGAGCTTTGGTATAATCCCCATGGTCCTTACGGAGTCCCCAGCATCCACTAGGACGTCAGAGAAAATAAGAATTTACTTACCGATAATTCTATTTCTCGTAGTCCGTAGTGGATGCTGGGCGCCCATCCCAAGTGCGGATTGTCTGCAATACTGGTACATAGTTATTGTTACCAAAAAATCGGGTTATTGCTGTAGTGAGCCATCTTTTCTAGAGGCTCCTCTGTTATCATGCTGTTAACTGGGTTTAGATCACAAGTTATATGGTGTGATTGGTGTGGCTGGTATGAGTCTTACCCGGGATTCAAAATCCTTCCTTATTGTGTACGCTCGTCCGGGCACAGTATCCTAACTGAGGCTTGGAGGAGGGTCATAGGGGGAGGAGCCAGTGCACACCAGGTAGTTCTAAAGCTTTACTTTTGTGCCCAGTCTCCTGCGGAGCCGCTATTCCCCATGGTCCTTACGGAGTCCCCAGCATCCACTACGGACTACGAGAAATATTATTATCGGTAAGTAAATTCTTATTTTTTACATTTAAACATTTTTTTTTTTTTACAAGGTGCACAATGAAGCCCAGCACGGATCTCTCCGATCCGGCCGAGATTCATTGTATTAAAGTCGGCAGTGTTTTACAAGTCACTCACGTAAAACACTGCCAAAAAAACCGAATGACATCGACATCGGAAAACCCGAAAATGCAGAATACGGCAGTTTAGTAAATTAGTCGTAATCAGTTCAAAAAGTTGCATATATACACTTTCGATGTCATTCGTGATTGAACTTTGACCTCAAACGGGAAAATACGAATCTTAGTAAATTTACCCCTTCGTCTGGTTGTCCACCAAGAATTTGAAGTTGAGACAGCCATCTCATAAGTTTGGCCCCCGGTTCATCGGCCCTTATAAGATCACCAGGGTTATCAATCCGGTGGCATTTCAGTTAGATCTGCCCCGTTCATTGGGTATCAATAAAACATTTCATTGTTCCCTTTTAAAACTGGCGGTTAGAAATCCTTCTTCCAGTGGAAGACCTTCTCCTCTTCTGATACGGGGTCAGAGGGAGTTTGTGGTTGAAAGGGTTCTTGACTCCAATATGGTTAGGGGTCGGCTGTCATTTTTGGTGCACTGGAAGGGGTATGGCCCGGAGGAGCGGTCGTGGGTGCGCAGTTGTGATCTTCATGCCCCCAGACTGATACGCTCTTTCTTCTCGCAGTTCCTCGATAAACCCGGTGGTAGGGGTTCTTTGACCCCTCGTCAGAGGGGGGGGGGTACTGTTAGGATCTCCTGCTCTGTGCTGCCACGTCGCCATGGCAACCGGGAGGCAAGTGTTAGCGAAGTAACCTGAGCGCAGCTGATACTCCGGTCCGGGTTTTTACTGTGTAGTGGTTACAGGCTTTGTGCACGGCAGGGAATCTGGCGCTGGTTTTGTGCTCACAGTCTGTGAGGTCTGAGTGGGGCGTGGACAGCACCTGCTATATAAACCATCCTCTCAGGCTAGGCAAATGCTGCTGAATCTTTGTTTGTTAGTCAGTTCCAGAGAGTTAGCTAGTACTGTGTGACTTTGTATTTACTTGTTGCTTACTGCGAATAGGCCTTGGGATACGGTACTTCATTCTGCAATCCGGACCTAGCAGTAAGACTGGAGTCAGTTGTTTGACCTGCTGGGGTTCTTTTGCTATTCTGTGAACCCAGCAGGTTTGCGGCTGTACTCTCAGACCTGCTTGCTTAATCCTCCCTCACTGTGCAGGGCGTCCAGGTGTCAGTTTAGTGGCAGTAAGCTGAACCTGTGCCCTGCAAGTGGGGGTTAGAATTGTGGATACTCTCCTTGTGTCTATATTTCTATCTCTGACCAAGGAGTTTATTCCCACACCCGTTGGTAACCCTTTGGGGTTTTTTCTGTTGCTCTTAGCAACATCATTTAATGTGCTCCACATGTTAAATCACTACACATCGCTTCATTGTCCGCTCTATTCCATCTGAGCATTCCTGACACTAGGGAGACACCCAATTCCTGAGCCTTTGGGCTTCTCCGTTCACTTTGTGTTTATTAGTTATTCCATCACCTCCTGTGTATGTTATGTTATACTGTCTGTGAGTTCGTTTGCTTCGCTTCCCTCTCTGTTCATACACCGGTATACTCCTGTTAGCACTGGTGTGCGTAACAGGGGGCCACGGAACAGTGCTTAGAAGAAACTTTTCAAGATGTGTTAGTTTTGAAATCCGATTATGCATCTTTGCAAAAATCACACTACCAGTTGATTACTAAGGTCGATGACTTGGAAAATCGCTCAAGGAGATGTACTTTACGTATCCTCGGTCTTTCTGAAGACATGAAAGCTCCTGCATTATTTACATTTTTACAAACATCGCTTTTAGATTTGCTGGACATTACTGATTCTTGCACTGGGATTGTGATTGAGCGGGCACATAGATTGGGTCCTCCCCGCACTGCACCTAACAGTCGCCCACGTGTTGTGATTTTCAAGTGCCTCAGCTTTGTGCATAAGGAACTTATATGGACAGCGTCCAGGCGCCACAGGGACTTGCAGTGGGAGGGTTCCCGCATCTCCATATTTCAGGATTACTCGTCTGAAGTGTCCAGAGCTAGGAGGGAATTCTCCCCACTTTGCTCCAGGCTAGCCAAAGCAAACAGAAAATTTGCACTACTATTTCCAGCACGCCTCCGCTTATTCAACGGTTCTTTTTTCAAAAACTTCTCCACTGTGACGGACGCGGAAGGATACCTACTGGAGTCCTCTGGGGAGGATCCGTATGCTACACCTGCTGCTTGCTCTCCTAACCATGATTTATAGCTTTTGCACTGCAAGTATTTGCTGACATTTAATCTTCCCTGTTGTCATTCTCAACGCTAACTTTTTTTTGCCCCTCATATATGTCTGATTGAGGTTGAAGCCGCTATATTATGTTTTTTGTATTCCTTATGGGTCTGCTTTCCGTTCTATCTACCTCTCTGTATAATACTGCAGCTAGCCCGGGATCCGGTCTGAAGATCGACAGTGTCTTAGGTCGACAATGTTTAGGCCGACCACTATAGGTCGACAGTCACTAGGTCGACATGGATGGAAGGTCGACAGGGTTTCTAGGTCGACATGTGCTAGGTCGACAGGTCTAAAGGTCGACATGAGTTTTTCACATTTTTTTTGTGTGGAATTTTTTCATACTTAACGATCCACATGGACTACGATTGGAACGGTAAAGTGTGCCGAGCGAAGCGGTAGCAGAGCAAAGGCACCATGCCCGTAGCATGGCGAGCGAAGCGAGCCATGCGAGGGGACGCGGTGCACTAATTTGGGATCCCGGTCACTCTACGAAGAAAACGACACAAAAAAAAAAAAAATCCTCATGTCGACCTTTAGACCTGTCGACTTAGCACATGTCGACCTAGAAACCCTGTCGACCTTCCATCCATGTCGACCTAGTGACTGTCGACCTATAGTGGTCGACCTAAACATTGTCGACCTAGACACTGTCGATTTGATGAACCACACCCAGCTAGCCCTGTTGGAATCTCTGCTGTTAGTGGCACTCTGCTCATTTTTTTACTAGGTGTTGTATCGATTAGATCACCATGCTATAGGCTTTGCGCCCATTTATTAAATCACTGCAATGCTGCTTGCTTGCAGTATACTGCTGCTCTAGGATGGTCCACTTTATTGTTATCACTGTATTATTCTCTTCTATAGCCGGGGATGCCTAGAGCACCCCATATTGTTACTCTTCTGATTTGTACACGGATTAGTTACTGTTGTTATACGCCTATGGTGTAGGCAGGGCCGGACTGGGACTAAAAATAGGCCCTGGCATTTTTGAAGCACACAGGCCCACCTCTGTGACTCCTCCCCTTACTATTCCTGACTCCTCCCACTTATTAGTCTATGTTCTTACAAATATAATTAATATTCTAACAACATACAGGCGTACATCATTCTCTATTAAAATATACACAACCAGTGGTTGAAGTGGAAATTTTTAAGTGGGGGTATGGAAATGTGAGGTTTGTAATTAAGCGCGCGCCGAAGGTGCGCGCTCTACGGAAAAGGGGGCGTGGCCACTCAAATGGGCGTGGTCACCCAAAAGGGGGCGTGATCTTCAGTGTAGTTTACCACACCATACACCCCTTATACGCATTATGCACCACAATAGTAGGACCCCTTATACTATCTAGTACTGCTGCCCCTTTCACATTATACCACACAGTATGAGCCAAAATTCACATTACAGCACCCGGTATGAGCCGAAATTTACATTATATGCCCCCGATAGTGCAGTGCCAGGTATACAAATGCCCCCACAGTGCCAGGTATACAAATGCCCGCACAGTGCCAGGTATACAAATGCCCCCACAGTGCCAGGTATACAGATGCCCCCACAGTGCCAGGTATACAAATGCCCCCACAGTGCCAGGTAAACAATTGCCCCCACAGTGCCAGGTAAACAATTGCCCCCACAGTGCCAGGTA
The DNA here is from genome assembly GCF_028390025.1 of Pseudophryne corroboree. NCBI lineage: Eukaryota > Metazoa > Chordata > Amphibia > Anura > Myobatrachidae > Pseudophryne > Pseudophryne corroboree. The sequence continues at coordinate 18,582,976 of NC_086445.1, read as the reverse complement.
AACAATTGCCCCCACAGTGCCAGGTATACAAATGCCCCCACAGTGCCAGGTATACAAATGCCCCCAAAGTGCCAGGTATACAGATGCCCCCACAGTGCCAGGTATACAAATGCCCCCACAGTGCCAGGTAAACAATTGCCCCCACAGTGCCAGGTAAACAATTGCCCCCACAGTGCCAGGTAAACAATTGCCCCCACAGTGCCAGGTATACAAATGCCCCCACAGTGTCAGGTATACAAATGCCCCCACAGTGCCAGGTATACAAATACCCCCACAGTGCCAGATCCACAAATGCCCCCACAGTGCCAGGTATACAAATGCCCCCACAGTGCAAGGTATACAAATGCCCCCACAGTGCCAGGTATACAGATGCCCCCACAGTGCCAGGTATACAGATGCCCCCACAGTGCCAGGTAAACAATTGCCCCCACAGTGCCAGGTATACAAATGCCCCACAGTGCCAGCCAATTGCCCCCACAGTGCCAGGTATACAAATGCCCCCACAGTGCCAGGTATACAATTGCCCCCACAGTGCCAGGTAAACAATTGCCCCCACAGTGCCAGGTAAACAATTGCCCCCACAGTGCCAGGTAAACAATTGCCCCCACAGTGCCAGGTATACAAATGCCCCCACAGTGTCAGGTATACAAATGCCCCCACAGTGCCAGGTATACAAATGCCCCCACAGTGCCAGATCCACAAATGCCCCCACAGTGCCAGGTATACAGATGCCCCCACAGTGCAAGGTATACAGATGCCCCCACAGTGCCATGTATACAGATGCCCCCACAGTGCCAGGTATACAAATGCCCCACAGTGCCAGCCAATTGCCCCCACAGTGCCAGGTATACAATTGCCCCCACAGCAGCCAGTGCTGCAGCTGCTTACCACTGCTGCACTGCTGCTGCTGCTGCTCCTCCTCCTCCGGGCTGTGAGGGACGGGGGTGAGAGCGCCGGGCGCCCGCCAGCGCGGCTGTGTCTGGCGCGGCAGCGTATAACGTTCAAACCAGCCGCCGGTTCGTGAGCCAATCCGAGCTCGCGGACCGGCGGCTTCTGATTGGCTGCCGGTCCGCGAGCTCTGATTGGCTCACGAACCGGCGGCTGCTTTGAAGTCCGCTATACGCGCCGCGCCAGACACAGCCGTGCTGGCGGGCGCCCGGCGCTCTCACCCCCGTCCCTCACATCTCTCCAATCCTGACAGCTGAGACGCGCTGCCGCCGGACTGAGCGGCAGCGCGTCTCAGTGACCGCTGGACCGGCCCACGTGGCCATCGGCCCTGCTGGCATTTGCCAGAAGTGCCAGATGGCCAGTCCGGCCCTGGGTGTAGGAATGTGTGTCCATTTCTGGTCATGCATTCCTATGTGGTTTTTGTGTTTGTTTACCTCCCCCCTCCTTCCCTCTTTCTCCTTTTCTCTCTGTCATTTGTTCCCCACATTCAATCTGTCTCAAGATCATGTTACATGCATCTAAAAAACATATCCAAAATACGACCATACCTTACACAAGACACAGCAAACACTCTAATCCACGCTCTCATCATCTCCCGCATTGATTATTGTAATAGTCTCCTAACCGGTCTTTCCAAAACGAGACTCTCACCACTACAATCCATTCTGAATGCAGCGGCGAGGCTAATCTTCCTCGCTTGACGTTCATCGTCTGCAGATCCGCTCTGTCAGTCCCTCCATTGGTTACCGGTATTCTACCGCATTAAATATAAAATACTTTTACTCACACACAAGGCCATTAACCAAACTACACCAACATACATCACTTCGCTTATCTCAAAATATCTCCCAACCCGACCTCTCCGCTCTGCACAAGATCTACGTCTCTCATCCACACTCATTACTCGCTCCAACTCACGACTGCAGGACTTTCATCGGGCTGCACCCACTCTGTGGAATGCCCTACCACGCACAATAAGACTCTCCTCTAGTCTCCAAACCTTCAAGCATTCCCTGAAAACTCCCCTCTTCAGGCAAGCGTATCACATTCCAGACCCACCCGCATAACTTTCATAAAGCTTCCTATCAAATTGCATCCACTCTGTACAGTCCACACATATCCTCACATGTCTTCTCATTCTTCACTTTCCCTTCCTCTCGTACCCGGTTCATCATTGCTGTATGACCATATCATACAGCCCACCAAGAACCTTTGCAATCTGGTGGACAACTATGCAATAGATAGCACCTATCCTTGTGTATCCATACCTATTTCTCTATAGATTGTAAGCTTGTGAGCAGGGCCTTCCTACCTCTATGACTGTTTGTTATCACCCAGTTTGTTATTGTTGTTTGAAATTGTAAAGCGCAACGGAATTTGCTGCGCTATATAAGAAACTGTTAATAAATAAATAAATAAATAAATTCTCTCCTCTCTACTGTGTCCTGTGCTGTGTTTCTCCATGGTATCTCATTTCGATCCTAATGTTATTTCAAATAGACTAAGGGTTTCAGACCGACATGCCTGTTTTCTCATTACATCATTATGACAAGTCTAAAATTAGGTACATTTAATGTCGGGGGCTTCCATTCCCCCATTGAACGAAAGAAGATTCTAATATACCTCAACAAATTGCATTTAGATGTGGTTTACTTACAAGAGATGCACCTGCTCCCTCCTGAGGTTGAAAAGTTAAATGCATTACGTTGGAAGGTATTAGTTTCGGCACCCTATTCCTCCAGGGCTAGGGGTGTTGTTATTTTAGTTAGACAAGCTATTGCTACTACCTTACATTCCTCCAGCATTGATCCTCAAGGCAGATATGTTATTGCCGATGTAACGTTAGACCAGACCAGACTGATTTTATGCAACATATATGCCCCTAATGTGTATTCCAGTTAGTGATGAGCGGGTTCGGTTTCCGAGAAACCGAACCCACCCGAGCTTTACCTTTTTTTACACGGGTCCGAGCAGACTCGGATCCTCCCGCCTTGCTCGGCTAACCCGAGCGCGCCCAAACGTCATCATCCCGCTGTTGGATTCTCGCGAGATTCAGATTCTATATAAGCAGCCGCGCGTCGCCGCTATTTTCACACGTGCATTGAGATTGATAGGGAGAGGACGTGGCTGGCGTCCTCTCCGTTTATATAGTTAATTATTAATAGTATACTACACAGTTGATCTGATTGCTTAGCTTATTGTGGGGAGGATTGGGGACTGGGGAGCAGCTGTTAGGAGGAGTACAGTGTAGAGTTTTGCTAGTTTTTTATCCGTTCTCTGCCTGAAAAAAACGCTCCATACCATATCTGTGCTCAGTGTGCTGCATGATATATATCTGTGCTGAGTGCTCACACTGCCTAATTGTGGGGACTGGGGAGCAGTTATAGCAGGAGTACAGTGCACAGTTTTGCTGACAGTGACCACCAGTATACGTTTGTCTGCCTGAAAAACACTCCTGTGGTGGCTTTTTTTTATACTAGTTTAGCAGTCTGCTGACAGTGTCCACCAGGTCCATTATACTGTATATAGCAGTACGGTAGGCCACTGCTGTACCTACCTCTGTGTCGTCACTCGTCGTCCATAAGTATACTATAGTATCCATCCATCTACATTGTATAACTGTGGTGTCTTTTTTTTTTATACTATAAACGCAGTCTGCTGTGGCCTGGCTGGCATCAGGAGAAGTCGGGTTCCTGCAGAGCTCCGGCCAGCAACACAATAAAATAAACCTCTGAGCTAACTTTGGGGGCCCACCTGCAAGGAAACAATCCCCTGAGCCCTGCTACATCACCCTGCACCCGGAGGTCGAGGCTGCGGAATCAGGGAGGCCCTGTGTTGCCCCCTGCGGATTGCGGCCTACCTCCGCCCCAGAAGCCGGGGCCTCGATTTTGGTGTGGAGCCGTCGGTCCGTCGGACCTGGTGCGGCGATTCTGCGGACCCCTCCCCCACCTGAGCGGCGCTCCCTGGCACCCAAGAGCTCACCCATCAGCCACTGACCCTCACAGGAGACCGGCGACCGGACAATCTGCGGGAGGTGAGAGCCGGGACGAGTGTGACTGGCGGCCGGCGGCCATCTTGTGGTTGGCGCCGCCCGGACTTTAAGCTCTGCTTTGCCGATCCCTGGCCTCTCCGGGCGCCTGCCCTCCGACCCCCACCTCATACATCCTCGCAAGAACAGATCTCCCCCCCCCCCCACTGGTGGGGATCAACGACCCGGGGACCTCCGGAGGATCCGTGTTTCATTTACAGGCGGCGGCCATCTTGTGACTGGCACAACTCTCTCCTCACTCCATAGCTAGAAATGGCTGTAGCTCTAGCTCCCTCTTGTGGCGACTTTTAGATTAGACAACTCACAGCCACTATAAATATATTTCTATACTCCTGCCTATTCTCATGTCTCCTGTTTAGCGGCTGGAGGGGAGTTATCATATTACACCTTGAAACAACAGGTGCAAACTTTAACAGCCCTGCCGCCATCTGCCCGGAGGCTTTCACCCTGCAGAGAGCTGACCCTGCACCCCTGCTGGAATAGGCGCTGCTGCGATCACCTATATCTCGGAAGCTCCACCTGCTCCACCCATAAACCCATGCCGGCCTCTACACCTGTGTGACATTTCTCCTCGCCCATGTGCGCTGTTCACGGACTGATGCCTACCGGTCCTGAGCTATTACTCGTTGAGATGTAACCTGTTATACTTCCGCTTCTTTTTTCCTCTCCATGTGACCTCATTATAGCCTGCTCCTTGCGTGAGGCGACTCCTACTGTATAAATCGGTTCTCCGTTGCCCGCTTATTTTTATGGAAAAATTTCTCATACCCACCCCGATGTCAATTGCTGACCCCGCCTCTACAACCCGAGGCGATACTGTGTGGAGACACTCGTCTGATTCAGATTGCTCTGTCACCCGTTCCAGGTCCTTACAAAAACGCAAGTCTGCTCCGGCCAATAAGCCTCCCAAAATGAAACCTGCGGATATTGCGGCGGTGCTGGGCCCTCTACTAGATGAAAAACTGGCGGGCCTTAGAGAAGCTATTGACTCTACTCTATCCAAATTAACTCAACACTCTGGCCGCTTAGATGACGTCGAACAGAGGGTGTCTACCCTGGAGGATGATTTGCATGCAGCACAACTCACCATTAATTCACAGCAAAGCGACATTTCGGATCTGACCCAGAAGCTAGATGATTTGGAGAATCGCGGACGCAGAAGTAATCTCCGGGTGGTGGGTATCCCCGAATCGGTCAAAGGCTATGAGTTACTTGATCTTCTCTCTAACTGGATACCGCAACAACTGGCCATGGATCTCAAAGGTGCCCCTCTGGCTATTGAGCGGGCACATAGAATAGGCCCTGAACGTAAAACGAACTCTGGTCGCCCTCGCCCGGTGATCATGAAAATCCTTAATTATGCCGACAAAGCTCGACTCTTAGAACACTACCGGAAGACGGATAGCTTAACCTACAACGGAGATCGGCTCTTGATATTTCAGGATTTTTCCACCATTGTCGCTGCTAAACGCAAGGAGTTTGCCCCGTTGTGCAAGCAACTGTTTAATGCCAAAATCAAATTCTCTCTCCTGTACCCGGCCCGGCTGCGGGTCTTCGAGGACGGCAAGCCGTTGTTCTTCGATGACATAACACTCGCCAAGGCCCACTTCTCGAGTTTACCCACTTGACTGTTGCACTGTTATTATTGCTTGCATGCATGTTTTTCTCTCTTTTTTTCTCCATCTGCAGGTCACGTGGAGAGGAATAATTGCGCAGCTCTGTGTATACAATGAGCTGTAAATTTTCTTGTTTTTCTTGTTTGTTTTCTATGTTACTGTTTAATATTGTTGGTTGCACCTGCCAGACCTGCCGACCCCGATCCTCCATGGGTCAACCCCTTCCCGCTCGCTGGGACGGGCAGGGGCCCTACTTTACCTCTAGTATATTTTTTCTTGCATTCCCAACCATCGGTATAGGCTGATATAGCTGACCCTGCTCCTACTCCCCCCGCCGCCGCGGAAGATACCCCACTCCTTGCCTTCAATATAGTATCATGGAATGTGGAGGGCCTTAACGCTCCAGTGAAGCGTAAGAAAGTGCTCTCCCACCTCCACCGTTTGACCCCTCACATCACCTTCTTACAGGAAACACATTGGCTGGACGATCCCCGTAACACTCTACGTGCCCCCTGGATCGGGGATTGTATCTCGGCCCCTTACTCTAAGAAGACCAGGGGAGTTGCCATCCTTTTTCACAAGTCCCTACAATATTCGATACGCAGAAAATTTCTCGATCCTAATGGGAGATTTATTTTGCTAGATGTGATTATTGATAATGTCTTGTATACTCTCCTTAATCTATATGCCCCAAATGTCTCTCAACAGGATTTTTTTGCAGTTGTCCTACAGAAACTTTCCTCTTGGGGGAGCTCTAATCTAATCCTAGGAGGAGATTTCAACACGGTCATCGATCCGTCCATGGACAGGTCTGGGGTGAGTACTTCATCCTCCAAATCCGGCTATGATCTTCTTTCTTCCCTCTGTTCACAACTTGCTCTCTCTGACCCTTGGCGTATCCATCACCCTCTTCTTCGTGATTACTCTTTCTACTCTCACCCCCACTCCACACACTCCCGTATTGATTATATTTTCTTATCCCGACACCTCTTTCCTAAAGTCACTCACACATCGATTCAAAATATTATTATCTCAGACCATGCCCCTATTATGATCTCTCTTAAGCTTGCGTTGCCCCAATGCTTTTCCAAATGCTGGCGATTCCCTGCCTATCTTACTCACTCTGAGGATTTTCTCCTACACCTTAGACACACTTGGCACACCTACGTTTCTGATAATTTGACCAAGGCGGAGGATGTCTCACTGTTCTGGAGCGCCTCTAAAGCTGTTATCCGGGGCCACATTATCTCATACGTAAATTCCAAACGCAAAGCATTTAACTCCCGCCTCCATGAACTGAGCTCCCTTCTCACCTCAACTTATAGAACGTATAAGCGTTCCGACACTCCCGCACATAAAGAGGCTTACCTGACTGCTAAACAAGTATATGATACCTTCCTAACAGAGCAGGCCCAGACACGATATGATTACCAGCGGAACAAATTTTTTAGATGGGGTAATAAATCGGGCAGACTCTTGGCAAACCTCGCTCGGGGACCCCGGACGCGCACATGGGTTGAGGTGGTTAAATCTTCAGACACTATTATATCAGATCCGACAGCCATTTGCGCCGAATTTATGCAGTTTTACAAATCCCTATATACAGCAGAGCCAGATAACGTGGAGACAGGTAAATCCTTTCTGTATGACGCTCAGCTTCCTGTCCTCTCTCGAGATGACAGGGACCTTCTCGAGATGTCTATAACTGAGGAAGAGATACTCACAACTATCAAATCTTTACCAAACGGCAAGAGCCCAGGCCCTGATGGCTTTGGGGCTGAATATTATAAATTACTTAATGCTGAAATCACACCCACTCTAGCCAAATTATATAATCATATCTTTACCTCCGGAACTATACCCTTATACTTCAATGAGGCACGGATAATCGTAATACCCAAGCCGGGTAAAGATCCCTCCCTTGTGGGTTCTTATCGCCCTATCTCACTTCTTAACCAAGACTTCAAATTGCTTACCAAACTAATGGCCAACCGTCTACAGTCTTGTCTGCCTCATCTCATTTCCCCGGCCCAATTAGGCTTTATTAAAGGCAGACAATCTGTACAAGGTATTAGATCGGCGATAGCTGCTATTTCCCATACCCGCCTTCATAATTTGGAAGACAATATTCTTATCAATCTAGACGCCGAAAAGGCCTTCGATAAAATCGCTTGGCCACACCTTTTTAGAGTGCTCTCCCATCAGCAATTTGGCACTAATTTCTGTAGTCTAATGCGGACCCTCTGCACTGCTCCGATGGCCCAGGTGGTAGTTAATAATGTGGCCTCCTCTTCCTTTTTTCTTGAGAGAGGCACCAGACAAGGATGCCCTCTCTCCCCTCTGCTTTTTAATTTGGCCTTGGAACCTTTTATTCGTTATATCCAACTACTACCTGGGTTTAGAGGCATTGTTATTGGGGATCGCGAACTCAAAGTTATAGCCTTCGCAGATGACCTACTTATATGTACCTCTGACCCTAAACGCTCCCTTCCTGTATTGGTAGAGGCAATTGACAGATTTTCGTCTTTTGCTGGCTTCTCCATTAACTTTGCCAAGTCTGAAGCCCTGGCCATATTTGGCCAGGCGAGACAGGGTTGGATTAGACCCTTCCCGTTTAGATGGGCCCCCTCGCATATCACCTTTTTAGGAGTGGCTCTACCACAACATCTCTCCACCCTCTATGCACGTAATATTACCCCGATCATACATAAAATACAGACTGAACTTAGCCTATGGCAAAACCTTCCCCTTAATATGTTAGGGAGATGCAACCTGTTTAAAATGGCAAGCTTCCCGAAACTCCTGTATATTCTCCAAATGACTCCCATTCTTCTCACTAACTCCGACTTTTCTTTACTTAATACCTTGCTTTCCAAGTTTATATGGAACCGTAAGCGCCCCAGGATAAGCCTAAAAAAAATGACGCAATCGGTGCGCCAAGGGGGTGTAAACCTACCAAACATTAAACAATACAATCTAGCGTGCTTACTACGTTTCGCTATGGATTGGCTCAGTGGCAACGATGTATTCACAGATACCAAGTTAGAATCTCAGCTTTGTGCTCCTCTCTCTCTTGCTTACCTCCTACATGCCCGGCACTCTCAAATAAAATCTTCCCAATTTGATAACCCGCTATTGTCTTCCACTATTAAGGCGTGGAAAATGGCTAGGAAAGCCCTTGGTCTCAAATATTATTACTCAGTATCTCTACCTTTGCTTGGAAACCTGGAGTTCCAAAATGGTACTGCCTCTTTGCCTTTTGGTGCTTGGTGCTCCTCTGGTTTAAAGACTCTACGTAATCTGATGACACCTACTCACACTCCTTTGCCATTCCAGGAGGCTATTGAGAAATATGCAATTTCACCCCTGCATGGATTTTACTACTCCCAGGCTATACATTATCTTACATCCGTTCTCCCTCACCTCACGGGAAAAGACTTTGTTAACCCCTTAGACTCCCTTTTACGCTCCAACACATACTCCATATCTTCTATCTATGCGCGCATCCGCACTGAACTGGACCCCCACACTGATTTTCCTGATCTGGCTAAATGGATCTCCCAAGTTCCTACACTCACAGTAGACACTCTACTAGATACTTTTTTTTATGACCCTTAAACTAATACCGGCTAGTATATATCAGGAAATGGCCTATAAACTGCTACACAGGGCATATATTTCGCCCAAACAAGGTTTTCTAATGGGTATATCAGATAGGGCCGGATGTAATAAATGCTCAACGGTAGAAGCTGACCTTTTCCATTGTCTCTGGGCCTGCCCTGTCATCCAAAAATTCTGGCATACCTTACACCACTATGGCACCTCAACGCTAGGCATCCCCTTTCAATGCACTGCTCCCTGGGCCCTCTTTGGTCATCTGTCGGACCAACCTGGAATTCCACGCACTGATAAAAAATTGATAGTGCTACTTTCAGCAGTGGGGAAAAAAGCTATATTGCAACAGTGGATCCATCCTACCTCTCCTACTCTCCCTATGGCTACTTCTAGGTTACTCTTCTTATTTAATATGGACTGGCTGGAGGCCTCTATCCACAAGGAAACCCTGACTCCTGCACTCTTTAAGTGCTGGGATAAATACATTTGTACCCTCCCTGCCCACACTAAACTAGCAATACATAAATGTTTCCAATCTAAATTTTGGTACTCTCTCCGACAACTTGATAGCCAACTTTCTCTAACTGACTGAGCCTCCTATCTTCCCCTCCCCCTCTTCTTCTTCATCCGTACTTCCCTCTCCACACACTTCTTCTTTTCTTTCCCCTTTCTTCTTATTTCTCCTGTTTCTTCCCTGGCGGATTGGTTGGACACTTCTATGGACGGATCGGTGGCCTGTGGCTCTTGGTAGGTGTTTTTGCCTATTTTTGTTCTAACGTTTTTGTGATGTTCTTTTTTACCTCCCCTTTTTTTTTTTTCTTTTGTTATTTGAACTGCCGGAATTGAGTGTCAGTTTTTAGTCAGTCATATTCAGTCCCATTCTCAATATATTATAGCCTGACCGCCGCTCTTCTGGTGGTTTACAGTTTGTTCTTGTTGATTGTTTTGGAAAATTGGAAAATTTCCTCCACCTACTCATATATGCTGTGTACTTTTACCTTTCTTATTTGCCTACTTTGATGTAGATATGTTTGATATGTATGCGTTTTTTTCCTTACTTCTGTACCATGTTTTGGAGGTATTTAATAAACATATTTGGAAAAAAAAAAACGCAGTCTGCTGACAGTGTCCACCAGGTCCATTATACTGTATATAGCAGTACGGTAGGCCACTGCTGTACCTACCTCTGTGTCGTCACTCGTCGTCCATAAGTATACTATAGTATCCATTAATCTACATTGTATACCTGTGGTGTCTTTTTTTTTTATACTATAAACGCAGTCTGCTGACAGTGTCCACCAGGTCCATTATACTGTATATAGCAGTACGGTAGGCCACTGCTGTACCTACCTCTGTGTCGTCACTCGTCGTCCATAAGTATACTATAGTATCCATCCGTCTACATTGTATACCTGTGGTGTCTTTTTTTTATACTATAAACGCAGTCTGCTGACAGTGTCCACCAGGTCCATTATCCTGTATAAAGCAGTACGGTAGGCCACTGCTGTACCTACCTCTGTGTCGTCACTCGTCGTCCATAAGTATACTATAGTATCCATCCATCTACATTGTATACCTGTGGTGCCTTTTAGTTGTGCACATTAAAATATGGAGAACAAAAATGTGGAGGTTAAAAAAATAGGGAAAGATCAAGATCCACTTCCACCTCGTGCGGAAGCTGCTGCCACTAGTCATGGCCGAGACGATGAAATGCCATCAACGTCGTCTTCCAAGGCCGATGCCCAATGTCATAGTACAGAGCATGTAAAATCCAAAACACAAAAGATCAGTAAAATGACCCAAAAATCAAAATTAAAAGCGTCTGAGGAGAAGCGTAAACTTGGCAATATGCCATTTACGACACGGAGTGGCAAGGAATGGCTGAGGCCCTGGCCTATGTTCATGGCTAGTGGTTCAGCTTCACATGAGGATGGAAGCACTCATCCTCTCGCTAGAAAAAAGAAAAGACTTAAGCTGGCAAAAGCACAGCAAAGAACTGTGCGTTCTTCGAAATCACAAATCCCCAAGGAGAGTCCAATTGTGTCGGTTGCGATGCCTGACCTTCCCAACACTGGACGGGAAGAGCTTGCGCCTTCCACCATTTGCACGCCCCCTGCAAGTGCTGGAAGGAGCACCCGCAGTCCAGTTCCTGATAGTCAAATTGAAGATGTCAGTGTTGAAGTACACCAGGATGAGGATATGGGTGTTGCTGGCACTGGGGAGGAAATTGACAAGGAGGATTCTGATGGTGAGGTGGTTTGTTTAAGTCAGGCACCCGGAGAGACACCTGTTGTCCGTGGGAGGAATATGGCCATTGACATGCCTGGTCAAAATACAAAAAAAATCAGTTCTTCGGTGTGGAATTATTTCAACACAAATGCGGACAACAGGTGTCAAGCCGTGTGTTGCCTTTGTCAAGCTGTAATAAGTAGGGGTAAGGACGTTAACCACCTCGGAACATCCTCCCTTATACGTCACCTGCAGCGCATTCATCATAAGTCAGTGACAAGTTCAAAAACTTTGGGCGACAGCGGAAGCAGTCCACTGACCAGTAAATCCCTTCCTCTTGTAACCAAGCTCCCGTAAACCACACCACCAACTCCCTCAGTGTCAATTTCCTCCTTACCCAGGAATGCCAATAGTCCTGCAGGCCATGTCACTGGCAAGTCTGACGAGTCCTCTCCTGCCTGGGATTCCTCCGATGCATCCTTGAGTGTAACGCCTACTGCTGCTGGCGCTGCTGTTGTTGCTGCTGGGAGTCGATCGTCATCCCAGAGGGGAAGTCGGAAGACCACTTGTACTACTTCCAGTAAGCAATTGACTGTCCAACAGTCCTTTGCGAGGAAGATGAAATATCACAGCAGTCATCCTGCTGCAAAGTGGATAACTGAGGCCTTGGCAGCCTGGGCGGTGAGAAACGTGGTTCCGGTATCCATCGTTACTTCAGAGCCAACTAGAGACTTGATTGAGGTACTGTGTCCCCGGTACCAAATACCATCTAGGTTCCATTTCTCTAGGCAGGCGATACCGAAAATGTACACAGACCTCAGAAAAAGAGTCACCAGTGTCCTAAAAAATGCAGTTGTACCCAATGTCCACTTAACCACGGACATGTGGACAAGTGGAGCAGGGCAGACTCAGGACTACATGACTGTGACAGCCCACTGGGTAGATGTATTACCTCCCGCTGCAAGAACAGCAGCGGCGGCACCAGTAGCAGCATCTCGCAAACGCCAACTCGTTCCTAGGCAGGCTACGCTTTGTATCACCGCTTTCCAGAATACGCACACAGCTGAAAACCTCTTACGGCAACTGAGGAAGATCATCGCAGAATGGCTTACCCCAATTGGACTCTCCTGGGGATTTGTGGCATCGGACAACGCCAGCAATATTGTGCGTGCATTACATCTGGGCAAATTCCAGCACGTCCCATGTTTTGCACATACCTTGAATTTGGTGGTGCAGAATTATTTAAAAAACGACAGGGGCGTGCAAGAGATGCTGTCGGTGGCCAGAAGAATTGTGGGCCACTTTCGGCGTACAGGCACCGCGTACAGAAGACTGGAGCACCACCGAAAACACCTGAACCTGCCCTGCCATCATCTGAAGCAAGAGGTGGTAACGAGGTGGAATTCAACCCTCTATATGCTTCAGAGGATGGAGGAGCAGCAAAAGGCCATTCAAGCCTATACATCTGGCCACGATATAGGCAAAGGAGGTGGAATGTACCTGACTCAAGCGCAGTGGAGAATGATTTCAACGTTGTGCAAGGTTCTGCAACCTTTTGAACTTGCCACACGTGAAGTCAGTTCAGACACTGCCAGCCTGAGTCAGGTCATTCCCTTCATTAGGCTTTTGCAGAAGAAGCTGGAGACATTGAAGGAGGAGCTAAAACAGAGCGATTCCGCTAGGCATGTGGGACTTGTGGATGGAGCCCTTCATTCGCTTAACCAGGATTCACGGGTGGTCAATCTGTTGAAATCAGAGCACTACATTTTGGCCACCGTGCTCGATCCTAGATTTAAAACCTACGTTGTATCTCTCTTTCCGGCAGACACAAGTCTGCAGAGGTTCAAAGACCTGCTGGTGAGAAAATTGTCAAGTCAAGCGGAACGTGACCCGTCAACATCTCCTCCTTCACATTCTCCCGCAACTGGGGGTGCGAGGAAAAGGCTACGAATTCCGAGCCCACCCGCTGGCGGTGATGCAGGGCAGTCTGGAGCGAGTGCTGACATCTGGTCCGGACTGAAGGACCTGCCAACGATTACTGACATGTCGTCTACTGTCACTGCATATGATTCTCTCACCATTGAAAGAATGGTGGAGGATTATATGAGTGACCGCATCCAAGTAGGCACGTCAGACAGTCCGTACGTATACTGGCAGGAAAAAGAAGCAATTTGGAGGCCCTTGCAGAAACTGGCTTTATTCTACCTAAGTTGCCCTCCCTCCAGTGTGTACTCCGAAAGAGTGTTTAGTGCCGCCGCTCACCTTGTCAGCAATCCGCGTACGAGGTTACTTCCAGAAAATGTGGAGAAGATGATGTTCATTAAAATGAATTATAATCAATTCCTCCGTGGAGACATTCACCAGCAGCAATTGCCTCCAGAAAGTACACGGGGACCTGAGATGGTGGATTCCAGTGGGGACGAATTAATAATCTGTGAGGAGGGGGATGTACACAGTGAAAGGGGTGATGAATCTGACGATGATGATGAGGTGGACATCTTGCCTCTGTAGAGCCAGTTTGTGCAAGGAGAGATTGATTGCTTCTTTTTTGGTGGGGGCCCAAACCTACCAGTCATTTCAGTCACAGTCGTGTGGCAGACCCTGTCGCTGAAATGATGGGTTCGTTAAAGTGTGCATGTCCTGTTTAAACAACATAAGGGTGGGTGGGAGGGCCCAAGGACAATTCCATCTTGCACCTCTTTTTTCTTTCATTTTTCTTTGCGTCATGTGCTGTTTGGGGAGTATTTTTTTGAAGGGCCATCCTGCGTGACACTGCAGTGCCACTCCTAGATGGGCCAGGTGTTTGTGTCGGCCACTTGGGTCGCTTATCTTAGTCACACAGCTACCTCATTGCGCCTCTTTTTTTCTTTGCGTCATGTGCTGTTTGGGGAGTATTTTTTGGAAGTGCCATCCTGCGTGACACTGCAGTGCCACTTCTAGATGGGCCAGGTGTTTGTGTCGGCCACTTGGGTCGCTTATCTTAGTCACACAGCTACCTCATTGTGCCTCTTTTTTTCTTTGCGTCATGTGCTGTTTGGGGAGTATTTTTTTCAAGTGCCATCCTGTCTGACACTGCAGTGCCACTCCTAGATGGGCCAGGTGTTTGTGTTGGCCACTTGGGTCGCTTAGCTTAGTCACACAGCTACCTCATTGCGCCTCTTTTTTTCTTTGCGTCATGTGCTGTTTGGGGAGTATTTTTTTGAAGGGCCATTCTGCGTGACACTGCAGTGCCACTCCTAGATGGGCCAGGTGTTTGTGTCGGCCACTTGGGTCGCTTATCTTAGTCACACAGCTACCTCATTGCGTCTCTTTTTTTCTTTGCGTCATGTGCTGTTTGGGGAGTATTTTTTTCAAGTGCCATCCTGTCTGACACTGCAGTGCCACTCCTAGATGGGCCAGGTGTTTTTTCGGCCACTTGGGTCGCTTAGCTTAGTCACACAGCTACCTCGGTGCAAATTTTAGGACTAAAAATAATATTGTGAGGTGTGAGGTGTTCAGAATAGACTGAAAATGAGTGGAAATTATGGTTATTGAGGTTAATAATACTTTGGGATCAAAATGACCCCCAAATTCTATGATTTAAGCTGTTTTTAGGGTTTTTTGAAAAAAACACCCTAATCCAAAACACACCCGAATCCGACAAAAAAATTTCGGTGAGGTTTTGCCAAAACGCGTCCGAATCCAAAACACGGCCGCGGAACCGAACCCAAAACCAAAACACAAAACCCGAAAAATGTCCGGTGCACATTACTAATTCCAGTACTTTCTTTTTTACGTATAATCACTAAACTGCATGCCTTTGGTACTGCCCCACTACTGCTAGGCGGGGATTTTAATATTGTACTATCTTCTCACATGCTTGATAGATCCACACACCGACTGACTCAGAAGCAATCCCCAAAGATAGGTATCCCATACATTCAACAACATTTACACGTGTTTGATGCCTGGAGGGCGTCTCATCCTGTAGAGAGAGACTATACCTGTCTCTCGGCAGCACATGGTTCCCTCTCCAGGTTAGATTATTTGATAATTTCTGAGTCCCTCTTTACTAGGATTATTGACACTTCTATTGAACCTATCTGTCTTTCAGATCGCGCAGTCACATGGCTCATTATCTCTTTGCAGCACGACAAAGGTCCCTATAGGCAATGGAGATTTCCACCACATTTAGCTAACTCAGCAACCTTCCGCTCTGCTTTAGAAGCTTCCTGGAGCAATTATAAATGTAACAATAAGGACTGAACTAGACTCCCCCTTACTATTTTGGCAAGCATTCAAACCCGTCATACGTGGGGATATTTTTTCTTTTTGTGCACGTAGAGAAAAATCTCAGCGTGCGGTTTATATTGAGCTGCAAACTGCTCTGTCGGATGCATATTATATGTTTCTCACTGCTCCTACTGCTGCTCATAAAGATAAATATCTGTCATGTAAAATAGCGTTTGACACTATGCTTTCAGAATGTGAATCTAAGTAAATACTCTTTTTACTCCAGCTGTAAATTTCATCGTTACGGTAATAGATCTAGTAAAATGCTGTCCAGTTTACTACGAGGACAACGGCCTTCTACAGTTGTTAAAGCCTTGCGGACAACTGGGGGAGATCTGGTTAGGAAAGCGAAGGATATTTCTGCTGTCCTTCATTCTTTTTACTCAGCATTATATTCCCCTCAACCCTCAGATGAATCTAATAGGACTGATTTTTGGAAGGACGTCACATTGCCTCTTGTCTCCTCTGCCCAGGCGGATTCTTTAATCGCACCCATTACCATTGAGGAACTTAGACAGGCTATAAGTCATCTTAAGACGGGGAAAACCCCTGGCCCTGATGGTCTCTCCAATGATTTTTATTAAATCCTAGGCCTCAAATTAGAGGATTCCTTACTTTTGGTCTTTAAATCTCTACTTTCTGGTGCTATGCCGCCTCTGTATTTCAATACTGCTTTGCTGACAATTTTGCATAAACCGGGCAGAGATCCAGAACTCCCTGGCTCTTATAGACCTATATTGCTTTTAAATACTGATTATAAGTTACTTTCCAAAATTTTAGCGGATAGACTTAAACTTATCCTGCCATTTATTATTCATGATGACCAGTCTGGGTTTATTGCTGGTCGCCATTCAGTTGTCAATGTCCGTAAGGTCCTTGCTACTATGCAATGGTTGGAGTCGTCTGGGGCACCGGATCATCATGCGATCCTTTCTCTTGATGCCGAGAAGGCCTTTGACCTTGTGTCTTGGAAACATCTGTTTGATGTCATGGGTAGGTTCGGTGTCCCAGATGGCTTCATATCAGTTTTAAAACGCCTCTATCACGCCTCCTCATCACACAGTTTAAGCAATAATTATCTTTCACCTCCTTTCCCAATCTTACAGGGCATGAGACAGGGCTACCCGCTCTCCCCCCTATTATTTGCAATGGCATTGGAACCCCTGGCAATAGCTTTACGAAATTCCCAGGATTTTCAGGGTGTTATGGTCCACAATACGGAAGTAAAGCTTAGTCTGTTTTCGGACGATATGCTGCTTTTTTTTGTCAAACCCACCGCAATCTATTACTGCTGTTATGCGCATTATAGATAAATGTAGTTCATTTGCTGGCTTTCGGGCGAATTACTCTAAATCCAGATTGTTACCCCTTTCGTCAGGTGATTAATTTTTTGCCTCTCATCTGATTTTATCTGAATTTACTATTTGCCAGACCCCCCTGAAGTATTTAGGGGTTCTCATCCCAAGGCAACTATCTCTGCTCTACTCCGCTAATTTCAAACCAATTTTGCTCTCTATTCAAAATCTAACTAATTGGATGAAGCTACCATTGTCTATGTCAGGCAGGATAACTGTTATTAAAAGTATCCTTTTCCCAAAACTTTCTTACCTCCTGCAAATGCTCCCTTTGATGCTGTCTATTAAGGATGCTTCCTCCCTTAGAAAACAGTTTTCCACTTTTATTTGGAATGAGAAGAAAGCATGCATATCCTACATGAAATTGATACTACCTAAGTCTCTGGGGGGCCTTAGTCTTCCAGATGCGACGGTTTTCTCGCAGGCCGCTTTATTTAGACATGTTATAGATTGGTTTCTCCAACAATCACTTTTTCCAACTACACCTTAGAAAAAGCCCTATTCCATCCCTACTCACCTAGTACACTTCTACATATTCCTTTGAAACAACTTCCCCCGGGCATACTCTCAAATATTCTTTTCACATACATTTATAAGGCTTGGCGCACTATCAACAATAAACTGAACAGAAATTTCACGTATTCTCCGTATATCACGTTTTGGGGTAACCCTGCCTTCCCCTCTGGTTTGGATAATTTTACTTATGTACAATGGAGAGACAGAGGTATATCTGCTATTAAAGATGTGTTCGATCCTGGAGGCAAATTGCGCCCATTTGCTTATTTTCAAGAAACATGGCAGATAGACCATAAAAGCTTTTTTATGTATCTTCAAATTAGGCATTTCATCCAAACTAGACCTAAAGACCTGGAGGAGGGCAGTGATGTAGATCAAATAATGGCTGTTATGTCCTTTATATCATCTAAGCCATACAAATTGAGGTATCTGTATCCTTACCTAATTGCGCCCACTGCTCATAAAGCTTGGACACGCTCAGTGGATTCATGGTCTGCTGACATACCATTGATTCAGTCTCAGGAGGATTTACTTTCCCCGATAGCGACCTCCATAAATTTTCTTGCCTCAGCAGCTTTACAAGAGGTGCATCTTAAAGTAGTAAATAGAGCCTTCATTTCCCAATCCCAGAGGAAATATATGGTTCCTAATGAATCAGGTCAATGCCCTAAATGCCATTCACAATTTGCTACCTTCTTCCACAATTTTTGAAGTTGTGGAAAGGTGCTGCGTTTTTGAAATAAGGTTATACTATTCATTAATACTGTCTTCTCTTTACAATTGACTAGGCTTCCTGGGCCTTGTTTGATACTTAATTTTGCAGGTTGGGATCTTGGACCCAACTCGAAGCATATTAGCAGTAGCGGATCTTGCCACGGGCAAGCAGAACTTTTGCCCGGGGTGCCGCCTTCCGGAGGGCGCCGCACCACGGCAAGATCCGCTGCTGCTGTGCCCCCCGCTGCGGCTGCCCGCTGTGAAGGGAAACTAGACAGGTAGCGTCTAGTTTCCCTTTGTGGGCTGTCCGCTGTGAAGGGAAACTAGACGCTACGCATCTAGTTTCCCTTCGTGGAGAGGACCTTTTCTGTAATGATGTGCGGTGCACGTTGACGTCATCGCGCACCGCACAGCAAAGGTCCTCTCCACAAAGGGAACTAGACGCGTAGCGTCTAGTTTTTCTTCGTGGAGAGGACCTTTGCTATGCGGTGCCCGTTGACGTCATCGCGCATCGCACATCATTTCAGCGGCGCTACTACTGTACAGGGGTCGTAACTGACCACACCCCCTGTATGAAGCCACGCCCCCTATGGCCGCCCGGGGTGCAAAAAGACCCTGAGCCGGCCCTGCATATTAGACCTGTAATTATTGTTATTCTCACACTGGCGAAAAAAGCCCTACTGAATCATTGGATTTCATCTGCCCCTCCTATGCTTTTAGAAGTCAAACGGTTGATTCTGCAGGTTTTATATTATGAACGACATTGTGCATTTCCTGATATTGAAAGGGGAGTGATCCGTTTTTATAATAAGTGGGAAATATATATTGAACATCTTCCTCATGTGGAGCAATTGAGAATACAGAAGATCTTTGAATCTACTAGTTGGTATTACCTGAAACAACTGTCGTAACCAATGTTTTATCTGCTTCCTCATTGATATTTTCTCTGTGATTTTATGTACTGAAATATGTCCATGTGATGCAATTCTCTACCTCCCCTCTCCCTAGCACTTTCTTTTTGTCTAAGTGTATTCTCTCATCCTTGTTGTGCTACCCTCTGCCATCCCCACCCCTTCCCCCCCCACACCTTTTTATTGTTACAAATTTTGTTGTTATCTGACTGTTCTTGTTTTTATTTTGATTGTATTCCAAAAAATTAATGTTGTATAGAGACATGATGTAATGGGTCACCATAACTTCCATATTGGGGCTTATGGTCTCGGCTGTCGCTTATCATGACTGCTGAATTTTTCTGTACCTTATTTCTCATATGTGCCTGTTTACATAATGATCTCACTGTTGTTTTGCATCCTTGCCTCCTCCTCATGCACTTAATAAAAAATGTTTATACAAAAAAACCCTGGAAAATCAGTGTGGAAAAAGAACAAACTGTGTGTTCAGAACACATCCCTGAGGAGAGTCTAGGGGTGTCCACATTAGCTGTGTGAGTCTGAGATTTCTTACACTGTCACCATAAAGAAGCCTCTTTTTCCTCCTTCCACCATTTGTGCACCATCTGCACATATGGGGGGCAGTACAAGTAAAGATGGTGATGAGGACATAATAGAAATTGAAGATGCTTCTGTGGAAGTGGAACAGGATTAGAGGGATGTGTGTACTATTACTATCTCACACTGAAGATAAGGATGTTGATGAGGTTGTTTGTGTAAGTCAGCCACCGGTGGCTGTAGTTCTTGCCCATGATAAAAAGAAAGCCATTGTGATGCCTGGGCAAAATACCAAAAAAGCCACCTTTTGGGTGTGGGATTATTCTTTATGCAAATCCTGACAATGTTTTGGAAGGCATCTGCTCCATTTGTAAGGGTAATGTTATTAAAGGTAGGGATGTTAGCAATCTAGCCACTTCCACCGTGTTACATAATTTGCAGCAAGTTGATTAACACCCTCATCATCAACATCCTCATTAGTGACCAGAGGTAGTCCTTCCAAAAAATTGGATTGTGGGGGCCCAAAAAAACCAAGCACTGGAGTCACACAAGTGGCAGTTCCTGTCACTGAAGTGTTTGGTTTGTTACACTGTGCATGTCCTTTTTAATATCCAAAATAAGGGTGGGAGGGAGGGCACAAGGACATTTCCATCTCGCACCACTTTTCTTTTCATATTGGGCTTTTTTTGAGTGACAAACATCACCTCTAACAAAGGGAAGTTTACTGATACAAAATTGCCAACACTGGAATCCACCATTACAGAAATCTCTGTACTATGTTACATTAGGCGGCACAGGTATTCCTCAAAGAATTTGTAGTCCATTTTTATGAACATGAGTCTTTTTCAGCATTTCATTAGTTGCTAATTCAAATGTTTTTTTTAAGTAGCTTGCATTAAACAGAGAGTATTCTCCAGTGTAGTGTAGTAATGTACATTCCCCGTCCTCTCCCTATGTTATGGCTTCTTGAGTAGGTTCTAATGGAGTCTGAGCAGGGTTAGCCATCTTGCTATGACATCCCTGAGGCTTTCTAACAGGTTGAGACTGGTGTGCCTCTTAGTGAAGCCGGTGATACAGAGAGTAGCCTGCACGTGAATGAGCTGGCATTGTGTGTAAGATACTGCTGCTGCTGAAGGTGATACACCAGTATCTATAATGGGTGCAGTGTGTGCGGTGCACCCATTTCGTCTATACTTACCTTTCTGGTGACCATCGGCGTCTCCGCGTTTCGGCCCCCCCTCCTCTGTAGCCGACAGCGCAGTTAGTGCTCAGAGTACTAGTGAGACTCTGGCACTGTGCCAGAGTCTAAAGTGCTTGTGCAGGTCTCCGGAAAAATGGGCGCCGTGCCATTTTCCCGGACACCTGCACAAGCGCTGTTGTCTCTGGCACTGTGCCAGAGTCTCTCTAGTACTCAGAGCACTAACTGCGCTTGCCGGCTACAGAGGACGAGGAGGGCAACACTTGGAGACTGCACACGGCTCCCCTCCTCCATAGATATGCCCCTGTGATACACCCACCCAGTGAGCTGTCACAGACATGTAATTTTTTTTTTAACCAGTTCTGCTTGTCCACATATCTGTGGCTAAGTGGCATTTTGTGGTTAAGTGGCATTTTGTAGGCCAATAATTAGGATTTTTTAACCTCCCAGTACAGACGAAGAATCACTGTTCTGGTAAAATGGAAACGCTATGGAATTTGGTAGCGGGGACAAAATTGTCTTCTCAGGTATGTTGCATTGATGGTCTGCTGGCTAACCCCCTCCTCCCTCATACATTTTCTTAGTCAATCCAACAATTAAATTAACTAATGAATCAATCCTTTTATTTTACAGCACCTAGGGCAGCACGGATGGTCTAAAGGTTAGTATCACTATCTCACAGCTCTGAAGTCATGGGTTTTATTCCCCCCATGGCCCTAACTGTGTGGAGTTTGTATAGAGTTTGTGTGTTTCATCCCACAATCCAAAAACATACTGGTAGGTAAATTGCTCACAACAAAAGATTAACCCTAGTGTGTGAGTGTGTGTGTGTAATAGATGGCCAAGTGGTTCTTATCTTCCGTCAAAGTCTACGCTAATCCTTTTACAGCAACTCAGAAGAGAAAAGGCAATAAAAGAAGAATGTTCCATCATTGCGATCCCCAATGCCCTCATTGATTACAATTTTCAAAATAAAAAATTAAATTAAGTTACGAATCAATCAATCCTTAGTTCTGTTCTGATCTTGGCCCTCATTCCGAGTTGTTCGCTCGCTAGCTGCTTTTAGCAGCATTGCACACGCTAGGCCGCCGCCCTCTGGGAGTGTATTTTAGCTTAGCAGAATTGCGAACGAAAGATTAGCAGTTCTGCTATTAAATATTTCCCTGCAGTTTCTGAGTAGCTCCAGACCTACTCCTAGATTGCGATCAGCTCAGTCCGTTTAGTTCCTGGTTTGACGTCACAAACACTCCCTGCGTCCGGCCAGCCACTCCCCCGTTTCTCCAGCCACTCCTGCGTTTTAGCCTGACACACATGCGTTTTTTAGCACACTCCCGGAAAACGGTCAGTTTCCGCCCAGAAACACCCACTTCCTGTCAATCACTCACCGATCAGCAGAACGACTGAAAAGCGTCGCTCGGACCTGTGTAAAATTGAATAGTTTTGTGTGAAATTACTTAGCGCGTGCGCCCTGCGGCCCATATGCATACGCAGAACAGCCGGTTTTTAGCCTTATCGCAATTCTGCTAAAAATGGCAGCGAGCGAACAACTCGGAATGACCACCCTAGTTCTTAATTAATGACAACATTCTTGGTTACTTTCTATGCGGTCATACAGGTTATTAAACTGCCACCCTGTCTGCCTCTGCAGTGCCACTCTGTTGCCCAGATGTGCCATGTTTGAAGTTGGACTGCCATGTGTGTTTGCTGCCCAAACTGTCGCTTAGCTTACTCAGCCAGCTTGGTGCAACCTTTAGGCCTAAAGTGGATAAAAACAATATTGTGAGCTGTGAGGTGGTCAAAATTGGGTGGGAATGACTGGAAATTAAAAAAGGCCCAAACTTTGTGATTTTAGAAATTTTTATCAGTTTTTGAAAAAAATACATATCCAAAACCAAAACACGTGAGGGCGGTTTTGGCAAAACCAAAACACAAAGTTAATACAGATCCAAAACCAAAACACAAGTGTCGGCGCATATCTCTACAAAAGATATGAGGATAAAAAAGAGCTTACCTTTTTTCCTCATTTCTTTTCTATTCCCTGATAACAATAAATTATCTTTCTTTCTCAAACTTTTTTGCAGCATTTCGTATCCAAGTTATTATTATTATATTTTATTTATAAGGTGCCACAAGTGTTACAAAGGACAGTACAGGGATACAAAACTTAACATTACAGTAAATAAATAAAAATACAGTACAGGTAACAAAGAGCACCACACTTCTCAATACATAATACAGCTAAGATGTAAGTAGTGAGGGAGTGATCATCGTACTACTTGGGGCTGGCGGCCATAGATAGAGATGAGCCTTTACCAGCAGGAGAAAAAGCGGGTAAAGATGGTCGCTGAGTAGGAGAGAGCTGTGAGTGATATGTGTCGAGAAGAGGGCTTTGACAACAAGAGGAAAGAGCGCCCTGCTGAGAGGAGCTAACAATCTAGTAGGAAGGGGCGACAGACAGATGACATAATGTGCAAGCAACCGGGAGGAAGCCTGATGGCAGTATGTAAGCAAAGCAGAGATGGTCAAGGCATGAGGCATGGGGATGGAGGAGCAGCCTCAGGACTAGGTTATGCATCGGAAGGGTACACTTTGATGAATAGGTGGGTTTTCAGTGCCTGTTTGAAGCTTTGCAAGGTCGGGGAGAGTCTAATGGAGCGGGGGAGCGCGTTCCACTGAAGGGGTGCAGCACGGGCAAAATCTTGAACTCGAGCATGGGAAGCAGTGACCAGGGTAGAGGAGAGGCAATGGTCATTGGCCAACTGTAGGGGGCGGGAGGGAGTATGAAGGGAGAGGAGGTTGGAGATGTAGGGAGCAGTGCAATTAGAGATGGCCTTGTATGTGAGGGTGAGGAGTTTGAAGAGGACTCTGTAGGGGAATGGGAGCCAGTGCAGATTTTGTCGAAGGGGAGTGGCAGATGTGAAACGGCGGGAGAGGAAGATAAGCCTAGCTGTGGAGTTGAGGACAGATTGCAGGGCCAGTGAGGAGAACGTTGCAGTAGTCGAGCCGTGAGATGACCAGTGAGTGGATGATAAGTTTAGTTGCACTCTGGGAGAGAAATGGCCTGATGCGGGCAATGTTGCAATCTGGAACCAACAATATTGTGCCAGAGCTTGGCTGTGGGGTGCAAAGGAGAGGGAGTTGTCAAGAGTGACGCCCAAGCAGTGGAGTTGGGGAATGGGGGAGATGATGGTGTTGTCAGCAGTGATAGTGATATTGGTAGGGGGTGTTACTCTGGCTGGGGGAAAGATAATGAGTTCAGTTTTGTACATGTTGAGCTTCAGAGAGCGCTCAGACATCCAGGAGGTGATGGCAGAGAGGCAGCTGGAAACCAGAGAGAGGACAGAGGAGGATAGATCAGGAGGGGAGAGGTAGAGTTGCATAGAGGTGGTATTGAAGGCCAAAGTAGTTAATGAGCGTATCCAGGGAAGAGGTGTACAGGGAGAACAGAAGGGGGCCAAGGACGGAACCCTGAGGGACACCAACAAGAAGGATGGAAGGGTGTGAGGTGGTGCCAGAGGCAGACGCAGAGAAGGAGTGGTTATTGAGGTAAGAGGTGAACCAGTCAAGGACAGTGCTAGAGAAGCCAATGTTTTGGAGTATGCGGAGGAGGAGAGGAAGATCCACAGTGTCAAAGGCAGCAGAGAGGTCCAGAAGGATAAGCAGAGAGAAGTGGCCCCTGGATTTGGCCGAAAGCAGGTCATTAGTGACTTTCACCAGGGCAGTCAGAGTGGAGTGGGCGAAAGCCAGATAGTAGTGGATCAAGGATGGAGTTGTCAAAGAGGTAACTTGTTGGATGGCTGTAGACCAGTCGTTCAAGTAGTTTGGATGTGAATTGGAGAAGAGAGATGGGGCGGTAGCTAGTGGGTGATGAAGGGTCGAGGTGTTTTTTTTTGAGAATAGGTGAGACCAGAGCATGTTTGAATGGTGAGGGAAAGATGCTGGTAGAGAGTGATAGTTTGAAGACAGTAGCGGATCTTGCCATGGGCAAGCAGGACTTTTGCCCGGGGCGCCGCCTTCCGGAGGGCGCCTTCGCCATCCGGAGGGCGCCGCACCATGGCAAGATCCGCTGCTGCTGTCGTGCCCCCCGCTGCCGCTGCCTGCTGTGAAGGGAAACTAGACGCTACGCGTCTAGTTTCCCTTCGTGGGCTGCCCGCTGTGAAGGGAAACTAGACGCTACGCGTCTAGTTTCCCTTCCCGGAGAGGACCTTCACTGTAATGATGTGCGGTGCGCGTTGACGTCATTGCGCACCGCACAGCAAAGGTCCTCTCCACGAAGGGAACTAGACGCTTAGCGTCTAGTTTTCCTTCGTGGAGAGGACCTTTGCTGTGCGGTGCGCGATGACGTCATCGCGCACCGCACCTCCTACTACAGTACAGGGGGTGTAAATGACCACGCCCCCTGTATGAAGCCACGCCCCATAATGCCGCCCGGGCCGCAAGAAGCCTCCGAACCGGCCCTGGTTGAAGAGGTGAGCAAGGTGGGAGCAGGCAGTGGGGGAGAGGGAGCAGAGAAAATAAGAAGGGGTCCAGGGTGCAGGTTGAGGAGGGGAGGATAAGATGAGGGAGTGGACTTCCTTGTCTGAAGTGGAACAGAAGGAGGGCAGGGTGGGATAGATGGAGGGGAAGGATGATGGGGGCAGGGGTTAGCAGAGGGGTGACGGGAGGAGATATTGTGTCGGATTTCCTCAATTTTGGAGATGAAGAAGGAGGCAAAGTCAGTGACAGTGAGGGAGAATGGGAGGGGAGGAGGAGGGGAGCGAAGGAGAGTATTGAAAGTTTCAAAGAGACGGC
This sequence comes from Pseudophryne corroboree, assembly GCF_028390025.1. Classification (NCBI taxonomy): domain Eukaryota; kingdom Metazoa; phylum Chordata; class Amphibia; order Anura; family Myobatrachidae; genus Pseudophryne; species Pseudophryne corroboree. The sequence goes on along the minus strand of NC_086445.1, from coordinate 18,557,225 downwards.
ATGGACTGGAGGACTGGGGAAAAGGAGTACTTGGGAAAAGGATTGCTTGGTGTTGTTTCTAGAAGTTTTGGTGTACTTTATAGTGTTAAAGGACTGAAGAATATATTGTATTTTAACAATATATGTAAGGTGGTGCAAGACACACACACAAAAAAAGAAAAAAACACTAAAATCCAGAGAGATTGTCAGAAGAAAATATATTTCAGTATTGCAGAAGCTAAACTACTGCCGAGCACCCTCATGCCCCCTTGTGGCTGAGAGATAAATTGCAGGAGAGGAGAGCATTGTCCTCTAAACCAACGTTTTTCATCCGCTGTGCCGCGGCACACCAGTGGTTATCAAATGTGCTGCCAGAGTTGCCTGGAAAGATGCATCGTCAACACTTCAGTTTATAATTTCAGCCTTGGGCATCACTGGACTCTACTGGGTGGCCCAGATGGGGCTCGGGCAGTGACCAATGGTGACCCAACGTGACATCATAGGTCACATATAACAAGTCACCTATTCTACCCGCCACCCCAGTGCTGGACTTTTCCATGACCAATGAAGACTCAACATGACATCATAGGTCATGTACACATGTCGCCTATCCCGCTCACAACCTGCTCTGCTCTCTGCACCCCACTGCATAAACTGCCACTCAGGAAGGGACATGGAAAGCTGATCTAATTTCAAAGCTATAGTACTCACAAGTAGGGGCCAGTGTATTTCTATTCATTTTATTGCCGTGGGGGACAATGTGCTTTATTACTGTGGTGCACAATGTGTGTAATTACTGTGGGGGACAATGTGGGTAATTGCTGTAGGGGACAGTAGAAACATAGAATTTGAATTTGATGGCAGATAAGAACCACTTAAAGATCATGCTGTTTGGGATCCTGTAAATTGCTGGATTTGAGATAATCTACAACTCTTTATTTTAAGTGTGTTCATCAATTTCACTACTGCTGATGTAAGGCTCACTGGTCTATAGTTGCTTGCCTCTTCCTTGCTTCCACTTTTGTGCAGTGGGACTACATTCACTCTTTTCCAGTCATCTGGAATTACTCCTGTAGCTAGTTACTGGTTGAATAATTATGTTAATGGTGCTTCCAGCACCCCTTTAAGCTTCTTTAGTATTCTTATAGAAACATAAACATAGAAACATAAAATTTGATGGCAGATAAGAACCACTTGGCCCATCTAGTCTGCCCCTTTTACTTTTTATCCTTTAGGTAATCTAATTCTTGGATGCATCCTATCTGGCCCCATTGATTTATCCACTTTGAGTTTTGAGAGTTTTGTTAGGACCTTCTCCTCTGTAAATGTACTTGTTTAATTTTCCTGAATATCCCTGCAACTTAACTTTGGCCCCTTCCCCTCTCTTTCAGTAGTGAATACTGAGCAAAAATAATTAAGATGGTCTGCTATAACATTGTCTCCCTCAACAAGACTCGCAGTCTCTGTCTTTAGTCTTATTATTCCGCCTTTTGTTTTCCTACTTTCGCTTATATGCCTAAAATGTTTTTGCCTCCTTTACCCACTGACTAGGCCATTTTCTCCTCAGCTTGTGCCTTTTACTTTCTTAGTCTCCTTCTGTCTAACAAGACACAACTCTTTGTTTTTGTGTCTTCTTGTATTTCCTAAGAGCCATCTTTTTAGCTTTCACAATACTTGCTACTTCTTTTGCAAACCACACTGGCTTCCTTTTCCTTGTGTTTTTCCTAACCCTTTTGTTACAAAGGTCTGTTTTTTTTCCCCATCTCTCCTTCCAAGTTCCTCCACTCTACCAAAGAATTGCTTACACATTTTGCCACCCCAACAAAATCAGCCTTCCTAAAATCCAACACCTTTGTTTTTGTATGGGGTGAGTCAGTCTCTGTCTTTATGCTGAACCATACTGCTTGATGATCACTGGATCCCAGGTTTTCACCCACTTTTACGTCAGATATTCTGTCTCCAATTGCAAGTATTAGGTCTAATATTGCGTCTTTCCGAGTGGGCTCCCTCACCAATTGCTGGAGGGATGCTCCCTGAAAGGAATTCAGAATGTCCCTACTTCTAGTGGAACTAGCAACAGGCATCTCCCAGTTTACATAGTAAGATTAAAGTTTCCCATGATTATTACCTCTCCCTGTACTGCCATTTTAGTTATGTCCTGCAACAGGTTCTTGTCCAGTTCCTCTTCCTGGCCTGGTGGCCTGTATATCACACCAATATGAATAATCACCTTCTCCTGTGTTTCTATGATCACCCAAAGGGCTTCAGTTTTTCTTCAATACTTGCAGTATTAAGGTAGTATTTATGCTTTTTTTCACATACATTGCTACCCCTCCTCCAATTTTTCCCCATTCTGTCCTACCTTAATAAAGTATATCCCGATATAGATATGTCCCACTCATGATTTTCATTGCACCATGACTCTGTAATTGCCACAATATCTAGATCATCCCTTGTCATCAGTTTGTTCTGGGATTTTATTTCCTAAGCTCCTAGCATTTCCACACATTGGTGGTCATTCCAAGGTGATCGCTCGCTAGCAGTTTTTAGCTGCCGTGCAAACGCTATGCCGCCGCCCACTGGGAGTGTATTTTAGCTTAGCAGAAATGCGAATGAAAGGATCGCAGAGCAGCTACAAAGTTTTTTTGTGCAGTTTTAGAGTAGCTCAAAACCTACTCAGCGCTTGCGATCACTTCAGACTGTTCAGTTCCGGTTTTGACGTCACAAACATGCCCTGCGTTCGCCCAGCCATGCCTGTGTTTTTCCTGGCATGCCTGCATTTTTACGAACACTCCCTGAAAACGGTCAGTTGACACCTAGAAACGCCCACTTCCTGTCAATCACTCTGCGGCCACCAGTGCGACTGAAAAGCTTCGCTAGACCCTGTCTGAAACTACATTGTTCGTTGTAATAGTACGTCGCACGTGCGAATTGCGCCGCATACGCATGCGCAGAAGTGCCATTTTTTTGCCTCATTGCTGCACAGCGAATGAATGCAACTAGCGATCAACTCGGAATGACCACCATAGATCTTAGAGTTTGTGTGCTTTACTGTTCCTAGCTTCAATCATCTCTCTGCCTATGTTTGTTTGGTTTTGATCTGAATTGTCTTCTGTTTCTGTTGCTATGCTTCCTATTCCCTTTGCCTGCAGAAACAATACCTCTGGGTTGGGGGAGCAGATTGCTTTATTCCTATTTGGTTCACTGCCCCCTCTGCTAGTTTAAATAGTTCTTGATGAAGCATCCAAACTGTTCACTTAGTAGTCTTGTTCCCCTTTAAGATGGTTGCAGGCCATCACTATTGTATAAGCTCCTATCTTTACCATATGGTGTGACTATGGCCTAAAATCCAAATCTCTCCTGTGTGTAATTGCTGAGGGGGACAATGTGTGTAAATTGCTGTGGGGAACAAAGTGTGTAATTGCTGTGGGGGACAAAGTGTGTAATTGCTGTGGGGGACAAAGTGTGTAATTGCTGTGGGGGACAATGTGTGTAATTGCTGTGAGGGACAATGTGTGTAATTGCTGTGAGGGACAATGTGTGTAATTGCTGTGATGGACAATGTGTGTAATTGCTGTGAGGGACAATGTGTGTAATTGCTGTAGGGGGGGGCAATGTGTGTAATTGCTGTGGGGTACAATGTGTGTAATTGCTGTGGGGGGGGCAATGTGTGTAATTGCTGTGGGGGACAATGTGTGTAATTGCTGTGGGGGGGCAATGTGTGTAATTGTTGTGGGGACAGTGTGTGAAATTGCTGTGGGGGGACAATGTGTGTGATTGCTGTGGGGGGACAATGTGTGTAATTGCTGTGGGGGACAATGTGTGTGATTGCTGTGGGGGGACAATGTGTGTGATTGCTGTGGGGGGCAATGTGTGTAATTGCTGTGGGGGACAATGTGTGTAATTGCTGTGGGGGGCAATGTGTGTGATTGCTGTGGGGGACAATGTATAATTGCTGTGGGGGTCAGTGTGTGTAATTGCTGTGGGGGACAATGTGTGTAATTGCTGTGGGGGGGGGCAATGTGTGTAATTGTTGTGGGGACAGTGTGTGTAATTGCTGTGGGGGACAATGTGTGTAATTGCTGTGGGGGGGCAATGTGTGTAAGTGTTGTGGGGACAGTGTGTGTAATTGCTGTGGGGGGACAATGTGTGTGATTGCTGTGGGGGACAATGTGTGTAATTGCTGTGGGGGACAATGTGTGTAATTGCTGTGGGGGGGCAATGTGTGTAATTGTTGTGGGGGACAATTTATTTTATTTCTGTGCAGTGTTTTATTACTGTGGGTACTTTTGTAAATAAAAACAATTTCTACTGATTTTAATGGAAAAAAATAACTATTATCAACATACATGAAATCTATGACGATATTTGTTGCTATATCTGATTAATAACACTGATGGTATGCCTTGGCAATTTGAAAATCTTACTTAGTGTGTCGCCAGTTTAAAAAGGTTAAAAATCACTGGTCTGAACAGACTGCAATTGTTTCTGCACATAATGAAACAATTGTACAGTGACACATTCTTTGTATGATGACAATACAAGGAATATAGACACACAGTGCTGCCCTTTCCCTCTGTACACAGACTCATTACAAGACCCTTACCTCCTCCAAGTCCTCTATCCCTGTCGCCACAAACTCCCCCCTTTACTTCCCCCTGCATTCTTTGGATTTAACATTACCCGTGGACTTCTACCTGGAAGAGAGGGCCGGTAAGGATGAAGTGATGTTTGTTTTAAATAATGGATTAAATCATTCAGTGTGTACAGTATGTACTGTGTTTTTTTCTATATATATTTTTTCTTTACAGTGAGAGTAGAGGTGCCAGCTGGCCATTTCTGTCTGGGCATGCTAACAGTTGTGGTTCTTCAAGTACTGGGATGCCAGGGCAGGGGTGGATTGGGAACTAAAAGTTCCAGAATTGGCCTCACATGTGTGGCACCAAAACAACTGTAGGCGGAATCAAAATCAAAGTATGTGGAGACATCGGTGATAGGCAAAGTAACATGTAACACAACAAGTAATGGTAGGGAGAGTTACACCAACAGAAGGCAGAGCAGACACAACACACAGCCATCTGGCTGGTACACAAGTACGGTATGTAAGAAAGGAAAACTGGGGTGACGTTGGATCCTCTGCACTCACCAAATATATTTTTTCAACAATTTTAGCTACATCACGCTATTATCTATTAAAAAAGAATAAGGAATGTTTGTTCCATATGTTGCAATACATGTTGGAGGTCATTCCGAGTTGATCGCTAGCTGAAAATGTTCGCTGCGCAGCGATGATGCTAAAAAACATCACTTCTGCGCATGCGGCGCAATGCACACGCGCGTCGTACTTTCACAACGGCCGATGTAGTTTCACACAAGGTCTAGCAAAGCTTTTCAGTCGCACTGCTGGCCCGCAGAGTGATTGACATGAAGTGGGCGTTTCTGGGTGTCAACTGACCGTTTTCAGGGAGTCATCGAAAAAACGCAGGCATGCCCAGAAAAACGCAGGCGTGGCTGAGCGAATGCAGGGCGTGTTTTTGACGTCAAATCCGGAACTAAACAGTCTGAAGTGATCGCAAGCGCTGAGTAGGTCTGAAGCTACTCTGATAATTTTGTGCAGTATTTTGTAGCCGCTCTGCGATCCTTTCGTTCGCACTTCTGCTAAGCTAAGATACACTCCCAGTGGGAGGCGGCTTAGCGTTTGCACGGCTGCTAAAAACAGCTAGCGAGCGAACAACTCAGAATGACCCCCGTTAAGCTGACCAACTCACACCAATGTCTTTCCCTTCTAGCCAGTCCTGTACTAACTATAAACATAATTGCTTCGCTTTATACCTAGGTTGGGTCTTGCACTGTTAGTAAATATGAAACTCATATGAATGCCTGTTTTAGATGTAATAGGGCAGATGTAAATTAGCTGTTCGCAGCATGAGCATGTTTCAATCATATAGATAAATAACAATAATTGCAAAAATCCTGTTATTAAGCAAGTGACAGTCAGGGCTGCCAAAAGAAATCCTGGGCCCGGTACAACAACTTTCTGGGCCCCCCACGGCCCCCAGGAGGGGGTGTGTCCACAGCATGCTGGGGTCATGGCCACACCTCTTTGGGGGCTGTCTATCACATGAGAAGCACTCACAGGAGCAGGCATGCCGCCCAGCCAGGGCAGTAGAGAGCTTGGCTGCCCCAGGTTCTTTTCAGGGGGCGTGGCCTAATCACAGGAGGCGTGGCCATGCACCCTTAGGAAAAAATACAGAATTTGTTTAATTTTATGCACTTCCCTGGCCACACTGCAGCCCAGCACACAGGAGCATGTGTTGGGCTGAGAAGAAAAGCTGCATTTGCTGCCAAGTAAGCGGGAGGGGGTGATGGACCTGGGCCCCCACTGGGCCCCTCCATCAGACCTGGGCCCAGGTGATTTGTACCCTCCCCCCCTCTCTTGGTGCCACTGGTGACAGTGTATTCTAACTAGGGATGAGTGGGTTCGTATCTCAGAGATCCGAACTCCCCCCGAACTTCATGATCCGAGCCATGATCCGAGTCCAGCTCAGAACTTCTGGCCTTCCTCAGATCCCATAATGAGGCAAAATGTCATCATTCTGCTGTTGGATTCTTGCTGGTGTCGGATTCTATATAAGTCCCGGTGATCAGCGCCTTCTTCACTCCAGCATTGGGGAGTGAGGGAGACAGACCTCTGTCTTTCTGTGGGTGGTGGTGTTAAGTGGGGTCGCTGTGTGTGTACTGTTAGGGGTGCTGTCCAGGTGTGCTGTCCTGTGCTGTACAGGGGTGCTGTCCTGTGCTTTTAGGGGTGCTGTACAGGGGTGCTGCTTTCCTGTGCTGTCAAGTGCTGTACAGGGGTGCTGTCCTGTGCTGTTAGTGGTGCTGTCCTGTGCTGTTAGGGGTGCTGTATAGGGGTGTTGTCCTGTGCTGTACATGGGTGCTGTCCTTTGCTATTAGGAGTGCTGTCCTGTGTGCTGTCAAAATAAAGGGACACTGTGTTGTGTTCTGTAAAAATAAAGAGGCACAGTCCTGTGCTGTTAGGGGTGCTGTACAGGGGTGCTGTCCTGTGCTGTACAGGGGTGCTTCAGACCTGGGATGCTGTTCTGGGATGCTGTCATGTGCTATTAGGGGTGCTGTCCTGTGTACTGTAAAAATAAAGGGGCGCTGTGGCACTGTCCTGTGTGCTGTAAAAATAAAGGGCCGCCGCCCTGTGTTCTGTAAAAAAAAGGGTGCTGTCCTGTGCTATTAGGGGTGCTGTACAGGGGTGCTGTCCTGTGCTGTACAGTGCTGCTGTAGTCCTGTGCTGTCCTGGGGCGCTGTTCCACTGCCCTATCATTCCAGGGGTGCTGCCCCACTGCCATTTAAGCCCAGAGGTGCTGCTGCCTGTCTGCTGTGCTGTGTAATTTTCCAGGGTTGCTGCCTATGTTGTATAAGTTCAGGGGTTTTGCTTATCTGCTGTATAAGTCCAGAGGTGCTGCTGCCTGTCTGCTGTGATGTGTAATTTTTCATGGGTGCTGCCTATGTTGTATAAGTACAGGAGTGTTGCTTATCTGCTGTATAAGTCCAGGGGTGCTAACTATCTGCTGTATAAGTCCAGAGGCACTGCCGTATAAGTCCAGGGGTGCTGCTGTACTTGATCGTAGGTTTAAACTAAAGCATGGAGCAGAATATGAAACAAGCTTCAACATCACAACCAAATTTGTGAAAACATATAGCCGCAAAGGTGGAAATGGAATGTCACACTCGCGGCGCTGCGACTGCCACGCTTACCGCTCCGGGTGCGCTGGGTTTCCCGGCGGTCGTCGCCCCCGGTGGGCTCCGGGTTGTCGCGTCTTGCAGGTGCTGCCTCCGGCGGGTTCCCGGGGTGTGGGCGCTGCCATTGCACCCGGCGTCCACGGGAGCACGATGGGCGGGTGACATCATCGGCCCCTTCCGCCAATCGGGAGAGAGCGGGAAGTTCAAAGGAAGACGCCGTACAGAGCCCCGGCGCCTGAGTATCGTCTCTTCTATGATCACCAGTGCTAGCAGCGTTCAGTGTGGTCTCAAACTGAACGTCTCCTGTGTTCCAGCGTTGCAGAGTATCTTTCAGTGGGAAGTTCCCTGTGCTACCAGCATTACAGTGTGTCACTCAGTGGAACATTCACTGTGCTACCAGCGTTACAGTGTATCACTCAGTGGAACATTCACCGTGCTACCAGCGTTACAGTGTATCACTCAGTGGACCATTCACCGTGCTACCAGCGTTACAGTGTATCACTCAGTGGAACATTCACCGTGCTACCAGCGTTACAGTGTATCACTCAGTGGAACATTCACTGTGCTACCAGCGTTACAGTGTATCACTCAGTGGAACATTCTCTGCGTTACAGTGTATCTCTCCTGTGTTTCCAGTATTATATGATATCTCTAAGTGGAACGTCCTCCATACTTCCAGAGTTACACTGAATCTTAAATCCTCATTTATTTCTTCAACATGGCTCACAATTTCCTAATTCTTCAAACATCGCTCACGAGTTCTTCATTCTTCTGTGTGCTTCACCATCATTCTCAAATCCACATTCATTTCTTCAGCATCGCTCACAAGTTCATTCTTCTGTGTGCTTCACCATCATTCTCAAATCCTCATTCATTTCTTCAGCATCGCTCACAAGTTCTTCATTCTTCTGTGTGCCTCACCATCGTTCTCAAATCATCATTCATTTCTCCAGCATCGCCCCCAAGCCTTGGCCACAACTAACTCTTTAGCATTACACGCCAGTTACTACAGCTTGTTCTGCATGAGGAAAACCTACATCCGGCCATCCCTGCTCCGGCCCAGCTGTGGTTCCTCTTTCCGGTCATCGGAAGAACCCCCGAGTTCTCAACACTCCCAACCCAGGTCAGTGACAGTATACTCAGGCCACATGGGCCCGGGGGATCGGAACCCAGAGTCAAGTGCCATCCAAAACTTGGTTTCCCGAGTTCAGAGTCAGGAGGCGGCACAGAGCCAGGTGATGCAATATCTCCAGGAATTATCCGGCCGGCTGGATCAAATTCAGGCCTCCCTGGCTTCAGTAGTTCCGGCTCCAGCTCCAGTACCCGCTACAGTGGTTGTCCCTAGTAATGTTCAATCCTTGTCTGAAACCAGGTCACACCTTCAGCTTCCTACTCCCTCTCGCTGTAATAGTAATCCAAAGAATTGCCGTGGTTTTCTCAACCAATGCAAGGTGCATTTTGAACTTCTCTCACACAACTTCCCCACGATCGGTGCAAAGAGGCGTATATAATTTCCTTGCTTGAAGGTTCAGCGTTGGATTGGGTGTCTCCGTTGTGGGAGCGATCTGACACTTTGGTTTCCAGTTACACCAATTTCATTGCGTCATTCCGAAGGATCTTTGATGAGCCCGGCAGAACGCCCGCTGCTTCCTCGGACTTGCTCCGAGTCCGCCAAGGCTCCCGTTCAGTGGGACAGTATGTGATTCACTTCCAGACCATAGCCTCAGAACTACGCTGGAATAATGATGCTCTCCGGGCCGCTTTCTGGAACGGGCTCTCCGACCGTCTAAAGGACGAGCTGGTCACTAGGGATCTGCCGGATTCCTTAGTACAGTTGATCTCACTTTGTGTCAAGGTGGATCTTCGCATGCAGGAACGAGGTGGCGAACGTAGTCGGTCAGATCGATCCAGATTCCGGTCTCTCCCGTCTAAGCAAACAGTTACCCCAAGTCCAGACGAACCCATGCAAATCAATCGATCCCGGCTGTCCCCGGAAGAACGACAGCGCCGTTGTGAGGGTAAACTCTGCCTCTACTGTGGAGCCGCGGATCACTTTATCAAATTCTGCAAGTCCCGTCCGGGAAACGGGCAGTCCTAGCTTGTTCCGGAGGAGTCGAGTTAGGGGTTACATCTAAATCTTCTCCGACAGTGGATTGTTTACTCTCCGTGTCTCTGTTTTCTGAGTCAATAGCCAAACTTGTTAAGGCCCTGCTGGACTCTGGGGCTGCAGGGAATTTTGATTCTCTTTCTTGTGTTCAGAGTCTGGGTTTACAGTTACAGTCTGTCAAACGACCTATTACGTTGACTGCCATCAATGGTACCAAAATTTAATGGTCTTATTACAAGTCGCACAGAGCCAATCAAGCTGCAGGTCAGAGCTCTGCATCAAGAACATCTGAAGTTCCTAGTAATTCCGGAGATGCCTCATGATCTTGTCCTTGGTCTTCCTTCACAACCCTCACGTCGACTGGAAGTCGTCACAAATAATGTCCTGGAGTTCGTTTTGTCATTCTAGTTGTCTCACTCCTGTTTACCCACTCCGTGCATCTTCCAAGTCGGATGAGGAGCTCATTCTGGAGGCCTATCGGGAGTTTACAGACGTGTTTTCGGAACAGGCGGCCGATCAGTTACCACCCCATAGACCCTGGGACTGTCCCATTTAGCTTATCCCAGGGAAAATGCCACCCTGGGGTCGCACGTATCCCTTGTCATTGCCCGAGACCCAAGCTATGTTGGACTATATCAAGTCTAATCTGCTGAAAGGATTCATTCGCCCCTCTACCTCCCTGGCTGGAGCAGGTTTCTTTTTCGTGAAGAAGAAGGACGGAGGGTTAAGACCATGTATTGACTATCGTGGCTTAAACGATATCACCGTTAAGAACAAATACCCTTTGCCGTTAATCACGGAGCTATTTGATAGGGTTCGTGGAGCCCACGTTTTCACTAAGCTCGACTTAAGAGGAGCCTATAATTTGATACGTATCCGACAGGGGGACGAATGGAAAACGGCCTTCAATACCAGGGACGGGCATTACGAATATCTGGTAATGCTGTTTGGCCTCAGCAATGCCCCTGCCGTCTTTCAGGGATTTCTAAATGAAATCTTCCGAGATATGTTATACCAAAGCGTAGTGGTGTACTTGGATGACATTCTGATATTTTCTAAAAATCTCGCAGAGCACAGAGTACAGGTCAAAGAAGTACTTCTCCGCCTACGAAGGAATCGTCTCTACGGCAAGATTTCCAAATGTATCTTTGAGGTCCCTTCAATTCCATTCCTCGGTTATGTCATCTCAGGTACGGAGCTTCGCATGGATCCGGAAAAACTCACTGCCATTCGGGACTGGACTCAGCCTCTCTCCTTGAAAGTGGTACAAAGATTTCTGGGCTTTGCAAATTACTACCGGAAATTCATAAAGGGATTCTCTACCATTGTTGCGCCTATTACTGCCCTAACCAAGAAGCTGTAGTAGCATTCGCCCGGTTGAAATCAGCCTTTATGTCCGCTCCGGTACTCCAACAACCGAATTTTTCAAAACCATTCTTCTTGGAAGTCGATGCTTCCTCAGTATGCATTGGTGCAGTTCTTTCACAGTACTCCTCTGATGGGAAGTTACATCCATGTGGTTTCCATTCTCATAAGTTCTCTCCTGCTGAACGAAACTACACCATTGGAGATCAGGAACTTTTAGCAATAAAATCTGCCCTAGAAGAATGGAGGTACTTATTGGAAGGTGCTAAACACCTAATTACGATTTACACCAATCACAAGAACTTGTTGTATATCAAGACGGCCCAGTGCTTGAATCCCAGTCAAGCTAGATGGGCGCTCTTCTTCACTCGATTCTCGTTCGTTATTAAGTACCGGGCCGGGACTCTTAACGCTAAGGCTGATGCTCTGTCTCGTTCTTTAATGGCCTCGGATGAGGAGAATTCCTTTGAAAAAAGAGTTTGATTCTCAGTCCAGTCTCTATTTCAGCAGCTCCCACCGCTCTAGGTCTTCCTCCTGGGAGAATGTCTGTACTAGCTGAATTTCGACCAAAGTTGCTGCAGTGGGCTCATATCTCCAAGTTTTCCGGTCATCCTGGAGTTCAAAAAATGTGTGAATTTCTACGAAGGTCATATTGGTGAGACACCATGAAGAAGGATATACAAGATTATGTAAATTCATGTCCTCAATGTGCTCAGCACAAAACTCTTCGTCTGCCTCCTGCGGGGTTGCTTCGTCCACTGTCCATTCCTAAGAAACCTTGGACCCATATTTCTATGGACTTTGTTACCGAATTACCCCTCTCCAAGGGTTACAATACCATCTGGGTGATTATTGACCGCTTTTCTAAAATGGCACATTTTATTCCATTAACCGGGTTACCAACGGCTCCCAAGTTGGCTTTACTATTTATTCGTGAACACTTCCGCCTGCACGGGTTACCTCGAGAGATAGTCTCTGATCGAGGGGTACAGTTCACTGCAAGATTTTGGAGGGCCCTCTGTTCAGCCTTGCAAATAAAACTCAAGTTCTCATCTGCTTACCATCCTCAAACCAATGGGCAAAATGAACGTGTCAACCAAGATTTAGAGACTTTTCTCCGCGTTTATCTCTATCCTTCTCAAGACGATTGGGTGGAACTGTTACCCTGATTGCCCATAATCATCTGTACCACTCTTCGACTGGTGAGTCCCCATTCTTCATTAATTATGGATTCTATCCACAAGTTCCAGAATTACCCATCTTTCCTCCGGAGGATGTTCCTGCTGCAGCTTCTACTCTCCAGCACTTCAGTCAAATCTGGAGTAGGGTTCATGCTAATCTCAAGAAAATCTCTGGCCGCTACAAATTGTTTGCGGATAGAACACGGCGGGCAGCTCCTCAATACAAAGTTGGTGACAGAGTATGGCTCTCTACCCGCAATATTCGTTTAAGAGTGCCCGCTATGAAGTTCGCTCCAAGGTTCATTGGTCCTTACCCCGTTTTGCAAGTCCTGAACCCAGTTGTCTGCAAATTGGGATTGCCTTCCCATTTTTGTGTACCAAATTCTTTCCATGTTTCTCTCCTCCGTCCCCTCATTTTAAATCGGTTCCATTCAGAGTCTCCTAGGCCAACCTCGGAAGAGACTGAAGCTGGAACAGTATTTGAAATCAAAGCTATTCTTGACTCTCGTTATCTTCACAAGAATTTACAGTATCTAGTAGAATGGAAAGGTTATGGTCCTGAGGAGAGGAGCTTGGTCAAAGCTTCTGAAGTCACTGCTCCCCGACTAATCCGGATCTTTCATTCTAAGCATCCCACGAAACCAGGAAAGTGTCCAGGGGCCACTCCTAGAGGAGGGGGTACTGTCACACTCGCGGCGCTGCGGCTGCCGCGCTTACCGCTCTGGGTGCGCTGGGTTTCCCAGCGGTCGTCGCCCCCGGTGGGCTCCGGGTTGTCGCGTCTTGCTGGCGCTGCCTCCGGCGGGTTCCCGGGGTGTGGACGCCGCCATTACACCCGGAGTCCACGGGAGCACGGTGGGCGGGTGACGTCATCGGCCCCTTCCGCCAATCTGGAGAGAGCGGGAAGTTCAAAGGAAGACGCCGTACAGAGCCCCGGCACCTGAGTATCGTCTCTTCTATGATCACCAGTGCTAGCAGCGTTCAGTGTGGTCTCAAACTGAACGTCTCCTGTGTTCCAGCGTTGCAGAGTATCTTTCAGTGGGACATTCCCTGTGCTACCAGCGTTTACAGAGTATCTCTTAGTGGAACATTCACTGTGCTACCAGCGTTACAGTGTATCACTCAGTGGAACATTCACCGTGCTACCAGCGTTACAGTGCATCACTCAGTGGGACATTCTCTGCGTTACAGTGCATCTCTTAGAGGGACACCTCCTGTGTTTCCAGTATTATATGATATCTCTAAGTGGAACTTCCTCCATACTTCCAGAGTTACACTGAATCTTAAATCCTCATTTATTTCTTCAACATCGCTCACAAGTTCCTAATTCTTCAAACATCGCTCACGAGTTCTTCATTCTTCTGTGTGCTTCACCATCGTTCTCAAATCCTCATTCATTTCTTCTGCATCGCTCACAAGTTCTTCATTCTTCTGTGTGCTTCACCATCGTTCTAAAACCCTCATTCATTTCTTCAGCATCGCTCACAAGTTCTTCATTCTTCTGTGTGCCTCACCATCGTTCTCAAATCATCATTCATTTCTTCAGCATCGCTCACAAGTTCTTCATTCTTCTGTGTACTTCAACATCGTTCTCAAATCTTCATTCATTTCTCCAGCATCGCTCACAAGCCTTGGCCACAACTAACTCTTTAGCATTACACGCCAGTTACTACAGCTAGTTCTGCATGAGGAAAACCTACATCCGGCCATCCCTGCTCCGGCCCAGCTGTGGTTCCTCTTTCCGGTCATTGGAAGAACCCCCGAGTTTCGAACACTCCCAACCAAGGTCAGTGACATGGAAATTCCAAGTTTGACAAAGTGTTCTCCAATAAACATACAACTCTGAGTACAAAATGGGGAGAGACCACATTTGTGGCCAAAGTCAGCCAGAAGAGACAGAATCATATAGAGATGAGCGGATTCGGTTTTACTCGGTTTTCAAAACGACATCTTATTGGCTCACGGATGTCACGTGTTTTGGATAGCCAATAAGATTCAGGTTTGAGAACCGAGTAAAACCGAGTAAAACCGAATCCGCTCATCTCTAGAATCATAATCCAGCGGAACGTGCAGGGGTGTTTCTACAGAGGAGGGGGCCCATTTGCACCTCCGGGTGGGACCCCTCCTCTGAATGGCCACCATGATCTGGAGACCAATTTGGCTTCCATTTTCACTGTGATCGCCGCGCTTGCCGCTGGACTCCGGTAAGGTAATTATTTAAATGGATGCAGTGTGCGCGGTGTGGGCCCCCCTGGACCCAGGGGCCCGTGGGCACAGCACACATTGCACCTATTATAGAAACGCCAGTGGGAACATGACATGGCAACATCACCTACTTCAAACTAGATTTTCCAAACAATCCTATGTCTGTATGTCCGCCATACTGTATAATTCCAGGGGTGCCCTGTCTGGACCCACTCATCTCTAGTAGATATATCTTCTAGAGTGCACTGGGTACCCAGCATTAGAGAGAGGTTCTTCTCAATTATTTCATGTTAGGGACTCAAATGAATGGCTCCAATTAGTCAACCTTAATGTTGAATTGTACAGGGTTCTTTTCCTTTATTTTGTAAATGTTTTCTCCTTAATAATTGTACATTGTAAGGGCTGCGTAGGGTTATCGCAAGACCTCGCAGTGTTAGAACGGAGTTTCAGTGATCTTGCATTGCATCAGCTTTCCATTGCACTGCAGCACTAGATGGACCAGGAGCTCCTGTGAGGCACAAACAGTTACTGAATAAGGCCCAGTATGGCGTCTCATAGTGGCTTACAGCCAGGAAGATGTCTGGCTTGCCAGGCTGAGGCATGCTGTTGGCACAGAGGTTAGCATTGCTTCCTCCCACAGTCCTACTTGTAATATGAAATGAGTTTGGACTGTAGAGTGGTACGCTCCACTATGGCTGAATAACAAAAAATTCACTGCGCAGTCCTGCTTAGTACTGTACCGAACCCACCCGAACTCAACTTGCCCAATCCGGGGCTGCTGTGGGGGCTCACGAGGGACTGCATCTAAGGGGCTGCTTTACTTAAAAATAAAATATTAATAAAATAAACAAGCCACAGGTATGCTCACATGAATGTAACTGGGACACACAGGTATGCTCACATGCGTGTAACTGGGACACACAGTTATGCTCACATGCGTGTAACTGGGACACACAGTTATGCTCACATGCGTGTAACTGGGACACACAGGTATGCTCACATCAGGGCCGGTTCTGGGGCTCTGTGCTCCCAGGGCGGCAATAGGGGGCATGGCTTCGTACAGAGGGCATGGTAATTTACGCCCCCTGTACAGACTGAAATGATGTGCGGTGCGCGATGACGTCATCACGCACCGCACAGCAAAGGTCCTCTCCACGAAGGGAAACTAGATGCGTAGGCGGCGGGCAGCGGGGGACACACAGCAGCAGCGGATCTTGCCCTGGTGCGGCGCCCTCCGGATGGCGCCCTGCACCCTCTGGAAGGTGGCGCCCCTGGCAAAATTCCTGCTTGCCCGTGGCAAGGTCCACAACTGGCTCACATGCGTGTAACTGGGACACACAGGTATGCTCACATGCGTGTAGCTGGGATCTGTGAAAAACAAAAATAAGGTATCTGACACAAAATATGTAAATAAAAATGCAATAAAAAGATGGAAAACCCCCCCCACAAGATTTTTACAAAATAAGTCTCCAGCCTCCGTGGAGGGGAAAATATCCAATCTTTATCCTGTGGTATACACCAGTTTATTTGCATCCCAGCATTAAATCCGAAATTATCATAATGCCTGAACATGGAGAAAGGGGTACAAATTCTGAGGTTTTGGCCCCTAGTATTTTAGTTTGTCCAATAATGTGGTAATTATATATTTGCTTGGTTAAAGTCCTTATTACAAATGGAGATACCTAAGCGCCAAGGTTCACATACTGCAGATATAAATGTAATGATTAATTAATGTTATAATAACCGCCTGTGATCTCCATTCGCTGTTAGAAACAATCCTCTGTGGGTTTGTATGGAACAGTGAATAATCAGAAAAATACTATCTGCGCTTGGGGATATCACAGCTAAGAATACAGTGCCATTGCTAAAGTATTCACACCCTTTTCCATGTTTTGTTGCCTCACAACCAGGAATTAAAATGGGCTGTTTGAAGGTTTGCATCATCTCATTCACAGAACATGCCGACAACTTTAAAGATTTTTTTTTTTATTGTGAAGCAATAACAGAAAACTTCAGCGTGCATAACTATTCACCCCCCCCCCCCCAAAGTCAGTACTTTGTAGAGCCACCTTTTGCGGCAATTACAGCTGTGAGTCGCTTTGGATAAGTCTCTATGAGCTTGCTACATTTTGCTACTGGGATTTTTGCCCATTCCTCAAGGCAATACTGCTCCAGCTAATTCATGTTGGATGGTTTCCGCTTGTGAACAGCAATCTTCAAGTCTGACCACAGATTCTCAATTGGCTTTGACTAGGCCATTCCAACACATTTAAATGTTTCCCCTTAAACCACTTGAGTGTTGCTTTAGCAGCATGCTTCGGGTCATTGTCCTGCTGGAAGGTGAACCTCCGTCCCAGTCTCAAATCACAGGCAGACTGAAACAGGTTTTGCTCAAGAATATCCCTGTATTTAGCACCATCCATCTTTCCGTTGACTCAAAACAGTTTCCCAGTCCCTGCTGCTGAAAAACATCCCCACAGCATTATGCTGCCACCACCATGTTTCCCTGTGGGGATGGTGTTCTTGGAATGATGGGATGTGTTGGGTTTGCACCAGACATAGCGTTTTCCTTGGTGGCTGAAGTTAAATTTTTGTCTCATCTGACCAGAGCACCTTCCTCCATACATTTGGGGAGTCGTCCGCATGTCTTTTGGCAAACTCAAAACGTGCCTCTTATTTTTAACACTAAGTAACAGCTTTTTTCTGTCCTCTCTTCCATAAAGCCCAGCTCTATGGAGTGTACGGCTTATTGTGGTCACATGCGCAGATACACCAGTCTCTGCTGTGGAACTCTGCAGCTCCTTCAGGGTTACCTTTGGTCTCTGTGCTGCCTCTCTGATTAATGCCCTCTTTGCCCGGACTGTGAGGTTTGGTGGCCGGCCTTCTCTTGGCAGGTTTGTTATGGTACCATGTTCTTTCCATTTGAAGATGATGGATTTGATGGTGCTCCGGCAGATCATCAAAGATTTGGATATATTTTTATAACCCAACCCTGACGTGTACTTTTTAACATCTTTGTCCCTGACTTGTTTGGAGAGCTCCTTGGTCTTCATGGTGTGATGCCTCTTGCTTAGTGGTGTTCCAGCCTCTGGGGCCTTTCAGAAAAGGTGTGTTTATGCTGACAGATCATGTGAAACTTAGATTGCACACAGATGGACTTCATTTCACTAATTATGTGACTTCTGAAGGTAATCGGTTGCACCAGAACTTTTTAGGGGCTGCATAGCCAAGGGGGTGAATACATATGCACATGCCAATTTTCTAATTTTTATTTATAAAAATTATTTTTGATATAAATTTTTCTCATTTCACTTCACCAACTTAGACTATTTTGTGCAGATCCATCACATAAAATTCAGATAAAAATAATAATATTACAGGTTGTAATGTAACAAAATAGGTAAAAAGCTAAAAAGCCAAGGGGAGTGAATACTTTAGCAAGGCACTGTAACTGACAAGGCAAGAAATATATAAAAAAAGAGGAATATATTTTATTATAGTCAATACTAATTAATTATAGTATCCAATATGATCCTGAAGAAAAATACTGTGCACAGTGTAACAGCTAGAAAAAATAAGATTTTACTCACCGGTAAATCTATTTCTCGTAGTCCGTAGTGGATGCTGGGGACTCCGTAAGGACCATGGGGAATAGCGGCTACGCAGGAGACTGGGCACAACTAAAGAAAGCTTTAGGACTACCTGGTGTGCACTGGCTCCTCCCTCTATGACCCTCCTCCAGACCTCAGTTAGGATACTGTGCCCGGAAGAGCTGATACAATAAGGAAAGGATTTGGAATCCCGGGTAAGACTCATACCAGCCACACCAATCACACCGTATAACTCGTGATACTATACCCAGTTAACAGTATGAAAAATAACTGAGCCTCTCAACAGATGGCTCTCAACAATAACCCTTTAGTTAAACAATAACTATATACAAGTATTGCAGACAATCCGCACTTGGGATGGGCGCCCAGCATCCACTATGGACTACGAGAAATAGATTTACCGGTGAGTAAAATCTTATTTTCTCTAACGTCCTAAGTGGATGCTGGGGACTCCGTAAGGACCAAGGGGATTATACCAAAGCTCCCAAACGGGCGGGAGAGTGCGGATGACTCTGCAGCACCGAATGAGCGAACTCTAGGTCCTCCTCAGCCAGGGTGTCAAACTTGTAGAATCTTGCAAATGTGTTTGACCAAGACCAAGTAGCTGCTCGGCAAAGTTGTAAAGCCGAGACCCCTCGGGCAGCCGCCCAAGAAGAGCCCACCTTCCTCGTGGAATGGGCTTTCACTAATCTAGGATGCGGCAGTCCAGCCGCAGAATGTGCAAGCTGAATCGTGCTACAGATCCAGCGAGCAATAGTCTGCTTTGAAGCAGGAGCACCCAGCTTGTTGGGTGCATACAGGATAAATAGCAGTCAGTTTTCCTGACCCTAGCCGTCCTGGAAACATAAATTTTCAGGGCCCTGACTACGTCCAGCAACTTGGAATCCTCCAAGTCCCTAGTAGCCGCAGGCACCACAATAGGTTGGTTCAAATGAAAAGCTGATACCACCTTAGGCAGGAATTGGGAACGAGTCCTCAATTCCGCCCTATCCATATGGAATATCAGATAAGGGCTTTTACATGACAAAACCGCCAATTCTGACACACACCCTGGCCGAGGCCAAGGCCAACAGCATGACCACTTTCCACGTGAGATACTTTAGCTCCACGGTTTTAAGTGGCTCAAACCAATGCGACTTTAGGAAATCCAACACCACGTTGAGATCCCAAGGTGCCACAGGAGGCACAAAAGGAGGCTGAATATGTAACACTCCTTTAACAAAAGTCTGAACTTCAGGCAGTGAAGCCAGTTCTTTTTGGAAGAAAATCGACAGAGCCGAAATCTGGACCTTAATGGAACCCAATTTGAGGCCCATAGTCACCCCTGACTGTAGGAAGTGCAGGAATCGACCCACCTGAAATTCCTCCATTGGGGCCTTCTTGGCCTCACACCAAGCAACATATTTCTGCCATATGCGGTGATAATGTTTTGCGGTCACATCTTTCCTGGCTTTGATCAGCGTAGGAATGACTTCATCCGGAATGCCCTTTTCCTTTAGGATCCGGTGTTCAACCGCCAAGCCGTCAAACGCAGCCGCGGTAAGTCTTGGAACAGACAGGGCTCCTGCTGCAGCAGGTCTTGTCTGAGCGGTAGAGGCCATGGGTCCTCTGAGATCATTTCTTGAAGTTCTGGGTACCAAGCTCTTCTTGGCCAATCCAGAACAATGAGTATAGTTCTTACTCTTCTCCTTCTTATTATCCTCAGTACCTTGGGTATGAGAGGAAGAGGAGGGAACACATAAACCGACTGGTACACCCACGGTGTCACTAGAGCGTCCACCGCTATCGCCTGAGGGTCCCTTGACCTGGCGCAATAGTTTTCTAGCTTTTTGTTGAGGCGGGACGCCATCATGTCCACCTGTGGCCTTTCCCAACGGTTTACAATCATTTGGAAGACTTCTGGATGAAGTCCCCACTCTCCCGGGTGGAGGTCGTGCCTGCTGAGGAAGTCTGCTTCCCAGTTGTCCACTCCCGGAATAAACACTGCTGACAGTGCTAACACGTGATTTTCCGCCCATCGGAGAATCCTTGTGGCTTCTGCCATCGCCATCCTGCTTCTTGTGCTGCCCTGTCGGTTTACATGGGCAACCGACGTGATGTTGTCTGACTGGATCAGTACCGGCTGGCTTTGAAGCAGGGGTCTTGCCGGACTTAGGGCATTGTAAATGGCCCTTAGTTCCAGAATATTTATGTGTAGGGATATCTCCTGGCCTGACCATAGTCCTTGGAAATTTCTTCCCTGTGTGACTGCTCCCCAGCCTAAAAGGCTGGCATCCGTGGTCACCAGGACCCAGTCCTGTATGCCGAATCTGCGGCCCTCCAGCAGATGAGCACTCTGCAGCCACCACAGTAGAGACACCCTGGTCCTTGCAGATAGGGTTATCATCCGATGCATCTGAAGATGCGATCCGGACCACTTGTCCAACAGATCCCACTGAAAGATCCTTGCATGGAACCTTCCGAATGGAATTGCTTCGTAAGAAGCTACCATCTTTCCCAAAACTCGCGTGCAGTGGTGTACCGACACCTGTTTTGGTTTTAGGAGGTCTCTGACTAGTGATGACAACTCCTTGGCCTTCTCCTCTGGGAGAAACACCTTTTTCTGTTCTGTTTCCAGAACCATCCCCAGGAACAATAGACGCATTGCATGAACCAGCTGCGACTTTGGAATATTCAGGATCCAGCCGTGCTGTTGTAGCACTTCCCGAGCTAGTGCTACTCCGATCAACAACTGTTCCCTGGACCTCGCCTTTATAAGGAGATCGTCCAAGTACGGGATAATTATAACTCCCTTTTTTCGAAGGAGTATCATCATTTCGGCCATTACCTTGGTAAACACCCTCGGTGCCGTGGACAGACCAAACGGCAACGTCTGGAATTGGTAATGACAGTCCTGTACCACAAATCTGCAGGTAAGCATTGCCACGATCCGGGTATCTGGACGCCATTACCTGCCGTTTAGGTGTCTTCTGAGACTAGCCCAGCGTTCCAAGTCCGGATCTCATCTGTGTCAACACTCTGCACATCCCTCCTGTCATTCTGAGACACTACCACAGCGGCGCCATGTTTGAATCCAACATGGCGTCTCCCTTCCTCCGCGGCCTCCGCCACCATTCCTGTGTTGTTGCTGCAGGTTCTCAGAGTGGTTTGTCATGCCTGCCGCGGACTCCGCTGTCCTCCACGTGTCTCAGCATATAACTGTTATCTGGCGTCTCCTGTCCTCCGCAGCCGGCGCTGCCATTATCACTATGTTTGCACATTTCATTTCAAACCAGTTTTCCCTCCAGGTTCCAGCATGGGCGCAGCCATGTTGGATTTGATCACATGCTCCAATTCCTCCAATCCACCATCCCTGGAAATCTGCATAATTGCCCAGCCAATGCCTGCATAGCTGCAGGTATAGGTATCCTGTGTCTGGGCCAGATAGATATCAGTGCTTTGAATGTCATACCTTGTTCCAGTCTCTCTCTCCTGTGGCTTGTTTCTCCAGGTTCCAGTTCATGTCTCCAGCATCCACAAAGAGACCCGCACCTGCTTTCCATCCTGCGGTGCAGCCTGACTCTACAGTCTTCCGTGGCTGTCCAGTTTCCAGCTATCTACTATCTGCTTCCAATGTGGCAGGCCTAACAAGAATGTACTGCCTGCCGCTGTGCAGGTGTCGTCACTTCACCCACCTGTGCAACGCCCGTCACAGACGATATCCAGATGCGTAGGGACTCCGCTCTCCGGACCCCGCACCAGCGCGAACACCACCTCACCGCGGACGACGGGGGTCTGGAAAGAAAGGGATATGCCGGTTGAGACGTACGCCCGACCTCCGCCTGGAGTACTGGGCACGTCAGGGGTAACCGCGACCTTCACGGGCTGGGCGGAAGGTCATCACTGGCCAATAGGCCTCAGCTACCCAATTCTCACACACTCGCACTCTCGCACGTTGTGTGGTGAGAGGGGGGTCCTCGCGTCCGCGAGCAAACCCTCCCGACCGGTATACAGGGGGGAATGACAGACAGACATGCACAGGGTGATACTCACTTCCAACTTGCGGGTCACCTTGATTGTCGCACCTCTCCGCTCCTGTTGGGGCAAGAAGAACAGCCTCTCTACCGGCAGGCTACACTACGGCTAACAACGATACAGCCAACTACGCCTGCCTAAACAAACTACTTTAAACAACTGAGACTACTGGTTCTATCCCAATCAAACAGAGATCGGACTAATTAATCACGTTCACTACCCGGCAAGTCAGTGGAACAATACCCCGGCCCAACAGTATACCCCGACTAACCAGTCCTACCTTCCAGATGTCGGACACTGGCCGCTGCCTTTGGCTCGCAATGAGGGACGGGGGTCTGGAGCAGACGGTGGCCCACTCCCGACGGCCGGGGGATGGCGACGTGTGGGACGGGAACGTTACTCCACACTTCCAATCCCCTGGGCCATACACCGCGTGGAGCCGGTCGGCTCCTAACACCGTCCACGGATCCCTCGAGAGCTGCCGCACAGCCCACTTCCAGCCGGAGGGGCGCAGGCAGGAGGCCTGGAGGAGGGGCGCAGGCCGTTTGCCTGGAGGAGGGGCGCAGGCCGGGGGCCTGGAGGGAGAGCGCAGGCCGGAGGCCTGGAGGGAGAGCGCAGGCCGGAGGCCTGGAGGATGGGCACAGGCCGGAGGCCTGGAGGATGGGCACAGGCCGGAGGCCTGCCTACCGTGGGCACAGGCCGAGGGGCCTGGTTACACCTGCAGGCCTAGCGCCTGTCCCTGGTGGTCTAGTGTGGAGCTAAATATAAGTGGAGGTGGCCCAGGGCCGCCTACCTGTCGCGGAGGGAGAGGCTGCAGCGGGGAGCTTCGTTAGCTCTTTTGCTCTCCACACGCTGCAGCACTCTCCGCCGGACTCCCGCCGCTGGTCACCGTCTTCTGTCTTCCTGTTTGGCTCCACCGACGTCTTCTCTCGCTCCGCCGATGTCTTCTTCTGCTCCGCCGATGTCTTCTTCTGCTCCGCCGACGTCTTCTTCCGCTGCTCTGCCGCCGCCGCCGGACCCGCTGTCTTCCGCTGGAGCTCTTCTCCCGTCGCCGTCCGCCGCCCGCTGGGAGCGGGCGGAGCTATGACGCGGCGAGCCCCGATTGGCTCGCCGCGGCGAGCTCTGATTGGTGGCCAAGGCGCGAGCCCTGATTGGCTCGCGCTTGGCGCGCCGTTTGAAATGCGCTGCTGTGATTGGAGGGGCTTGAATCCTTTCGGATGCAAGCCCCTCCAGACTGGGACCTGCCCGTCGCGCCGCCGCCTGCCGCGACGTTGGGGAGAAGGGGGCAATCCCCTTCACATTTCCCCCCCCTTTGTCCTTTGCGGTCCCCACAAAGCAAGAATCCGACCACACAAAGTTCGGGTCCGCGTAGCGAGGGCCCGGGACGCCCATATTTGAACGCAGAGAGTGTCTTGGTAGGGGGGAGGCAACCACATTGGCTGGGGGTTGAGGCTCCGATGCCTCCTCCGGCCGATTCTCCTCGACCGGCGACCACCATTCCTCGTCTGACAGAGGGGCCGGAGCTTCCCAGGCAGGGCCCCCCACCCCGTCCTCCGCTACAGGGGACTCAGCCCCGCTCACCGGATCCAGGAACGGACAAGGTCGCAGTTTACTCCGATGTAACGTGCGCAGGCGTCCCGTCCCATCAGTAGACTCCACTTGATACACTGGCCCACCTGGGGCCAAGCGACGGCGCACAAGGTATGGGGTAACTTCCCACCGTTCTGACAGTTTCCCCCCCGGGCGAACCTCTCGCACCAACACTCGCTGGCCCACGGCCAGCGACCCAGGCTCGTGGGACCTCACAGGTGGATGCTGGTGGTCTGCGATCAGCCTCCCAGCCAACTCGTGTGCCGCCTTCAGCCGCAGGCGATGGTCCTCGACCCATTCGGCAGGGGCGAGGGGCGTTCCCTCCTCAGTCCCGGACAGTTGTAAGTCGTGTGCCTCCCGTCCTGGTCGACCGAACAACAAAAAAAAGGGGGAAAATCCCGTGGTGTGATGGACTCTGTTGTTATAAGTCCAGACCAGTTCCTGAACATGTTCGGGCCATCGCTGCTTCTCAGCTCGTTCCAACACGCGGAGCA
The DNA here is from genome assembly GCF_028390025.1 of Pseudophryne corroboree. Lineage (NCBI taxonomy): Eukaryota > Metazoa > Chordata > Amphibia > Anura > Myobatrachidae > Pseudophryne > Pseudophryne corroboree. Next base: position 18,532,930 of record NC_086445.1, on the reverse strand, counting down.
TCTGCAGCAGAGTCCGGTTAAATCTCTCGCAGGCGCCATTCCCCTGCGGGTGGTAAGGTGTTGTGCGGGACTTTTGAACGCCATAAAGCTGGCAGAGGCGTTCCATCAGCTGCCCCTGGAAACAGGCCCCTTGATCCGAATGGATCCGCTCGGGACAACCGTACTGCCGAATGAAATGTTCGACGATCGCTCGTGTTGCTGACTCCGCAGTCTGGTTTCGGGTGGGGACCACTACCGTGAATTTAGTGAAGTGGTCAGTCATTACCAGGGCATACTGGTGTCCACTTACTGACTCCCCGATCAACACGTAGTCGATCATCAGCATTTCCAGCGGCCGACTGGTCCGGATCGTCTGGATGGGCACATGCTGTTCCTGCGGCTTAACTACCGCACACCTCCTGCACTCGCGACATACCTGGTCCACGACCGCTTGCAGCCGGGGGGCGAAATATTGGCGTCTCAACCAATGGTATGTTTTATAGGGTCCCAAATGGACCCCCTGCTCGTGCGCCTCTTCCACCACTGACCGCACCCGGGCTTCTGGCACGACCACCTGCTCAACAGTACGCATTTCCTGTTCCAAGTAGCATTGTCTCCGTAGGGTACCAGCGCAGACCCGCAATTGGTCCCAACGACGCACCACCTTCCTACAGAACCCGGTCAGCCCATCCTGCTCCCGGCGAGATGGCATATGACCCCTCTGTACCCACTCTCGAATGAGGTCCAAACCTTCGTCGGCCTGCTGTTCCTGTGCCCAGTCCGCCTCCGTGTACCTAAGTAAGGCAGTCTGGGCGTTCTGTCGACACAACTCTCCGCCCACGGGCTGCCGCACACGAGTGAGATCCGGCATTTCTTCTCCGCAGTCATCTTCTTCCCCACCAGGTTCGGGGGTTTCCACTGGAAAGCGAGACAGGGCATCCGCGTTGGTATTACTCTTCCCCGATCGATAGCGAATCTTGTAGGAGAACTTGGCCAACCTGGCCACCCACCGTTGCTCCAAGGCACCTAACTTGGCGGTCTCCAGGTACGCCAAGGGGTTGTTATCCGTAAAAATATCCACGTGAGCGGCGGTCAAGTACTCCGCAAATTTCTCGGTCACGGCCCACACCACCGCCAGCAATTCCAACTTGAAGGAACTGTAGTTGTCTGGGTTCCTTTCGGTCTCTCGCAGGCTATGACTGCCGTAAGCAATCACCCGCTCCTGCCCATCCTGAACCTGAGCCAAGACCGCGCCCAACCCCTGCAGACTTCCACCCGTGTATAGAACGAAGGGCTTCTCAAAATCTGCGTACCCCAACACCGGAGCCTCCGTGAGACTTTCCTTCAGTCGGTCAAAGGCCAGGTTCTGCGCTTCTCCCCAAGTCTCCAGGGCAGCTTTCTTCGTGGTCGCAATCCCTCGAAGCAAGGCATGTAGGGGTTCCGCAATCCGGGCGAAATCCTTGATGAAGCGTCGGTAGTACCCCACCAAACCCAGGAATGCCCGCAATTCCGTGACAGTGGTGGGCACCTTCCATTCCTGGACGGCCGCCACCTTGCTGGGGGTTGGGTACACCCCATCGCGTGACACCACGTGCCCGAGGTACTCCAAACTGGATTTCACCAGGTGGCACTTCCGAGGCTTGAGCTTCAGGCCGTACTCCTCCAACCGTTGAAGAACCATGTCGAGTCGAGCAAAGTGTTCCTCCAAGGTCGCGGCGAACACGATGATGTCGTCCAAGTAAATCAGCAAGGCCTCAAAATTCAAGTCTCCCAAGCACCTCTCCATCATCCGCTGGAATGTGGCGGGCGCATTGTTCAACTCGAACGGCATGCGGCAAAATTCGAACAACCCCATGGGAGTAACGAATGCGGTCTTCTCCCTATCCTGGGGGGCTACCGGCACTTGCCAGTACCCACTGGCCAGGTCCAGGGTCGAAAAGAATTTTGCATTGCCCAGTGCAGCTAGGGACTCCTCGATCCTAGGGAGAGGGTAAGAGTCCCGGACGGTGCAACTATTCAACTTCCGGTAATCCACACAGAACCAGATAGTCCCGTCCTTCTTCCGGACTAGGACAATGGGTGCAGCCCATGGACTTTTGCTCTCCTGGATCACGTGGTTGTCCAGCATCTGACGCAACATGCTCTTTACTTCTTGGTACAACCGGGGCGGTATCGGCCGATACCGCTCCCGAACCGGGGGGGCGTCTCCAGTGCGGATCTCATGCTGCAGGTCCTCCGTATACCCGAAATCCTCCTCATGCCGGGAGAACACCTTCTGACGATTCCAGAGCATCTGGTCCAGCTTGGCTACGTCCCCGGCCGCGCACTCTTCTAGCGACACGTCCATCTGCGTACGGATAATTGTACCGTTCCACTCAGGGCAGGCCCCCTCCTGCTCCTCCACTTGAACAGACAATGCCCATGCCTTGGAAGCCTCCGGCTGTAGGGAGAGTTTTCGCAGACCCTAAATGCTATCCTCGTGAATCGCCACCACCTGAGCAATGACTGTCCCAGCCGGGACTCGGCAAAGCTGATCGGTGAGATTGCAAAGGCGGACGGAGACCTTCCCCCCGGTCACCACCGACACGGTACGTGCCACCATCACTCCAGACCCTACCCTCAGCACATCAGTGGGCTCTACCATCACCTCCATGCCATTTGGGCTCTGATGAGTCCGTACTTCCAGAGGGATCAGGACCTCTTGGCGAGGTGGCAACTCCAGGCGCTGGTGGTGACCGACCTTCAAAAGACCCAGGTGCTCATCGATAGCCCCTAGGGCCCTGGTCCCCCCACTTGCTGGAGAGCCTGCTGGACAGGGCGCCGGACTCCCAGATTCTTCCAATATTGTGGCCCACTTTCCTGGAACAAGAGCTGATCGAGATGTCGGAGTACTTTCATTCCGAGGATCACCGGGCCATGGCTCAGCCCCGGGCTGCTGACTACCAACAGCCCCTTCTTACCCAGCTCTCGGCCACAAACTACCATTTCCATCCACACCACCCCCACCACGGGGATGGGTAGGTTATTAGCTGCCGTGAGGGTAATGAAACTCTCGGACACCTCGCGTTTGAGATGGGCGTAGTGCTCAAGGAAACAGGCCTCGGAAATGGTGGATACTTGAGAGCCGGTATCCAACAGGCAGGACTGGTCTTTCCCACCGAGGCGGCTGACTACTACGGGACACTCTCCTACCAATTCAGCCTGTTCGTTAATGGCTGACTTCCCCTCATCGCTCCCCCCCACGGGTGGTCCCGTTACCGCGAGGGAGGTCAGTTTAACTGCGCCTCCGGGATTGCTTCGGTACAGGTTCGTGCAATATGCCCGTACCGATGGCAGCGGTAGCAACGAGGGCCCCGGCCCTCTCCCAGACGGCTGTCGGGCCCCGTGCTTCGTCCACGGGGCCGCCTGGTGTCCCGCTCACGGGACTCCGTGCCCCGCTGGTCACGCCGGTACACCTCCTCCCTCAGCTGGGAGACCTCTTCCCTCATCTCCTTGGTCACCCGGAGAAAGACCTCTTTCAGGTCTTGTACACAGGTGTCTAATGGGTTGGTCTCCCTGCTAGCCACGGGCGCAGAGATCGGCTGCACCCATTGGGGAAATACAGCGTGTGGTCCGTAATTGGCATTGCGGTCCCTGGCCACGGCGTCGATTTCCACCTGATGGAAGGTCAGGGTGTCATCCTGGGATATCTTATCCAGCATCACCTGCCTCAGGGGCACGTTCCTGAGTCCCATGGCGAACTGATCTCGCAGTATCTGACTAGTGTTGGTGAGTGCCCCAAACCCATCGGGGTCTTTCCGACGTACTTCTCCCATCATCTCCTGGAGTGCGTTGGCATACTGGGGAATGGACTCGTCCTCCCTCTGGAACCGGCCAAACAGACGCTGCCGGAGGGTCCCCGCCGAGGAGGTGTCCCCATAGATATCCCCCAGGATACTATAGATCTCCTCCAGTTCCTCGCGTTCATCGTCGGGTCGTAAAAGAATCGTCCGACGAGCCTCGCCTTCCAGAGAATTCAGGGCGAGGGGCACCTGCAGGTCGTCGGGCACCCGATAGATGAGGAACGTCGCCTCTAGTCGGGCCTTCCAGTCCTCTAAGGTCATATTACGACCGTCGTAACGGGGTAGGTGGGCGAGGGCTGGTCCGACGTTGAGTCGACGCGATGACCCTCGTCGCTCGTCGTCCGCCCCCCTCGGTACCACATCAGTGGAGCTGGCAGTCGAGCCTCTCCGAGTGCATTGTTTCGGCGCATCTGTCCATGGCTTCTCGGCTGCGGGTAGTGACCGATCTTCGTCCATCCTGCCGACTACGCCAAATGTGGCAGGCCTAACAAGAATGTACTGCCTGCCGCTGTGCAGGTGTCGTCACTTCACCCACCTGTGCAACGCCCGTCACAGACGATATCCAGATGCGTAGGGACTCCGCTCTTCGGACCACGCACCAGCGCGAACACCACCTCACCGCGGACGACGGGGGTCTGGAAAGAAAGGGATATGCCGGTTGAGACGTACGCCCGACCTCCGCCTGGAGTACGGGGCACGTCAGGGGTAGCCGCGACCTTCACCGGCTGGGCGGAAGGTCATCACTGGCCAATAGGCCTCAGCTACCCAATTCTCACACACTCGCACTCTCGCACGTTGTGTGGTGAGAGGGGGGTCCTCGCGTCCGCGAGCAAACCCTCCCGACCGGTATACAGGGGAGAATGACAGACAGACAGGCACAGGGTGATACTCACTTCCAACTTGCGGGTCACCTTGATTGTCACACCTCTCCGCTCCTGTTGGGGCAAGAAGAACAGCCTCTCTACCGGCAGGCTACACTACGGCTAACAACGATACAGCCAACTACGCCTGCCTAAACAAACTACTTTAAACAACTGAGACTACTGGTTCTACCCCAATCAAACAGAGATCGGACTAATTAATCACGTTCACTACCCGGCAAGTCAGTGGAACAATACCCCGGCCCAACAGTATACCCCGACTAACCAGTCCTACCTTCCAGATGTCGGACACTGGCCGCTGCCTTTGGCTCGCAATGAGGGACGGGGGTCTGGAGCAGACGGTGGCCCACTCCCGACGGCCGGGGGATGGCGACGTGTGGGACGGGAACGTTACTCCACACTTCCAATCCCCTGGGCCATACACCGCGTGGAGCCGGTCGGCTCCTAACACCGGCCACGGATTGTCACAACTGAGGGCCTGAGCTGACGGAAGGCAGCCTCAGTTGTAGGGGCTGAGATGTACCGGAACCTGGGAGGTTGTATCAGACCCCTGGACATGTAAGTAACATGAAGAGAAACCGCCCGAAGGCGTGACCACGACAACTTGAGTAAAAGTCAATGATATTTATTTATGACAAACTCCATGCATCACAGTAGCAGTAAAAAGTAACATAAAAATCAGCAGAGAAATAATAATACAGTTCCTGGGTACTACAGGGTGGCAGGGGCCACAGAGCTCTGGTGGTATGAGACAGTTCTTATTATCTGCAAGTTGGAAAGTCCTTACCAGGCTCAACTGTAGCAATGAGGAAAGCCCAGGGTCGTACCAGCTGGTGTTCCAGGGAAAGCTGGACTGCTGTAGATAAAATGCTGCTGTGGGTACTGGTTAGAACCAGACAGGTGTTGGCACGGAGTGGATACTGGCTGGAACCAGTTAAATAATAAATAAAGCTTGAGAGCGATGCAATGTAGATGAAATGTAGAATTTGAGAGCGGAGAAATAATAATACCGAGAGTGGTAAACTGCAGAAAGGACACCGGCCCTTTAAGAGAAGCTGTACACTGCTGGAAGCTAAGCTGGAAGCAGGTGATGTTGTAGCTGGAAACAGGTGAGTCCAGAATGGATCGGAGAGTCAGGCTACACCGCAGATGGAATGCTGGTGCGGGTCTCTATAGCAGAAGTCTGGAGACAGGAGCTGGAACCTGGAAGACATTCACAGAAGAGAGACAAACTGGAACTAGGTTTGACAACCAAAGCACTGACGCCTTCCTTGCTCAGGCACAACCTATTTATACCTGCAGCAAGGAAGGCATTGGCTAGGCAATTATGCAAATTAATAATACTGACAACGGATTGGTAGGAATGATCAGCTGACAGAATCCAAGATGGCTGCGCCCATGCAGACACTTGGAGGGAAGTTTGGATTGTAATCCATGTGGTCTGGAAAACAGTAATGGGGCGCCGGCCACCGGAGACAGGAGACGCCAGGCTGACAGATGCACATCCGACCACGCGGACACAGCGGAGGCCGCGGCTGACGTAATCGCCACTCTGAATGCAGAAGCTCAGGGACGGCGGCGGAGGCCGCGGGAGACGCCATGCCAGATGTATAAGGCGTTACTGTGACTGCGTCCAGAGAGACAGGAGAGGATGCGGGAATGTGCACATCAGGATAACAGATGGGATCCGGTCCTGGAGCGCTGAGCCAGCCTTAGGAGGCATCTGATAGGTAAGAAATGGCGTCCAGATACCCGGATCGTGACAGCACCCCCCCCTTTAGGAGTGGCCCAGGACACTTCTTTGGCTTTTGAGGAAACTTGGAATGGAATCTCCGGACCAAGGCAGGAGCATGGACATCAGAAGCATTGGTCCATGAACGTTCCTCAGGGCCATAACCCTTCCAGTCAATAAGATACTGAAGTTGACCGTAACGGTGACGTGAGTCCAGGATCTTGGCTACTTCATACTCAACGCCTCGTTGAGTTTGGATTTTCGGAGTTGGAGGAAGTGAGGAATGAAACTGATTCAAGATTAGCGGTTTCAACAGGGAAACATGGAATGTCCTGGGTATCTTTAAGAAGGGAGGCAACTGGAGTCTGTAAGCAACAGGATTGATGACTTGATCAATTTTAAAAGGACCGATGTAGCGAGGTGCAAACTTCATACTGGGAACTCTTAACCTCAAATTCTTCGTGGATAACCATACCCGATCACCCACCTTGAGAGCAGGAACTGCTCGACGCTTCTTATCCGCAAACTTCTTGTACCTGAACGATGCCTTGAGCAGAGCTGATCGTACGCTCTTCCAGATATTGGCAAACTGATGCAAGGTGATATCCACTGCGGGAACAGAAGTTGCTGGAAGCGGTTGGAACTCAGGGACTTTAGGGTGGAATCCAAAGTTGGTGAAGAATGGTGTTGAAGAAGATGAAGAATGATACTGGTTGTTATGACAGAACTCGGCCCAGGGAAGTAATTGAACCCAGTCATCTTGAGAGGAGGACACATAGATGCGGAGGAAGGACTCCAAGTCCTGATTCACCCTCTCAGTTTGACCATTGGTCTGAGGATGGTAAGCCGTGGAAAACTTTAGCTTGACTTGGAGGGCTTGACATAAACTTCGCCAGAATTTGGCTGTGAATTGAACTCCTCGATCTGAGATAATTTCTTCTGGAAGACCGTGGAGTCGAAAGATCTCTTGTATGAATACTTGAGCCAACTTGGAAGCTGACGGAAGACCGGTGAGAGGAATGAAGTGTGCCATCTTGGTGAACCGGTCAACTACCACCCAGATGGTACCAAACTCGTTGCACATGGGCAAATCCGTAACAAAATCCATCGACAAATGGGTCCATGGTCGACGGGGAACAGATAGTGGAACCAGTTGCCCCGCAGGCGACCGGCGGGATACTTTATGTTGAGCACACTTTGGGCAAGATGCAATAAACTCCAAAACGTCCTTTTTCAGAGTTGGCCACCAATAAGACCTAGAGATAAACTCCAGGGTTTTTTGGATACCTGTATGTCCGGCAAAGCGGGAAGCATGGGCCCAATGCATGAGCTTCTTCCTTAGTGTCGGCTTCACAAAACTTTTCCCTGATGGGGGCGTAGAGTCCATCCCTACCGTGGAGAATGCCAACGGATTTATAATAGGATGCTTGTCTGAAGACTCTGACTCATTTTCTTGCTCCCATGAGCGGGAAAGGGCATCGGCCTTGCGATTCTGAGAGCCCGGACAGAACTGGAGTTTAAAGTTGAACCTGGAAAAGAAAAGTGCCCATCTGGCCTGACGAGGGTTGAGACATTGTGCGCCTTTCAGATATAGAAGGTTCTTGTGGTCTGTAAGGATGGTGATTGAATGAGAAGCTCCCTCCAACAGATATCTCCACTCCTCTAGAGCGAGCTTGATGGCTAGCAACTCCTGGTCGCCAATGGCATAGTTGCGCTCCGCTGGGGAGAACTTCCGTGAGAAGAAACTGCAAGGATGTAAATGGCCATCTTTAGCCCTCTGAGATAACACCGCTCCTACTCCAACGGAGGAGGCATCCACCTCTAGGATGAAAGGAGAGTCGATGTCAGGCTGTTTCAGGACAGGCGCAGAGATGAACCTCTGTTTTAAAAGATGAAAAGCTTGCATGGCTTCTTCAGACCACTTGGACGGGTTAGCACCCTTCTTGGTAAAAGCAGTAATAGGCGCCACAATGGTGGAAAAGTCTCGTATAAACTTTCGGTAATAATTGGCGAACCCTAAGAACCTCTGGACCCCTTTGAGGGTTAAGGGTACCGGCCAATTCTGGATTGCTTGTAGTTTCTCAGGATCCATCTCTAGTCCGGAACCGGACACAATGTACCCTAGAAACGGAATGGACTTGACTTCAAAGACGCATTTCTCTAATTTGCAATAGAGATGATTGACACGGAGACGGGACAGAACCTCCTTTACCCAAAAACGATGTTCCTCTAAATTGTTGGCAAAAATGAGGATATCGTCTAGATAGACCACGACATGACGGTATAGAATGTCTCTGAAGATCTCATTGACGAAATGCTGGAAGACAGCTGGAGCATTGCTCAATCCGAAGGGCATGACGAGGTACTCATAATGTCCGTCACGGGTGTTAAATGCGGTCTTCCACTCGTCACCCTCACGGATCCGGATGAGATTGTATGCACCTCTCAAGTCCAGCTTTGTAAAGATGGTAGCTCCGCTAACTCTGTCAAAGAGCTCAGTAATCAGGGGTAAAGGATAGCGGTTCTTAATGGTAATGTCGTTCAAACCTCTGTAGTCGATGCACGGCCGCAGACCACCATCTTTCTTTTTTACAAAAAAGAAGCCTGCGCCGGCTGGAGAAGAAGAAGGTCGAATGAACCCCTTTGCTAGGTTCTCTTTAATGTATTCCTCCATAGAATGCGTCTCGGGCAGAGACAACGGATAAGTTCGGCCTCGAGGTGGAACCTTCCCTGGAACGAGATCAATCGGGCAGTCCCATTCTCTATGAGGAGGAAGGATATCAGCAGAAGCTTTACTGAACACATCCGTGAAATCTTGATATGGAGGAGGTGGAACATCAGACGACCTTGGGGAGGAAGAACAGACAGGCAACACTTTAAACAAACATGTCTCAGCACAGGAGGGACCCCATGCCAGGATTTGCGTAGTCGTCCAATCAATTGTAGGATTGTGAAGACGGAGCCATGGAAGGCCCAGGACCACAGGATGTGTGGCTCTTGGAATCACTAAAAGTGAAATAAGTTCGGAATGAAGAACTCCCACTCTCAGACGAACTGGTAGAGTCCTTAGAGCAATAACTGTATCAAAAATTTTACTGCCATCCATGGCAGTTAAGGAAAAGGAGGAAGGAAGTCTCTCGGTGGGTAGGGACCACCGTTTAACATAGGCTTCGGTAATAAAGTTCCCAGCTGCTCCGGAATCCAGGAGGGCAATGACGTTCTGATAACGTTGAGCAACTTGAAGCGAGACTGGGAGATTACAATCTTGAGGAGATGGAGAGGAGATCATTACTCCTAGCCGGCCCTCTCCTTGACGAGCTAGGACTTGGAGTCCCGGACGTTTGGGACAGGCATTAATGGTGTGAGACGGAGCTGCACAATAAAGACAGAGAGACTCGGAGAGACGTCTTCGGCGCTCAGCAGGAGTTAAACGGGAACGGCCAATTTGCATGGGTTCATCTTTAGTTGGTGACAGTTGGCGAGGAGGAGGAGCAGAAGATTTTGGAGCAGATGATCTTCCACGCTCAGTTTCTCTCTCTCTGAAACGTAAGTCAACTTTTGTACAAAGTGAGATTAGCTCATCTATCTTGGAGGGTAAGTCTCTGGTAGCTAACTCATCTTTAATACGCTCGGATAAACCATGCCAGAATGCAGCATACAGGGCCTCGTCATTCCATGCCAGTTCAGATGCCAGGATCTGGAACTGTATAAGATATTGTCCTACAGTATGTGATCCCTGGCGTAAACGGAGAATCTCAGACGAAGCTGAAGTTACCCGGCCTGGCTCGTCGAAGATGCGCCTGAATGTTGACACGAATGCAGTGTAAGAAGATAGCAGGGTGTCGGACCTCTCCCATAACGGTGATGCCCAGTCAAGGGCTGAGCCACTGAGAAGTGAAATGATGTAGGCAATTTTTGTACGGTCACTGGGAAAATTGCCAGGTTGTAGCTCAAACTGAATCTCACACTGGTTGAGAAATCCCCTGCAGAATCTTGGAGATCCGTCAAATTTTGCTGGCGTTGGAAGATGAAGACGTGGAGCAGAAACGGGTAAGGTGGGTGGGGTTATAGTTGGAGTCACTGTGGTTGACGCCCCAGATGCGCCTGATCCACGGAGAGTTGTCTGAATCCCATCCAGCCGAGTAGAGAGATCCTGGAGACAGCGGATGATGTGGCCCTGTGCAGCCTCCTGATGTTCAAGTCGGGCTGCCAGTTCTTGCATCGGCCTGGCCGCTTGATCCTGGTCTCCGGCTGGATTCATTTGGTCAGTGCTTACTGTCACAACTGAGGGCCTGAGCTGACGGAAGGCAGCCTCAGTTGTAGGGGCTGAGATGTACCGGAACCTGGGAGGTTGTATCAGACCCCTGGACATGTAAGTAACATGAAGAGAAACCGCCCGAAGGCGTGACCACGACAACTTGAGTAAAAGTCAATGATATTTATTTATGACAAACTCCATGCATCACAGTAGCAGTAAAAAGTAACATAAAAATCAGCAGAGAAATAATAATACAGTTCCTGGGTACTACAGGGTGGCAGGGGCCACAGAGCTCTGGTGGTATGAGACAGTTCTTATTATCTGCAAGTGGGAAAGTCCTTACCAGGCTCAACTGTAGCAATGAGGAAAGCCCAGGGTCGTACCAGCTGGTGTTCCAGGGAAAGCTGGACTGCTGTAGATAAAATGCTGCTGTGGGTACTGGTTAGAACCAGACAGGTGTTGGCACGGAGTGGATACTGGCTGGAACCAGTTAAATAATAAATAAAGCTTGAGAGCGATGCAATGTAGATGAAATGTAGAATTTGAGAGCGGAGAAATAATAATACCGGTGGAGAGTGGTAAACTGCAGAAAGGACACCGGCCCTTTAAGAGAAGCTGTACACTGCTGGAAGCTAAGCTGGAAGCAGGTGATGTTGTAGCTGGAAACAGGTGAGTCCAGAATGGATCGGAGAGTAGGGCTACACCGCAGATGGAATGCTGGTGCGGGTCTCTATAGCAGAAGTCTGGAGACAGGAGCTGGAACCTGGAAGACATTCACAGAAGAGAGACAAACTGGAACTAGGTTTGACAACCAAAGCACTGACACCTTCCTTGCTCAGGCACAACCTATTTATACCTGCAGCAAGGAAGGCATTGGCTAGGCAATTATGCAAATTAATAATACTGACAACGGATTGGTAGGAATGATCAGCTGACAGAATCCAAGATGGCTGCGCCCATGCAGACACTTGGAGGGAAGTTTGGATTGTAATCCATGTGGTCTGGAAAACAGTAATGGCGGTGCCGGCCACCGGAGACAGGAGACGCCAGGCTGACAGATGCACATCCGACCACGCGGACACAGCGGAGGCCGCGGCTGACGTAATCGCCACTCTGAATGCAGAAGCTCAGGGACGGCGGCGGAGGCCGCGGGAGACGCCATGCCAGATGTATAAGGCGTTACTGTGACTGCGTCCAGAGAGACAGGAGAGGATGCGGGAATGTGCACATCAGGATAACAGATGGGATCCGGTCCTGGAGCGCTGAGCCAGCCTTAGGAGGCATCTGATAGGTAAGAAATGGCGTCCAGATACTCGGATCGTGACACGGATCCCTCGAGAGCTGCCGCACAGCCCACTTCCAGCCGGAGGGGCGCAGGCAGGAGGCCTGGAGGAGGGGCGCAGGCTGGTGGCCTGGAGGAGGGGCGCAGGCCGGAGGCCTGGAGGGAGAGCGCAGGCCGGAGGCCTGGAGGGAGAGCGCAGGCCGGAGGCCTGGAGGGAGAGCGCAGGCCGGAGGCCTGGAGGGAGAGCGCAGGCCGGAGGCCTGGAGGATGGGCACAGGCCGGAGGCCTGGAGGATGGGCACAGGCCGGAGGCCTGGAGGATGGGCACAGGCCGGAGGCCTGGAGGATGGGCACAGGCCAAAGGCCTGCCTACCGTGGGCACAGGCCGAGGGGCCTGGTTACACCTGCAGGCCTAGCGCTTGTCCCTGGTGGTCTAGTGTGGAGCTAGATATAAGTGGAGGTGGCCCAGGGCCGCCTACCTGTCGCGGAGGGAGAGGCTGCAGCGGGGAGCTTCGTTAGCTCTTTTGCTCTCCACACGCTGCAGCACTCTCCGCCGGACTCCCGCCGCTGGTCGCCGTCTTCTGTCTTCCTGTTCGGCTCCGCCAACGTCTTCTCTCGCTCCGCCGATGTCTTCTTCTGCTCCGCCGATGTCTTCTTCTGCTCCGCCGACGTCTTCTTCCGCTGCTCTGCCGCCGCCGCCGCCGAACCCGCTGTCTTCCGCTGGAGCTCTTCTCCCGTCGCCGTCCGCCGCCCGACTGACTGCTCCCGCTCCGCAGCGCCTCTTATATGGCGCTGGGAGCGGGCGGAGCTATGACGCGGCGAGCCCCGATTGGCTCGCCGCGGCGAGCTCTGATTGGTGGCCAAGGCGCGAGCCCTGATTGGCTCGCGCTTGGCGCGCCGTTTGAAATGCGACGAAAGGATTCAAGCCCCTCCAGACTGGGACCTGCCCGTCGCGCCGCCGCCCGTCGCGCCGCCGCCTGCCGCGACGTTGGGGAGAAGGGGGCAATCCCCTTCACACCAGCAGCCAGCTTTCAACAGATTCCAGCTTCTACTAAACACCGGTGCAGATCCAGCGGAACCTATCTTACCAGCAGTATCCACTACCACTACCACCGGTAATCATCTATCAGCTAATCTGTTTCTACGCTCCCAAGCATCTCACATCATCCACTCTGTGTTTCATCACCTGGCTGGTACCATCCAGCATCCACTCCGTGACTTCAGTACCTGGCTGATTCCATTCAGCATCCACTCCGTGTCTTACCACCTGGCTGGTTCCATCTAGCTGATACAGCAGCTTACTCAAATTACCAGTTTCACCTGTTACAACTACTGGCATGTTCCTCGGCTATCTCCACTACTACAACCAGGCCTGGTAAGGTTATTTCAGCAAAGGACTATAACATCTGTTCTGAATCTACCAGTGCTCTGTGAAACCTTCCATGGTTACGTGTTCCAGGAACTGTATTATTTGCCACTGTCATTGCTAACCTTGAATGCTGCTTGTCATTACACGGAGTCTGTTAATAAACTTTTATTTTGAATTTTAAACTGGTTGTCATGGTCACACCTTCGGGTAATCATTCTGCACTTACATGTCCTGGGGTCTGATTAATCCTCCCAACTTTAATTTCATCTCAGCCCCTACAACTGAGGCTTCCTCCCGTCAGCCTAAACCCTCAGTTGTGACAAGCATCCAGTGATACCATGTAATCCCCTTCCTCCAGGCTTGAAATAACCGCCCTGAGCGATTCCATCTTGAACTTGAATCTTTTTATATACGTGTTTAAGGATTTCAAATTTAAAATGGGTCTCACCGAACCGTCCGGTTTCGATACCACAAACATTGTGGAATAGTAACCCCTTCCTTGTTGAAGGTGGGGTACCTTGACTATCACCTGCTGGGAATACAGCTTGTGAATTGCCTCTAGCACTGCCTCCCTGTCCAAGGGAGTCGTTGGCAAGGCAGATTTGAGGAAACGGCGAGGGGGAGACGTCTCGAATTCCAGCTTGTATCCCTGAGATACCACTTGTAGAATCCAGGGATCCACCCGTGAGCAAGCCCACTGATCGCTGAAGTACTTGAGACGGGCCCCCACCGCACCTGGCTCCGCCTGTGGAGCCCCAGTGTCATGCTGTGGACTTAGAGGAAGCGGAGAAGGACTTTTGTTCCTGGGAACTGGCTGTATTTTGCAGCTTTTTCCCTCTACCTCTGCCTCTGGGCAGAAAGGACGCGCCTCTAACCCGCTTGCCTTTCTGGGGCCGAAAGGACTGTACCTGATAATACGGTGCTTTCTTTGGCTGTGAGGGAACATGGGGTAAAAATGCTGATTTCCCAGCTGTCGCTGTGGAAACTAGGTCCGAGAGACCATCCCTAAGCAACTCCTCACCTTTGTAATGCAAAACTTCCATGTGCCTTTTAGAATCTGCATCCCCTGTCCACTGCCGAGTCCATAAACCCCTCCTGGCAGAAACGGACATTGCATTTATTCTAGATGCCAGCTGGCAAATATCCCTCTGTGCATCTCTCATGTATAAGACTGCGTCTTTTATATGCTCTATGGTTAGCAATATAGTGTCCCTGTCTAAGGTATCAATATTTTCTGACAGGGAATCTGACCACGCAGCTGCAGCACTGCACATCCATGCTGAAGCAATAGCCGGTCTCAGTATAATGCCTAAGTCTGTATAAACAGACTTCAGGATAGCCTCCTGCTTTCTATCAGCAGGTTCCTTGAGGGCGGCCGTGTCCGGAGACAGCAGTTCCACCTTCTTTGATAGACGTGTGAGCGCTTTATCCACCCTAGGGGATGTCTCCCAGTGTAACCTGTCCTCTGGCGGGAAAGGGTACGCCATTAGTAACTTTTTAGAAATTACCAGTTTCTTATCAGGGGAAGCCCACGCTGCTTCACATACTTCATTTAATTCATCAGATGGGGGAAAAACCACAGGTAGTTTTTTCTCCCCAAACATTATAACCTTTTTTGTGGTACCTGGGGTAACATCAGCAATGTGCAACACATTTTTCATTGCCGCAATCATATAACGGGTGGCTCTATTGGAATGTACACTAGTCTCCTCGTCGTCGACACTGGAGTCGGTATCCGTGTCGACATCTGTGTCTACCATCTGAGGTAGCGGGCGTTTTAGAGCCCCTGATGGCTTTTGAGACGCCTGGGCAGGCACGAACTGAGAAGCCGGCTGTCCCACATCTGTTATGTCGTCAAACCTTTTATGTAAGGAGTCGACACTATCACGTAATTCCTTCCACATGACCATCCATTCAGCTGTCGGCCCCGCAGGGGGTGACATCACATTTATCGGCACCTGCTCCGCCTCCACATAAGCCTCCTTATCAAACATGTCGACACAGCCGTACCAACACACCGCACACACACAGGGAATGCTCTGACTGAGGACAGGACCCCACAAAGCCCTTTGGGGAGACAGAGAGAGAGTATGCCAGCTAACACCAGAGTGCTATATATACAGGAATTCACACTATAGCTGCTAATATTATGCAGAATTGCGCCTAAATTTAGTGCCCCCCCTCTCTTTTTTACCCTATGTAGTCTGGAAACTGCAGGGGAGAGCCTGGGGAGTGATCCTTCCAGCGGAGCTGTGAGGGAAAATGGCGCCAGTGTGCTGAGGGAGATAGCCCCGCCCCTTTTTCGGCTGACTTCTCCCGCTTTTTTATATGTATATCTGGCAGGGGTATTTTACACATATATAGTCTTTATGACTATATTATGTGTTATTTGCCAGCAAGGTACTGTTATTGCAGCCCAGGGCACCCCCCCCCCCCAAGCGCCCTGCACCCATCAGTGACCGGAGTGTGAGTTGTGCATAGGGAGCAATGGCGCACAGCTGCAGTGCTGTGCACTACCTTGATGAAGACCGAAGTCTTCTGCCGCCGATTTCCAGGAACGTCTTCATGCTTCTGGCTCTGTAAGGGGGACGGCGGCGCGGCTCCGGGACCGGACGATTGAGGTATGGTACCTGTGTTCGATCCCTCTGGAGCTAATGGTGTCAAGTAGCCTAGAAGCCCAAGCTAGCTGCAAGCAGGTAGGTTCGCTTCTCTCCCCTTAGTCCCACGTAGCAGTGAGTCTGTTGCCAGCAGATCTCACTGAAAATAAAAAACCTAAAATAAACTTTATTTTTCTAAGAGCTCAGGAGAGCCCCTAGTGGGCATCCAGCTCAGCCGGGCACAAAATTCTAACTGAGTTCTGGAGGAGGGCCATAGTGGGAGGAGCCAGTGCACACCAGGTAGTCCTAAAGCTTTCTTTAGTTGTGCCCAGTCTCCTGCGGAGCCGCTATTCCCCATGGTCCTTACGGAGTCCCCAGCATCCACTACGGACTACGAGAAATAGATTTACCGGTGAGTAAAATCTTATTTTTTCTAGCTGTTACACTGTGCACAGTATTTTTCTTCAGGATCATATTGGATACTATAATTAATTAGTATTGACTATAATAAAATATATTCCTCTTTTTTTATATATTTCTTGCCTTGTCAGTTACAGTGCCTTGCTAAAGTATTCACTCCCCTTGGCTTTTTAGCTTTTTACCTATTTTGTTACATTACAACCTGTAAAGCTTTCTTTAGTTGTGCCCAGTCTCCTGCGGAGCCGCTATTCCCCATGGTCCTTACGGAGTCCCCAGCATCCACTTAGGACGTTAGAAAAACGAGTAATACAATTGTCTAGACACAATGTAGCAGCTGATCACAGCTCTGTCTAAATAAAAATGGAGACAAATTGACAGATTGATCCCATATGAGCTCAAAGTGTTTTATGTCTCTAAATGGGATCCGGTCTCTAGGTCGACCACTATTGGTCGACAGTAAATAGATCAACATGGTTTATAAGTCAACATGTACTAGGTCGACACGACAAAAGGTCAACATGAAATTTTGCACATTATTTTTCTTTTTTTTGAACTTTTCCATACTTTACGATCCACGTGGACTACCATTGGGAATAGTAACCTGTGCCGAGGGACACGGTGCAGTAATTGGTGTTCCCCATCACTTTACGAAGAAAACAACACAAATTTTTTTTTTTAAACTCATGTCGACCTTTTGTCATGTTGACCTAGAGTCCCTGTCAACCTATAAACCATGTCAACCTTCTTGCTGTCGACCAATAGTGGTTGACCTAGACACCGTCGACCTAAGTCTAGTCTGTCTAACATATGACACCTTTTAAATGGCCATTTAAAGGAACATCTTTAAACGGAAATTTTTGTAAATACATAGTCAATGCAGTGACAGGTATCGTTACTGATTAGAGGCACAGGTGTTATCCCAATATGCGGACAAGTGGAGAGGTAAGCCGCAGCAATTCACAATTAACCGTGCTGAAAGTATTTCATACAGGTGAAGTGGTGAGTGTCCAAGCCGTTGGCTCAGGATACTTGTGGCGTCCCACAATGGAAAAGGACTGAAGCAGCGCTCTGTTCACCTCCGCTGAAGTGATCTCTCACTAGTGTGCGGCGCGGCTAGTAGCGGCCGCTGTAGCTGGATGCCCCTCCGCTGCAGTGATCTCTCACTAGTGTGCGGCGCGGCTAGTAGCGGCCGCTGTAGCTGGATGCCCGTCCGCTGCTCTGCTCTCTCGCTGGTGTGCGGCAGTGCTCTTCCCAACCACCGGAGTTAGGCTGCTCCGCTCTGTATAATGGGGGTCATTCCGAGTTGGTCGCTCGCTAGCAGATTTTCGCTGCCGTGCAAATGCTAAGCCTCCGCCCACTGGAAGTGTATTTTCGCTTAGCAGAAGTGCAAACAGTTCTATCGCAGAGCGGCTACAAATTTATTTTGTGCAGTTTTAGAGCAGCTCAAAACCTACTCAGCGCTTGCGATCACTTCAGACCATTCAGTTCCAGATTTGATGTCACAAACACGCCCAGCGTTCTCCCAGCCACGCCTGCGTTTTTCCTGGCACGCTTGCGTTTTTCCGAACACTCTCTGAAAACGGTCAGTTGCCACCCAGAAACGCCCACTTCATGTCAATCACTCTGCGGCAACCAGTGCGACTGAAAAGCTTCGCTAGACCCTGTGTGAAACTACATCGGTCGTTGTAATAGTATGTCACGCGTTCGCATTGTGCCGTATACGCATGCGCAGAAGTGCCGCTTTTTTAGCCTCATTGCTATGCAGCGAACAAATGTAGCTAGCGATCAACTCCGAATGACCCCCATCGTCCTGTCACTTTGCAATGGGGAACTGGAGAAAGGTGTTCCTTGTGCCGGATGCAGGTGAACAAAAGGAGGAGTTCTAACGCGTTTTGTCACGCACCCTGTGACTTTCTCCAGGGCTGCTGTGGGGGCTAACGAGGGGCTGTTAAAACATCTAAGGGGATGCTTTATTTAAAAATAAAATATGAATATAACTGGGACACACAGGTATGCTCACATGCATATAACAGGGACACACAGGTATGCTCACATGCGTGCAACTGGGACACACAGATATGCTCACATGCATGTAACTGGGACACACAGGTATGCTCACATGCGTGTAACTGGGACACACAGGTATGCTCACATGCATGTAACTGGGACACACAGATATGCTCACATGCGAGTAACTGGGACACACAGGTATGCTCACATGCGTGTAACTGGGAGCTGTGAAAAAACAAAAATAAGGCATCTGCCACAAAATATGTAAATAAAAATGCAATTGAAAAATGGAAAAAAAGAAACCCACGAGATTTTCACAAAATAAGTCTCCAGACTCCGTGGAGGGGAAAATATCCAATCCTGATCCTGTGGTATATACCAGTTTATTTGCATCCCAGCATTAAATCCGAGATTATTGTAATCCCTGAACAGAGAAGGGGGTACAAATTCGGAAGCTTTGGCCCCTAGTTTTTCAGTTTGTCCAGTAATGTGGTAATTATATATTTGCTTAGTTGAAGTCCTTTCTGTTCCACACCAATATAGGAGTGGAGGTGATAGCCTGTGTGTTGTTCCTGATTGTGTGTGCCTCTCTAATTATTATCACCTTCTTGACATTGTCCTCTTCCTCTTCTCATAATGTGAAAGTCATCAAATATGGAGGTGGTATGTTTGTAGCTAGCTATGAATCAGAGAACTTGGCGAGCTTTTTTCCATGGGGACCACCTGTTTTGCTAAAATGATGGCTTTATTAAAGTGTGCATGTCCTGTTTAAACATCATAAGGGTGGGTGGGAGGCCCAAGACAATTCCATATTGTGCCTCTTTTTCTTCTTTGCATGATGTGCTGTTTGGGGCCTAGTTTTTGAAAAGTGCCATGCTGTCTGACACTGCAGTGCCACTCCTAGATGGGCCAGGTGTTTGTGCCGCCCACTTGTGTTGCTTAGCTTAGTCACACAGCCACCTTGGTGCAACCTTTTGGCCTAAAAACAATATTGTGAGGTGTGAGGTGTTCAGAATAGACTGTGGAAATGAGTGGAAATGAATGTTATTGAGGTTAATAATACCGTAGGACAGTGGTTCCCAAACTGTGTGCCGTGGCTCCCTGGGGTGCCTCGGAACACTTGCAGGGGTGCCTTGGATTGGTGGTCCAGGACCAATTCAAATTATTTATGGTAAATATAATAGTAGTGATGAGCGGGTTCGGTTTCCGAGAAACCGAACTTCACCCTTTTTACACGGGTCCGAGCCATACTCGGATTCTCCCGTATGGCTCGGTTAACCCGAGCGCGCCCGAACGTCATCATCCCGCTGTCGGATTCTCGCGAGATTCGGATTCTATATAAGCAGCCGCGCGTCGCCGCCATTTTCACACGTGCATTCAGATTGATAGGGAGAGGACGTGGCTGGTGTCCTCTCCGTTTATATACTAATACTAGTAGAAGACAGTTGATCTGATTGCTTGTTTATTACTATAATTGTGGGGAGGATTGGGGAGCAGCTGTTAGGAGTACAGTGCAGAGTTTTGCTGATAAGTGACCACCAGTTTTTTATCCGTTCTCTGCCTGAAAAAAACGCTCCATACCATATCTGTGCTCAGTGTGCTGCATGATATATCTGTGCTGAGTGCTCACACTGCTTAATTTTGGGGACTGGGGAGCAGCTATAGCAGGAGTACAGTGCACAGTTTTGCTGACAGTGACCACCAGTATACGTTTGTCTGCCTGAAAAACACTCCTGTGGCTTTTTTTTTTATACTAGTAGTTTAGCAGGTTGCTGACAGTGTCCACCAGGTCCATTATACTGTATATAGCAGTACGGTAGGCCACTGCTGTACCTACCTCTGTGTCGTCACTCGTCATCCATTAAGTATACTATCCATCCATCTACATTGTATACCTGTGGTGGCTTTTTTTTTTATACTAGTTTAGCAGTTTGCTGACAGTGTCCACCAGGTCCATTATACTGTATATAGCAGTACGGTAGGCCACTGCTGTACCTACCTCTGTGTCGTCACTCGTCATCCATTAAGTATACTATCCATCCATCTACATTGTATACCTGTGGTGGCTTTTTTTTTATACTAGTAGTTTAGCAGTTTGCTGACAGTGTCCACCAGGTCCATTATACTGTATATAGCAGTACGATAGGCCACTGCTGTACCTACCTCTGTGTCGTCACTCGTCATCCATTAAGTATACTATCCATCCATCTACATTGTATACCTGTGGTGGCTTTTTTTTTATACTAGTAGTTTAGCAGTTTGCTGACAGTGTCCACCAGGTCCATTATACTGTATATAGCAGTACGGTAGGCCACTGCTGTACCTACCTCTGTGTCGTCACTCGTCATCCATTAAGTATACTATCCATCCGTCAACATTGTATACCTGTGGTGGCTTTTTTTTTTATACTAGTAGTTTAGCAGTTTGCTGACAGTGTCCACCAGGTCCATTATACTGTATATAGCAGTATGGTAGGCCACTGCTGTACCTACCTCTGTGTCGTCACTCGTCATACATTAAGTATACTATCCATCCATCTACATTGTATACCTGTGGTGGCTTTTTTTTATACTAGTAGTTTAGCAGTTTGCTGACAGTGTCCACCAGGTCCATTATACTGTATATAGCAGTATGGTAGGCCACTGCTGTACCTACCTCTGTGTCATCACTCGTCATCCATTAAGTATACTATCCATCCATCTACATTGTATACCTGTGGTGCATTTTAGTTGTGCGCATTCAAATATGGAGAACAAAAATGTGGAGGTTAAAAAAAATAGCTAAAGATCAAGATCCACTTCCACCTCGTGCTGAAGCTGCTGCCACTAGTCATGGCCGAGACGATGAAATGCCATCAACGTCGTCTGCCAAGGCCGATGCCCAATGTCATAGTACAGAGCATGTAAAATCCAAAACACAAAAGTTCAGTAAAATGACCCAAAAATCAAAATTCAAAGCGTCTGAGAAGAAGCGTAAACTTGCCAATATGCCATTTACGACACGGAGTGGCAAGGAACGGCTGAGGCCCTGGCCTATGTTCATGGCTAGTGGTTCAGCTTCACATGAGGATGGAAGCAATCATCCTCTCGCTAGAAAAAAGAAAAGACTTAAGCTAGCAAAAGCACAGCAAAGAACTGTGCGTTCTTCGAAATCACAAATCCCCAAGGAGAGTCCAATTGTGTCGGTTGCGATGCCTGACCTTCCCAACACTGGACGGGAAGAGCTTGCGCCTTCCACCATTTGCACGCCCCCTGCAAGTGCTGGAAAGAGCACCCGTAGTCCAGTTCCTGATAGTCAAATTGAAGATGTCAGTGTTGAAGTACACCAGCATGAGGATATGGGTGTTGCTGGCGCTGGGGAGGAAATTGACAAGGAGGATTCTGATGGTGAGGTGGTTTGTTTAAGTCAGGCACCCGGGGAGACACCTGTTGTCCGTGGGACGAATATGGCCATTGACATGCCTGGTCAAAATAAATAAAAAAATCAGCTCTTCGGTGTGGAATTATTTCAACAGAAATGCGGACAACAGGTGTCAAGCCGTGTGTTGCCTTTGTCAAGCTGTTAATAAGTAGGGGTAAGGACGTTAACCACCTCGGAACATCCTCCCTTATACGTCACCTGCAGCGCATTCATCATAAGTCAGTGATAAGTTCAAAAACTTTGGGCGACAACGGAAGCAGTCCACTGACCACTAAATCCCTTCCTCTTGTAACCAAGCTCCTGCAAACCACACCACCAACTCCCTCAGTGTCAATTTCCTCCTTACCCAGGAAAGCCAATAGTCCTGCAGGTCATGTCACTGGCAAGTCTGACGAGTCCTCTCCTGCCTGGGATTCCTCCGATGCATCCTTGAGTGTAACGCCTACTGCTGCTGGCGCTGCTGTTGTTGCTGCTGGGAGTCGATCGTCATCCCAGAGGGGAAGTCGGAAGACCACTTGTACTACTTCCAGTAAGCAATTGACTGTACAACAGTCCTTTGCGAGGAAGATGAAATATCACAGCAGTCATCCTGCTGCAAAGTGGATAACTGAGGCCTTGGCAGCCTGGGCGGTGAGAAACGTGGTTCCGTTATCCATCGTTAATTCAGAGCCAACTATAGACTTGATTGAGGTACTGTGTCCCCGGTACCAAATACCATCTAGGTTCCATTTCTCTAGGCAGGTGATACCGAAAATGTATACAGACCTCAGAAAAAGACTCACCAGTGTCCTAAAAAATGCAGTTGTACCCAATGTTCACTTAACCACGGACATGTGGACAAGTGGAGCAGGGCAGACTCAGGACTATATGACTGTGACAGCCCACTGGGTAGATGTATTGCCTCCCGCTGCAAAAACAGCAGCGGCGGCACCAGTAGCAGCATCTCGCAAACACCAACTCGTTCCTAGGCAGGCTACGCTTTGTATCATCGCTTTCCAGAATACACACAGCTGAAAACCAAGCAACTGAGGAAGATCATCGCAGAATGGCTTACCACAATTGGACTCTCCTGGGGATTTGTGACATCGGACAACGCCAGCAATATTGTGCGTGCATTACATCTGGGCAAATTCCAGCACGTCCCATGTTTTGCACATACCTTGAATTTGGTTGTGCAGAATTATTTAAAAAACGACAGGGGCGTGCAAGAGATGCTGTCGGTGGCCAGAAGAATTGCGGGCCACTTTCGGCGTTCAGGCACCACATACAGAAGACTGGAGCACCACCAAAAATACCTGAACCTGCCCTGCCATCATCTGAAGCAAGAGGTGGTAACGAGGTGGAATTCAACCCTCTATATGCTTCAGAGGATGGAGGAGCAGCAAAAGGCCATTCAAGCCTATAAATCTGGCCACGATATAGGCAAAGGATGTGGAATGCACCTGTCTCAAGCGCAGTGGAGAATGATTTCAACGTTGTGCAAGGTTCTGCAACCCTTTGAACTTGCCACACGTGAAGTCAGTTCAGACACTGCCAGCCTGAGTCAGGTCATTCCCCTCATCAGGCTTTTGCAGAAGAAGCTGGAGACATTGAAGGAGGAGCTAAAACAGAGCGATTCCGCTAGGCATGTGGGACTTGTGGGTGGAGCCCTTAATTCGCTTAACCAGGATTCACGGGTGGTCAATCTGTTGAAATCAGAGCACTACATTTTGGCCACCGTGCTCGATCCTAGATTTAAAACCTACCTTGGATCTCTCTTTCCAGCAGACACAAGTCTGCAGGGGTTCAAAGACCTGCTGGTGAGAAAATTGTCAAGTCATGCGGAACGTGACCCGTCAACAGCTCCTCCTTCACATTCTCCCGCAACTGGGGGTGCGAGGAAAAGGCTAAGAATTCCGAGCCCACCCGCTGGCGGTGATGCAGGGCAGTCTGGAGCGAGTGCTGACATCTGGTCCGGACTGAAGGACCTGCCAACGATTACTGACATGTCGTCTACTGTCACTGCATATGATTCTCTCACCATTGAAAGAATGGTGGAGGATTATATGAGTGACCGCATCCAAGTAGGCACGTCAGACAGTCCGTACGTATACTGGCAGGAAAAAGAGGCAATTTGGAGGCCCTTGCAGAAACTGGCTTTATTCTACCTAAGTTGCCCTCCCTCCAGTGTGTACTCCGAAAGAGTGTTTAGTGCAGCTGCTCACCTTGTCAGCAATCGGCGTACGAGGTTACTTCCAGAAAATGTGGAGAAGATGATGTTCATTAAAATGAATTATAATCAATTCCTCCGTGGAGACATTCACCAGCAGCAATTGCCTCCAGAAAGTACACAGGGACCTGAGATGGTGGATTCCAATGAGGACGAATTAATAATCTGTGAGGAGGGGGATGTACACAGTGAAAGGGGTGAGGAATCGGAGGATGATGATGAGGTGGACATCTTGCCTCTGTAGAGCCAGTTTGTGCAAGGAGAGATTGATTGCTTCTTTTTTGGTGGGGGCCCAAACCAACCAGTCATTTCAGTCACAGTCATGTGGCAGACCCTGTCGCTGAAATGATGGGTTCGTTAAAGTGTGCATGTCCTGTTTATACAACATAAGGGTGGGTGGGAGGGCCCAAGAACAATTCCATCTTGCTTTTCTTTAATTTTTCTTTGCATCATGTGCTGTTTGGGGACTATTTTTTTGAAGTGCCATCCTGTCTGACACTGCAGTGCCACTCCTAGATGGGCCAGGTGTTTGTGTCGGCCACTTGGGTCGCTTAGCTTAGCCATCCAGCGACCTCAGTGCAAATTTTAGGACTAAAAATAATATTGTGAGGTGTGAGGTGTTCAGAATAGACTGAAAATGAGTGGAAATTATGGTTATTGAGGTTAATAATACTTTGGGATCAAAATGACCCCCAACTTCTATGATTTAAGCTGTTTTTGAGGGTTTTTTGAAAAAAACACCCGAATCCAAAACACACCCGAATCCGACCAAAAATTTTCGGTGAGGTTTTGCCAAAACGCGTCCGAATCCACAACACGGCCATGGAACCGAACCCAAAACCAAAACACAAAACCCGAAAAATTTCCGGTGCACATCACTATTAATAGGCAAAACTAGTGCTAGTAGCTATCAGTCATAAAATATGGGGACAAACAGAAGCAAATCTTGTCCCTCACCACACAACTGACCCTAAGGATGACATATAAACACAATCTACTTAATGTAATATTTCTTTCTAAATTTCTCAATAAGAAATTTTTGGCCTAGGGGTGGCGTGAAATAAATTCTGATACTCTAGGGGGCCGTGATTCAAAAAAGTTTGGAAACCACTGCCGTAGGATCAAAATTACCCACAAATTCCTTGATTTTAGCTGTTTTGAAGGTTTGTTCAAAAAAATCCAGATCCAAAACCAAAACCGGAAAGGGTGGTTTTGGCAAAACTAATACAGATCCAAAACACGAGCGGGAATCCAGATCCAAAACCAAAACTCAAAACCCGAAAAGTGTCCGGTACAAATCTCGAATTCTAACTATGTCCAGTCTTGGTGCAGGGACCTGAAAATGATCCACGAGACATACCTTTCTATGCTAAACTATGAACCTACAGATGGAGCCTCTCTCATCTAGCCTTCTCTGCTGCACCTAGGTGCACCAAGGCTTATTAGCATACGCCTTTCATCTATTGTTCTAATCTGGAATACAATACAGAGAGAACAATACAGCAGGGGATTAAGTCATTACAGCAGGGGATTAAGATTTATTTTATGTCCTAGAGGATACTGGGGTCCATTTAGTACCATGGGGTATAGATGGGTCCACTAGTAGCCATGGGCACTTTAATAATTTGAGAGTGTGGGCTGGCTCCTCCCTCTATGACCCTCCTACCACACTCAGTTTAGAAAATGTGCCTGGAGGAGCCGATCACGGTTAGGGAAGCTCCGGAAGAGTTTTCTATATTTATTTTTCTGTTTGTTATTTTCAGGCAGGGCTGGATGGCACCAGCCTGCCTTCTTCGTGGGACTTAGGGGGGAGAACAGCCCAACCTCCCAAAGGGTTAATGGTCCCATTCCACGCTGACAGGTCACTGAGCTCCTGAGGGAACTATTCGCAAGCCTCACCACGGTGAGCGTACAGTCCCGCAGCACGCCGCCACCCCTAACAGAGCCAGAAGAATGAAGAGTGGAGAGTACCTAGCCGGCGTCCCGGTTAGCGAGGCACCAGCCATTATGGCAGCATGTGAGTACGGAGACGCATTGTTTCTAAACGTGGCGGAATGCGTCTCCAGACGCAGTACACAACTGCGTCTCAGTACACTGTACACGGTACCCATACTGGCAGCACAGCCTTAAAATGGTTTCTGTCCATTTTAAGCACCAAATTGCTCAGCCAGTATTAAAAAAGCGGGAAGACCGCGCGCCATTGAAGGGGCGGGGCTTCACTATGAGAGGATCCCGCAGCTCACCAGCGCCATTTTCCCTCTGCAGTGGACACAGACGCTGACTGACCGGGACGCGCAGCTCCTCCATTGTGACTCCAGATTACCTCAGCGGTACCAGGGGGTCATAGCAAGGGGGAGCGATTACTAGTGTACTAAGTCCCCTATCAGGGTAGTTAGTCTGTAACCTGGCTATGCTTGGCATTAGCGGTAAGGGCTGGCTCCAAACAACTCTGTGTCTCCCTGAAGGGCTCTTTGTGGGTTAATTGTGCTTAACCTTTTCATGTGTGTGTGTGTGTGTGTGTGTGTGATGTCAGGCAAAGAGTGTGTTTTTTGTACAGCAGAGTGTTCCTCTTCACCGGGGGGCTCACTACTAGGTACTCAGGGTTCACAGAATAGTGGGACTGAACCAGAGCGGGTTAATTCTCTGAAAGGAATGATCTCCACTCTTTCTACAAAATTGTCCCGCAATGAGAAAGAGACGCAATACTTAAAACAGTCTGTGGATGAGTTTATGAGTAGAGACTCAGTCCCCAAAACAGTCTCCCATTTGTTCGCAAAAGCGATCTCTGGCCCATATCCTGCAGTCTGACTCTGATGCTGAAGGGTCAGACTTGGAGGAGGGTGAGATAGACTTGGAGGAGGGGGGGATGCGGCTCTGTCACAGGGAATAGAGGCTCTTATAGAAGCTATCAGAGATGTTCTGCATATTCCTGATAAGGTGTCAGAGGAGTGTGAGGAATCTTATTTTAATGTAAAAAAGAAGTCCTCAGTCACTTTTCCTGTGTCAAAGAAATTGAATACCCTGATAAAAAATTTCAGATCCCTAAAAGGTTGCTCTCATCTTTTCCTTTTCCTCTGGAGGACAGGAAAAAATGGGAAAATCCACCGATAGTGGACACATCAGTCTCTAGGCTGTCACGAAAAATTGTATTGCCTGTTCCTGCTGCAGCCTCCCTAAAAGACACGGCTGATCGTAAAATTGAGACTACACTCAAATCATTGTACACAGCTGCTGGGGTGGCCCAAAGACCCACTATTGCATGTGTGTGGATCACAAACGCCATTGCAAAATGGTCAGGTAACCTAATTGAGGGATTAGATTCCTTGTCTAGGGGGGATGTAGCATATACAGGACTCTGTGAACTTTATGGTGGAAGCCATAAAAGAGATAGGCTTGCTTAATGCACGCACCACTGCTATGGAAGTGTCGGCACGCAGCAGCTTGTGGGTACGCCAGTGGACTGCTGATGCAGACTCCAGGAAAGGCGTGGAAGGCCTACCATTCACAGGAGAGGCCTTGTTTGGAGATGAACTAGACAAATGGATCTCCACAGCTGCTACGGGTAAGCATCTAAGTTACAGTCCTTTCGGACGGCCAAGTTCAAGGGCAAATCCAGAGGTGCTTCTACGTCCTCCAGCGGTGCTAGAGTTAAACCACACAAACCAGCAACAGCAGGTGCTCAGGAACAGAGCTCAGGCTCTGCTTCCTCAAAGACTTCAGCATGATGGTGGACCACAATGCATGGAAGACTGTCAGGTGGGAGCCCAAATTCTTCAGTTAGATCTGGTAAAGTTCGTGCTAGGATACCTGGGTCATAGATCTTATTTCCCAGGGCTACAGACTGGAGTTCCAAGAGCTCCCACCTCACAGATTCTTCAAATCAGGCTTGCCAGTTTCACAAGAGGCAAGTATAACGTTACAGTATGCCATCCAAAAACTGGTACAGACTCGGGTCATTGTTCCAGATCCACGTAGTCTGCTCAACAAGGGGTATTATTCCAACTTGTTCATAGTACCAAAACCAGATGGTTCGGTAACACAGATTCTGAACCTCAAATCTCTGAACCCATACTTACGGGTATTCAAATTCAAGATGGAGTCTCTGGGAGTGGTAATCTCAGGTCCGGAGGAGGTGGAATTCCTAGTGTCTCTGGATATCAGGGATGCGTATTTTCACATTCCGATCTGGCCGCCTCATCAGGTTTATCTATGGTTTGCACTGCAAGACTGTCACTACCAGTTCCAGGGCCTGCCCTTTGGTCTCTCCACAGCACCGTGGGTGTTCACCAAGGTGATGGCAGAGATGATGTTTCTACTCTGCAAACAGGGAGTGAACATAATTCCGTACCTGGACGAATCTCTGATAAAAGCACCATCCAGGGAAAGGTTGCTGGACAGCATTGGTCTCTCAACCAAACTCCTCCAGGATCATGGGTGGATTCTGAATCTTCTGAAATCTCACCTAGAGCCAACAAGGAGGCTCCCATTCCTGGGAATGATACTGGACATGGAGTCGCAGAAAGTGTTCCTTCCATTGGAGAAGAGATTGGTGATCCAATCGATGGTTTGGGATGTCCTGAAGCCAACCCGGGTGTCGATGCATCTGTGCATTCACCTTCTGGGTAAAATGGTGGCCTCTTACGATGCACTTCAATATGGAAGGTTTCACGCAAGACCCTTCCAGCTTGATCAGTTGGACAAATGGTCCGGATCGCATCTTCATATGCACCAGAGGATCCGTCTGTCGCTAAAAGCCAGGATCTCCCTTCTGTGGTGGCTACAGACTTCTCACCTCATTGAAGGTCTGAGGTTCGGAAATCAGAACTGGATTCTGTTAACCACAGATGCAAGCCAGGTTGGGGAGCAGTCACTCAGGGTGGTGCAGTTTCAAGGAAGATGGGCAAGTCAGGAAGTAATTCTTCCAATCAACATTCTGGAACTCAGGGCCATATACAACGCCCTTCTGCAGGCCTCACATCTTCAAGATTGGGCCATTCAGGTCCAGTCGGACAATGTGACGGCAGTGACGTACATAAACCGACAGGGCGGAACGAAGAGCAGAGCAGCAATGTCAGAGGTGTCAAGAATTCTCCTCTGGGCAGAAAGAAACGCTGTGGCATTGTCAGCGGTCTTCATTCTGGGAGTAGACAACTGGGAAGCAGACTTCCTCAGCAGACATGACCTGCAACTGGGGGAGTGGGGCCTTCACCCGGAAGTGTTCAGGGGCTTGACAAGTCGATGGGGATATCTACAGATTGACATGATGGCCTCTCGTATCAACAAGAAGCTCAAGTGGTATTGTTTCAGGTCGAGAGACCCACAGGCGGCGGCGGTAGACGACCGGACGACTCCATGGGTCTATCAGATGGTGTACGTGTTTCCTCCACTTCCTCTGATCCCAAGAATTCTAAAGAGAATAAAAAGAGAAAAGGTTCAAGCAATACTCATTGCTCTGAACTGGCCAAGAAGGGCCTGGTACGCGGATCTTCTGGAGATGCTCCTCGAAGATCTGTGGCCTCTACCTTTTCGCAAGGATCTTCTGCAACAGGGCCCGTTCGTCTATCTGGACTTACAGCGGCTATGTTTGACAGCGTGGAAGTTGAACAGCTGATTCTAACCAGGAGAGGGAACCCTAACAAGGTTATTCTGATCCAAGCCAGGAAGGGGGAAACATCTAAGCATTACCATCGTATTTAGAAGAAATCCGTCTATTGGTGTGAGAGCAGAAATTATTCTACGGTAGAATTTAATCTGGGACGTTTCCTGCTTTTTCTGCAGGCAGGCGTGGATGTGGGCCTGCGTCTGGGCTCCTTAAAAGTCCAGATTTCGGCCTTGTCCATTTTCTTTCAGAAACAATTGGCTTCTGTCCCTGAGGTCCAGACGTTCTTGATAGGTGTTCTGCACATAACCAACCTCCCTTTGTGCCTCCCACGGCACCTTGGGATCTCATACGTGGAAGACCGTCACACTGTTGGCCTTGGCTTCAGCAAGATGTGTGTCGGAGTTGGGGGCTTTGTCTCATAAAAGTCCCTATTTAATTTTCCATGAGGTCAGAGCTGAACTCGTCAGCAATTTTTTCCTAAAGTGGTGTCTGCGTTTCTCATCAACCAACCTATTGTGGTTCCGGTTGTTACCGACACTTCTGCCACTTCAAAGTCTTTGGATGTTGTGAGGGCTTTGAAGTTATATGTGAAGAGAACAGCTCGTCACAGAAAAACGGACTCGCTGTTTGTTCTTCATGATCCCAATAGGATTGGGTGTCCTGCTTCAAAGCAGACAATTGCATGCTGAATCAGACTTACTATCCAGCATGCTTATTCCACGGCAGGTTTGCCATGTCCAAAATCTGTACAGGCCCACTCTACTAGGTCGGTGGGTTCTTCCTGGGCGGCTGCCCGGGGTGTCTCAGCTTTACAGCTCTGCCGAGCAGCTACTTGGTCAGGTTTGAACCCGTTTGCTAAGTTCTACAAGTTTGATACTTTGGCCTATGAGGACCTTCAGTTTGGTCAATCAGTTCTACAGGAACCTCAGCACTCTCCCACCCGGTTTGGGAGCTTTGGTACTTCCCCATGGTACTAAATGGATTCCCAGTATCCTCTAGGACGTAAGAGAAAATAGGATTTTAATTACCTGACGGTAAATCCTTTTCTCGTAGTCCGTAGAGGATACTGGGTGCCCGCCCGGTGCTTCGTTCTTCCTGCAATGTTACTTGGTTAAGTATTGTTGGTTCAGACGTTGCTGTTCCTGTTTCCAGTTTGGTTAGCATGGCTTCCTCTTGTTTCATGTGTGCTCATTCGGAATCTCGCCACTATCCTTTATATCCTTCTCTCAAAGTATGTCCGTCTCCTCGGGCACAGTTTCATTGACTGAGTCTGGTAGGAGGGGCATAGAGGGAGGAGCCAGCCCACACTATCAAATTATTAAAGTGCCTATGTCTCCTAGTGGACCCGTCTATACCCCATGGTACTAAATGGACCCCAGTATCCTGTATGGACTACGAGAAAAGGATTTACCAGTAGGTATTTAAAATCCTATTTAAAGGGATAGATGAGCAGGGCTCCATCTGTATATTGTAGCGGAAAAGCTAATTTCACATCAGAATGGGCATATTAACAAATGGTATTGTTGAAATTGTATGTGGTATCAAAGTATATTCCGTATGACAAATGGCCGGTCTATAATTATAACGCTGATCCACCAGGCATGGATCGGATTGGAACGTGGTCTGTTTACTATACAGACCAAAAGATGATAAGCCATAAAATCGCAGGGCCTTCGGCTTCACACGGAATGAAGTAGATAATTGAATAACCCCTGCTCACTTGACCAGGAAGCCCTGCCTTACCAGTCCACAAACAATTACTTCTGGTTTTAGAAGGGTTAAAATCCCCAGGGGTGGGTGTGCATCATGAGTAGTTGCGGGACAGATATATATACACCTGTTTAACTGAATCCAGTGTGCACTCTTTAGGGACAGCCATGCGTTGAGGGTGCCCCACACCCAGGGTCGGACTGGCTCACAGGGGTACAGGGGAAACCACCGGTGGGCCCCACTGCCTGAGGGCCCATTCTTTCCTCTAAGGATCAGGTTCCAACCTGTGCACTTGTATTATACATGGTAGATATGTTGCATTACACTTCACAAGACAACTGTGTATTTCAATCCTCTGTGGAGGCTGGCCACACCCCCTTTGTAGGCTGGCCACACCCCTAGGTATGGGCCCTTATCACTGCATCCCCCCGGTGGGCCCTACATGCCCCAGTCCGACACTACCCACACCTCTTATCTGTGTAAAGCCCCCACAATAGAAACTTCTAAGGTCTTTTTAGCAAGTTCTGGAATTTCTGAAACTTCGTTCCTTTTATCTTCTGATATTGTAATCTGTGTGTACTTTTAATACAATCATGTATACTTTGTACCTCTCTTTCATGTAACGTAAGTTCTGACGTTATTCTTGAAATGAAAAATTAAATTTTACGTTCTGATAATATGTTCTTAACATACGCCTTGTGAGGCAAGATACGCCCTGTGAGGCAAGATACGCCCTGTGAGGCATATGCCACTGATTTTAAAGCATATATATATTGTAACTGTAAATGAAAGGCTGCTGTGGGAGGAGCCCCGAAGACTTTGGTGGTGGCAGCCCATATATTTTATTGTTTGGATAAATAGCAAAACACCAGCATCACAACCGCCTGCCTCTGAAGGAGTTCTGAGGTGCGCGCGACCGTGACATATATCGCCTGATCTTATACCTAACACTAATACCCTAACCCTCAACCCTAATACCGATACCCAAATAACCGCCTAAGGGGAACATGTACTAAGCAGTGATAAAAGTGGAGTAGTGAGCCAGTGGAGAAGTTGCTCATGGCAACCAGTCAGCATTGATGTAACATTTATAATTTGCATAATATAAAAATATACAGAGCAGCTGATTGGTTGCTATGGGCAACTTCTCCACTGGCTCACTTCTCCACTTTTATCACTGCTTAGTACATGTCCCTATAACACCCTAACAATGTAAACACCTGACATAAAGGAAACCCCTGACCCAATCCACTAACCTATCCCTATAAACTGAACACTAACTGGTCAGACTGGATTGGTCGGTTGGTACTTAGCTCCCGACAAATTCTGTTTCTATCTTTTGTTTAATTGTCTGTCTGTCTCTCTCTCTCTCTCTCTCTATCTGGGCGGGATGTACTAATCTCCGCCAGCGCGATAACTGTACTTTTCTCAGCACTCTCACTCCCCCCGCCGCTCCCCCGTCTGTTTTCTCATCCCCTTCTCACCCTTCCTCACTGCCGCGGCCACGGACTGTGTTCTCTGATCGCTGCGCTCATCCTGGCCGTTTGGCGCATGCGCATCCGGGTTCTGCTTTTCCGGGCATGCGCTGACTGGTTCATTCGTCCTGGCTTAGGTCACGTCAGGCTATGCGGCAGAACCCGGATGCGCATGCATCTATCTAATCTATCATATCTATCATATCTGTCTGTCTGTCTATCTATATATCAATCAGTATCTATCTCATATCTATCTATCTATCTATCTATCTATCTATCTATCTATCTATCTATCTATCTATCTATTATGAGCCATGACAGTGGCTCATTCCTGTCTTGCATTTTGATTATGTATTTTATGTTATACTTCTGTTTCTGTCCCCCTTGGCATTTATGGGGTGTCCGGAGTTTCACCCTTAAGGAGAGGGTACTGTTATGAACCACAAGCAGTGGTTCATTCCTGTTACTTTCTGTTCATGTATTTTGTATTATATTTCTGTTTACATGCCAGGATTTCCCCTGTACCTGTTTAGAAGACTCTTGTTGGCCGCCGGTAGTGAGTCGGTGTAATTGCAGCCTGTTTCTATGTGTTTAGCCTCACCTGTCTGATAGTTGATCATTATGTGGTGAGTCTCTGTACTGCAATCTGGCTCTTGTCTGTGTTAGACTCACCTGCAGGTGTTTGTGCAATTACCTTGTGCCTGGCTTCCAGCCATCCTGATTGGGGCGTGTTCCCTTATTACCTAGCTAGCTCTGCAGTTCTGGGCTGGTGATAGAGGTTCTGTTAAGATACCTGTATGTTCCTGATTAGTGTCTTGTCCAGTATTGCATCTGTGTCCAGGCCCTGTCTGATAGTGGAATCCTGTGTATTCAGCTCTGTCAGAGTCCAGAGCTTCTGGTGAGCTGCTTCCTGTCCTGGAATCCTGAGTTACAGTCTACCTTTGATCCTGTAATCCTGAGTCCTGGTGTCCTGCGGCCTGTTGTTGGAATCCTTCCAGCTTTCCATTCCTGTAAGTCTGTGTCTGCGGCCTCTGGGTTCCCGTTCACCTGCCTGTATTAGCACCGGTGTTGTGAATAGCGGCTTTGCCGCACCTTACGGCCTTGGCCGTATCTGTCCGTTATTTTCCTTTGGTATTTTCTGCAGAGGGTTCTGCGTATGCTGTCACCGCCGGTACACAGTAGTATTGTGTCGGCGTGTGGACAGCATTTCCTTTGTTGTAGTTTGTCCTGGCGGCCGCGCCGCACATACTGTTGTTTGAGTTCTGTAGTTGCCCCTAAATCGGGTTTCTGTTTAGTTAGAGGTTCCCCTTGTTCTCGCCCCATCTCAGTTTACGCCTTGTCTCCAACTAAGACCGGGGGGCATCGGAGTTGGGCAGACATAATCCACCCTTCAAACGCGGCTGCCGTGGGCCCAAGCAAACATAGTCTCACAGGCGTAGACTGGCCACGCGGGTGGAACAACGGAGTCAGGGTTCTGTAGGGTTTGCTGCGGAACTCCGTTCCCGCTCCAGCATTACGTTCCTGTACTTGGGGCTCATCCGCCCAGTTCCAGGAGTTCCAAGTACAGTGAACGTAACACTATCTATCTGTCTGTCTGTCCACACAATAAAGCATAGGCTCATGCAATATGCTGTAACAGCCACCTGTGCCACGCACACGCTACCTCTGGGATAAACACCTCCCTCCGCCTGTGGCTATATGTGTACTGAGTGATGCCACCATGCTCTAAGAACTGTCCCTGGCTTTGGGCATCACCTGGCACGAACCCCCACAATGCCTGTGACCACTGAGGTGCAGAGGGGCCCCGGGCTGTCCTTCAACATTGACTTCATACTCTCCAACAAAACATAACCTGCGTCGCTGTAGGAGCATATAAGTAATACTACAAAATGGGAATTATATGTGACATAAACTCTAAGCTCCAAGCTGATGTTTATATGTCTGCAAGCCAGAAATAAAAAGAAAGTAACATGAAAAAAAAACAGTGCCGCAAGTATACAGATATATATGCTGTATACCAAAATACATAATATCTGCAGATACACCAAAAGGAACAAACAGTATTCACCAATGTTACCGTGTACGCACACACATATAATGTACATATAAATATATTTTAAAAAGTGCACTTCAAAATACATATGCATAGAAACAATATAAAATCTGTTATTGTATAAGTATAGAACCTTCTGTAGCAACCAGAAATGTACCAGTCCAGAAGCAAGTTCTTTGAAGGTATCAAGTCTCAAATTGTAGCCAGGAAATGTGTATCAGAGACACCTTGGGCCAAATGTAATAGAGTGAAGGCCAGTACTGACCGGAGAGATGTGTGCTGAGTGATCTCAGCATAGACCGCACAGCACACATCTCTCCCCACGCTCAGCACAGCGTGATGTGTGCTGAGCGAGGGGGGCAGCTCACTTCCCACAGCGCTGAAGTGAGTGACCCGCTAGATTGAGCCTGCATGCAGGCCAATCTAGCACCAGCGATAGCGATGCACGGTTCCGCGCTTCGCCATCGATGAGGGGCATACACACGACAGATCCGTGCTTAAAATCTACGCAATGTAGTTAGAATGCTTAGATTTTAAAAACGGATCTCTCCATGTGTACCCCCCTTGAGAGTTTCAGAAAGTGAGAGATTCAGTAAGGTTTTGCATTTTTTTTAAAGTGGCAATCATTTACACAGCAAGATCAACCTGGTTTTGCAGTGTAAATGATTGCCCCTTTAAAAAAAACGGCAAAACCTTACCAAATCTCTCACCTCCTGAAACTCTCACTCTATTACATTTTGGGCCCTTTGTATATTAACTTTGTTTCCTGATTAAATAAACAGTCCGGCACAGTATATAAGAAACACAGTCTTACCCTACCCTGGTACCGTTCGGACTGTCAGCTCCTTTGGATTTCTGCTGCAGCACAGAAAGCCGGGATTTCCCCAATAACAACTATATTGCTGTGTCAGCACTGGGGACTATTACACACTATCCAGTAATATCAGCTGCATCTGATGTCCTAATATGGGCATCTTGTGGAGAGAGTCCGAGCCAGGGTATGAACAGGACGATAGGGGAGTTTTAACAGTGGCTACTCTTCTAAGTTACGTTTTTATTCTGCCTGCATTTCCATTTTATATTATATGTATTTTATGATTATTTAGTGTAATAAATTGCATTGGTATTTTTTAACAAACCGTCCCAGGGATTTTCGCACAAGCCAGCGCTGGTATAAATCTTTATTCTCTACTTACCCAGCTGGAGATGTTTATAGAGCAGACCAATCCCTCAGTAGTATTAATCAGAGATGGCTGAATAGCAAAGCGGTCTCCTATTAATGAGTGGATATTGGGGGTAATTCAAGCCTGATCGCTCGTTAGTTTTTTTTTTGCAGCGCTGCGATCAGATAGCCGCCGCCCATAGGGGAGTGTATTTTCACTTTGCAAGTGTGTGATCGCATGTGTAGCCGAGCTGTGCGAGCAGATCTTGTGCAGTCTCTGCGCAGCCCAGAACTTACTCAGCTGCTGCGATCACATCAGCCTGTCTGGTCCCGGAATTGACGTCAGACACCCGCCCTGCAATCGCTTGGATACGCCTGCGTTTTTCCAGACACTCCCTGAAAACGGTCAGTTACCACCCACAAACGCCTTCTTCCTGTCAATCTCCTTGCAATTGCCCGTGTGAATGGATTCTTCACACAAACCCATCACTGAGCGGCGATCCACTTTGTACCTGTGCATTGTGGCGCATACGCATGCGCAGTTCTGACCTGATCGCAGCGCTGCAAAAACCACTAGCGAGCGATCAGGTTTGAATTACCCCCATAGTGGAAATGAGAGTGTAATACATGTAGTGCACTGAAAACTTGCTGGATGTGAGTTTTGTATCAGCGCAGTTGCATCTGGCTGACCTGGATGAATGGGAAATCACAATTGTAGCCAGCTCAACACAGGCGCACTCATTAATAGAAAACCGCATTGCTATTCAGCCATCTCTAAGTGTTACAACCAACAGACTGGTCCTAAGTTAACAGTTGTGATACACAAAGGGAGTTAGGACTGGAGCAGAGCCGGATTTAGTGGGGGGGCCTAAGGTGTACATTACCCGGGCCCCCCCTATCCCAGGGGCCCCCCGTCCCTGCCATCCGCTACAGGCAGTTTGCATGCATGCTGATCCTATGCCCCCTCTTTTGGGCTGGCTCGCGTGGGGCCTGCAGCGTGGTAAAGGGTTATTTTTTTTTTGCATTTCTTTAAAAAGGGGCATGGCCACACCTCTGATTAGGCCACACCTCTGTGATTAGGCCACACCTCTGTGATTAGGCCACACCTCTGACTTTGCAGGAATCGGTTGCTCTCTCTGGGATCCTGTCCGCTCCTACTGCATCCGTCTCCTGTAGTCACTAATCAGCATTCTGCAGCTGGGTCAGACCGGGACAGGTTATTACACAGCAGAACCCAGAGACTTTTTCAAAGTGCAAATGTATTGAAGCATCATATGTACAGCCAGCTGTATCCATGATGCATTAATACACTTGAACTTTGAGAAAGTCTCTGAGTGCTGCTGCCTGCTGTCTGTTTCCTGTATCCAGAGGGCATACACACAGGGCTGTTTCTAGCCAATTAGGCTCCCTGTGCGAGATTTCAAAAATGCGCCCCCCCCCTCCACCATTGGCATAAAAAAAATGCGACCCCCCATAGATATAAAAAGAAAAACATGCGTGCGCCGAAGGCGCGCGCTCCCGGCAAGGGTGTGTGACCTAATTAAAATGGGCGTGGCCTCATCTGATCTCATCTTCACGGCCACCACAGGATAAAAAGGAAAAAAAGTCCCCATTTTACACAGGACGGCAGGCAAGAGTCCCCATTTTACACAGTACGGCAGGCAAGTGTCAAGTGGGGGGGGGGGGGAAGGAAGGGAGAGGGGAGTGGGGGAGAGAGACTACTTACTTATGAAGAGAATCTTCCTGCTCTTCGGCCCGCCTCTCCTTCCTCGCGCCGGCCGCCTCATCCTTCCAGCTTGGCTACCCTCCTCTTGTCATCGAGTACTCCTGCTCGGGGGGTGGGGTTTCACAGAATGACGCGATTGCGTCGTGACGTCACGATGCAACCACGTCATCCTGCGAAACCCCGCCCCCAAGCAGGAGTACTCGGGAAGAGGGAGGAGGGGGAAACAAGGACCCGTTTGCACGGCTCGCCCGACGCAAGAAACGGCACTGCACACACACACACACACACACACACACACACACACACAGTATATTAGAGATGAGCGGGTTCAGTTCTCAGAGAACCGAACCCGCCCCGAACTTCACAATCTGAGCCGGGAACAGAGTCCGGTTTGGGACTTCCCGCCAGACTTGGATCCCAGAACGAGGAAAAACTTCATCATCCCGCTGTTTTGGATTCCATTTAAAAGAGCTGTGCGTCGCCATTTTTACTCTGCACTTGGAGAGTAAGGGAGACAGACCTCTGTCTCTCTCTGTGGCTGGTGGCGTTGGGTGGGGTCAGTGTATGCTCTCTAGGGGTGCTGTCCTGTCACTGTGCTGTACAGGGGCACTGTCCTGTATACTGTGAAAATACAGGGGTGCTGGTTCTGTCCTGTATGCTATAAAAAATAATAATACAGGGGTGTTGTAAAGGTACACTGGCCCTGTCTTGTATGCTGTAAAAATTCAGGGATGATGTGAAAATAAATGTACACTGTGTCAAGGCTACTAGGCCTCCCTGTGTGTGGGGGAGGTACATGAAACGAGGTTATACGGAGGCAAAAGGAATGTATAAAGATTTATAAATGCACAATAACAGGATCCATAGGTATAAACTGTACTATCATCAACAGATAAGAGACCAGGTATGTAAGAAAGTAGCT
This sequence comes from Pseudophryne corroboree, assembly GCF_028390025.1. NCBI lineage: Eukaryota > Metazoa > Chordata > Amphibia > Anura > Myobatrachidae > Pseudophryne > Pseudophryne corroboree. The sequence goes on along the minus strand of NC_086445.1, from coordinate 18,494,282 downwards.
GGGAAAATGCAGGATACCAGAGTGCTGGGAGAATGCAGGCCAGCTACTCTGTTACTTGGAGTTACCTTGAGTAGACCATTAGCGAAGAGCTGGGACAATGCAGGCCAGCTATGCAGGATAGCAGAGTACTGGAAGAATGCAGGTCAGCTATGCAGGATACCCGAGTACTGGGAGATGCAGGCCAGCTACTCAGTAGTCCATTAGCGATGAGCTGGGAGAATGCAGGCCAGCTATACAGGATAGCAGAGTACTGGGAGAATGCAGGCCAGCTACTCAGTAGTCCATTAGCAATGAGTTGGGAGAATGCAGGCCAGCTATGCAGGATAGCAGAGTACTGGGAAAATGCAGGCCAGCTACTCAGTAGACCATTAACGAAGAGCTGGGACAATGCAGGCCAGCTATACAGGGTAGCAGGCCAGCTACTCAGTAGTCCATTAGCAATGAGCTGGGAGAATGCAGGCCAGCTATACAGGGTAGCAGAGTACTGGGAGAATGCAGGCCAGCTACTCAATAGTACAGTAGCGATGAGCTGGGAGAATGCAGGCCAGCTATGCAGGATAGCAGAGTACTGGGACAATGCAGGCCAGCTACTCAGTAGTCCATTAGTGATGAGCTGGGAGAATGCAGGCCAGCTATGCAGGATAGCAGAGTACTGGGACAGTGCAGGCCAGTTACTCAGTAGTCCATTAGTGATGAACTGGGACAATGCAGGCCAGCTATACAGGGTAGCAGGCCAGCTACTCAGTAGTACATTAGCAATGAGCTGGGAGAATGCAGGCCAGCTATGCAGGATAGCAGAGTACTGGGACAATGCAGGACAGCTACTCAGTAGTACATTAGCAATGAGCTGGGAGAATGCAGGCCAGCTATGCAGGATAGCAGAGTACTGGGACAGTGCAGGCCAGTTACTCAGTAGTCCATTAGTGATGAGCTGGGACAATGCAGGCCAGCTATACAGGGTAGCAGGCCAGCTACTCAGTAGTACATTAGCAATGAGCTGGGAGAATGCAGGCCAGCTATGCAGGATAGCAGAGTACTGGGACAATGCAGGACAGCTACTCAGTAGTACATTAGCAATGAGCTGGGAGAATGCAGGCCAGCTATGCAGGATAGCAGAGTACTGGGACAGTGCAGGCCAGCTACTCAGTAGTCCATTAGTGATGAGCTGGGAGAATGCAGGCCGCATACAGGGTATGAACAACAAAGCAACTTTAGCAAAGTTGCAGGGAGCCAAAGTCCGGAATCTAACAGACAGACAATGTCCTGGAACTGGTTGTTAATTGCAAGGGCTGAATAATCACAAGTAGTGGACTCAGGAAAAGCGGGAGGCACAGACTAAGTCTTGCACAGGGAAACCCCAGCATTGCAGGCACAAAGGTAGACTTAATGAACTGGCATAGGAGTGCCTGTGAGCAGAGGATAAATAGCAGCTTCCCAGGTGCAAACCACAGCTGCACATAACCAGCTAATCAACCCTGCAAGGTCACAGAGTGGAAACTGCTAGACAGACCAGGAGGCAGAGAGTGACACCTAGAGGCAGAAAGGATATATGGCACGGATCAAGACAGTACCCCCCTCCTCAAGGGTGGATTCCAGACGCACCACAAGTTATTTATTCTTATTCTTTCTCCTCTTCTTAGAACCTTGAGACCTCTTAGGGGTTGTCCGTAATTTTTCAGAGGAGAAGACATTGCTTGAAAATATAGGACCCCCAATTGCGAACCCTGAATCGTCCAGAAATTCCAGCGACAGTAATGACCACTTACTTTCTCGGATGGCATTAGGAGCAGGCGGTGTATTTGCAGGACCCAACCTTAGCAAGTGGTTAGTGGAAACCTCTAGTGAGGCATAACCAATTCTCAGGAGGAAGCTGTGAATGCTGTTCAGACTTTGAGGGCTTATAACTGTAGAAACTAGATGAAATGGTAGGAATAGTCAGATGCTTGGAACACTGTGCAGCTGGCAGACATTTTGATGTCTGGACATCAGATGGGCATCCAGAGGAGTGAGTAACAGATGAATACTTGGTAGAATGAGTATAATGCTTAGATGTCCCCTTATGTGCTGACTTTGGACCAAACCTTTTAAATAGAGCTTCAATAAAAGTCAGTAAATTCTGGAGTAGTGGATCGTTGCATTCAAATAGAGAATTAGCCCACTCTAAGGCTTCACCTTCGAAAGTCAGAAAGAGATACTTAACAATATTGCATAGGTCTGCAGACTCGGTCCTCATTACCCCACACACTGCATGTTTTGCAGGTAACTCAGCAGGTGCACAGGTGTACTCACAGATACATTTTAAAAGGTCTGCAGGTGGAGTTAATTATTTCACTTGTGATTCTGTGAGGAGACCTGCAAAACATGCACTGTGTGAGGTAATGAGGACCGAGTTTGCAGACCTACAGTATGCAATATTGGCAGGAGTAATACCACACGAAGGATCAGTTTCCATCATTGTCAGGTACTGGTCAACCAGTCTCTGATATTGAGCTAGATATTCATTGACATAAATAAAAGATTGGTCATCAGTTAGAGACTCGGAAGATGGTCTTGAAGACTCTGGCAGAACAGCAGACTCAGACGACCTCAATTGAACGACAACCTTTGATGGCCCCGGCTGAGCAGAAACCCAAGATAGCCTGGCTGGGCGGAAACCTCAGATGGCCCCAGCTGGGGAGAAACCTCAGATGGCCCCGGCTGGGCAGAAACCTCAGATGGCCCCTGCTGGGCTGGAACCTCGGATGGCCCTTGCTGGGCAGGAACCTCAGGTGGCCCCTGCTGGGCAGGACCCCAGATGGCCCCTGCTGGGCAGAAACCCCAGATGGCCCCTGCTGGGCAGGAACCTTGGATGGCCTCTGCTGGGCAGGAACCTTGGATGGCCCCTGCTGGGCCGGAACCTCGGATGGCCCCAGCTGGGCAGGAACCTCATGCCCGAAGGCAAGGGCAGACGAAACCTGATGCCCGAAGGCAAAGGCAGATGAAACCTCATGCCCGAAGGCAAGGGCAGACGAAACCTCATGCCTGAAGGCAAAGGCAGATGAAACCTCATGCCCGAAGGCAAGGGCAGACGAAACCTCATGCCCGAAGGCAAGGGCAGACGAAACCTCATGCCCGAAGGCAAGGGCAGATGAAACCTCATGCCCGAAGACAAGGGCAGGAATATCCTCAGGCCCAGAGGCCAGGGCAGTAACACAAGATGGCAGACTGGTTGTAGCACTCACAGGAATTAAGTGAGCATTAGAAACGCACTCCTGGAACAAGATGCTTCCTAGGTCCCTCCAAGACCCCTCCTGAGGCATGCTACATGGAGACTCCGGTAGAGCTGGAGCACTAGCAACTTTTCCGGGGTCTGTGCCATAGTGACCTCTCCTGGGTTTATGATTGCTCCGTCTGGCGATGACTCTGGCTGGGCAGCTCTGTGAAGAGATTCTGGCTGGGCAGCTCTGTGAAGAGATTCTGGCTGCGCAGCTCTGTGAAGAGACTCTGGCTGGGCAGCTCTGTGAAGAGACTCTGGCTGGACAGCTCTGTGTAGAGACTCTGGCTGGGCAGCTCTGTGAAGAGACTCTGGCTGGACAGCTCTGTGAAGAGACTCTAGCTGGGCAGCTCTGTGAAGAGACTCTGGCTGGGCAGCTCTGTGTAGAGACTCTGGCTGGGCAGCTCAGTGAAGAGACTCTGGCTGGGCAGCTCTGTGAAGAGACTCTGGCTGGGCAGCTCTGTGAAGTAGTGATGAGCGGGTTCGGTTCCTCGGAATTCGAACCCCCCCGAACTTCAGCCTTTTTACACGGGTCCGAGGCAGACTCGGATCTTCCCGCCTTGCTCGGTTAACCCGAGCGCGCCCGAACGTCATCATCCCGCTGTCGGATTCTCGCGAGGCTCGGATTCAATCGCGAGACTCGTATTCTATATAAGGAGCCGCGCGTCGCCGCCATTTTCACACGTGCATTGAGATTGATAGGGAGAGGACGTGGCTGGCGTCCTCTCCGTTTAGAATAGATAGAGAGTGAGACACTTGATTTACTGGAGCATTAGGAGGAGTACTCAGAGAGTGCAGAGTTTTGCTGATAGTTATACTAGTGACTGACCACCAGTGCAGTTTTATTTATTTTTATTATTTAATATAATCCGTTCTCTGCCTGGAAAAAAACGATACACAGTCACATACCATATCTGTGCTCAGCCTCAGTGTGCTCATCATCTATGTATATCTGACTGTGCTGAGTGCTCACTGCTCACACAGCTTAATTGTGGGGGAGACTGGGGAGCAGTTGTAGCAGGAGTACATATTTAACAGTGCACACTTTTGCTGCCAGAGTGCCACTGCCAGTGTGACTGACCAGTGACCACTGACCACCAGTATATTGTGATTGTCTGCCTGAAAAAGTTAAACACTCGTCGTGTGGTGTTTTTATTCTATAAACGCATTCTGCTGACAGTGTCCAGCAGGTCCGTCATTATATAATATATACCTGTCCTGCAGTAGTGATATATATATTTTTTTAATATCATTATCATCCAGTCTATACTAGCAGCAGACGCAGTACGGTAGTCCACGGCTGTAGCTACCTCTGTGTCGGCAGTCGCTCGTCCATCCATAATTGTATACCTACCTGTGGTGTTTTTTTTTTTCTTCTATCTTCTTCATACTAGTAGTTTACTTTAGGAGTCTGCAGTGCTGACAGTGTCCAGCAGGTCCGTCATTATATAATATATACCTGTCCTGCAGTAGTGATATATATATATTTTTTATATCATTATCATCCAGTCTATACTAGCAGCAGACGCAGTACGGTAGTCCACGGCTGTAGCTACCTCTGTGTCGGCAGTCGCTCGTCCATCCATAATTGTATACCTACCTGTGGTATTTTTTTTTTTCTATCTTCTTCATACTAGTAGTTTACTTTAGGAGTCTGCAGTGCTGACAGTGTCCAGCAGGTCCGTCATTATATAATATATACCTGTCCTGCAGTAGTGATATATATATTTTTTTTATATCATTATCATCCAGTCTATACTAGCAGCAGACGCAGTACGGTAGTCCACGGCTGTAGCTACCTCTGTGTCGGCAGTCGCTCGTCCATCCATAATTGTATACCTACCTGTGGTGTTTTTTTTCTTTCTATCTTCTTCATACTAGTAGTTTACTTTAGGAGTTTGCAGTGCTGACAGTGTCCAGCAGGTCCGTCATTATATAATATATACCTGTCCTGCAGTAGTGATATATATATATTTTTATATCATTATCATCCAGTCTATACTAGCAGCAGACGCAGTACGGTAGTCCACGGCTGTAGCTACCTCTGTGTCGGCAGTCGCTCGTCATCCATAAGTATACTAGTATCCATCCATCTCCATTGTTTACCTGAGGTGCCATTTAGTTGTGCCTATTAAAATATGGAGAACAAAAATGTTGAGGTTCCAAAAATGGGGAAAGATCAAGATCGACTTCCACCTCGTGCTGAAGCTGCTGCCACTAGTCATGGCCGAGACGATGAAATGCCATCAACGTCGTCTGCCAAGGCCGATGCCCAATGTCATAGTACAGAGCATGTAAAATCCAAAACACCAAATATCAGTAAAAAAAGGACTCAAAAATCTAAAATAAAATTGTCGGAGGAGAAGCGTAAACTTGCCAATATGCCATTTACCACACGGAGTGGCAAGGAACGGCTGAGGCCCTGGCCTATGTTCATGGCTAGTGGTTCAGCTTCACATGAGGATGGAAGCACTCAGCCTCTCGCTAGAAAAATGAAAAGACTCAAGCTGGCAAAAGCACAGCAAAGAACTGTGCGTTCTTCGAAATCACAAATCCACAAGGAAAGTCCAATTGTGTCGTTTGCGATGCCTGACCTTCCCAACACTGGACGTGAAGAGCATGCGCCTTCCACCATTTGCACCCCCCTGCAAGTGCTGGAAGGAGCACCCGCAGTCCAGTTCCTGATAGTCAGATTGAAGATGTCAGTGTTGAAGTACACCAGGATGAGGAGGATATGGGTGTTGCTGGCGCTGGGGAGGAAATTGACCAGGAGGATTCTGATGGTGAGGTGGTTTGTTTAAGTCAGGCACCCGAGGAGACACCTGTTGTCCGTGGGAGGAATATGGCCATTGACATGCCTGGTGAAAATACCAAAAAAATCAGCTCTTCGGTGTGGAAGTATTTCAACAGAAATGCGGACAACATTTGTCAAGCCGTGTGTTGCCTTTGTCAAGCTGTAATAAGTAGGGGTAAGGACGTTAACCACCTCGGAACATCCTCCCTTATACGTCACCTGCAGCGCGTTCATCATAAGTCAGTGACAAGTTCAAAAACTTTGGGCGACAGCGGAAGCAGTCCACTGACCAGTAAATCCCTTCCTCTTGTAACCAAGCTCACGCAAACCACCCCACCAACTCCCTCAGTGTCAATTTCCTCCTTCCCCAGGAATGCCAATAGTCCTGCAGGCCATGTCACTGGTAATTCTGACGAGTCCTCTCCTGCCTGGGATTCCTCCGATGCATCCTTGCGTGTAACGCCTACTGCTGCTGGCGCTGCTGTTGTTGCTGCTGGGAGTCGATGGTCATCCCAGAGGGGAAGTCGTAAGACCACTTTTACTACTTCCACCAAGCAATTGACTGTCCAACAGGCCTTTGCGAGGAAGATGAAATATCACAGCAGTCATCCTGCTGCAAAGCGGATAACTGAGGCCTTGGCATCCTGGGCGGTGAGAATCGTGGTTCCGGTATCCATCATTACTGCAGAGCCAACTAGAGACTTGTTGGAGGTACTGTGTCCCCGGTACCAAATACCATCTAGGTTCCATTTCTCTAGGCAGGCGATACCGAAAATGTACACAGACCTCAGAAAAAGACTCACCAGTGTCCTAAAAAATGCAGTTGTACCCAATGTCCACTTAACCACGGACATGTGGACAAGTGGAGCAGGGCAGGCTCAGGACTATATGACTGTGACAGCCCACTGGGTAGATGTATGGACTCCCGCCGCAAGAACAGCAGCGGCGGCACCAGTAGCAGCATCTCGCAAACGCCAACTCTTTCCTAGGCAGGCTACGCTTTGTATCACCGCTTTCCAGAATACGCACACAGCTGAAAACCTCTTACGGCAACTGAGGAAGATCATCGCGGAATGGCTTACCCCAATTGGACTCTCCTGTGGATTTGTGGCATCGGACAACGCCGCAATATTGTGTGTGCATTAAATCTGGGCAAATTCCAGCACGTCCCATGTTTTGCACATACCTTGAATTTGGTGGTGCAGAATTATTTAAAAAACGACAGGGGCGTGCAAGAGATGCTGTCGGTGGCCAGAAGAATTGCGGGACACTTTCGGCGTACAGGCACCACGTACAGAAGACTGGAGCACCTCCAAAAACGCCTGAACCTGCCCTGCCATCATCTGAAGCAAGAAGTGGTAACGAGGTGGAATTCAACCCTCTATATGCTTCAGAGGTTGGAGGAGCAGAAAAAGGCCATTCAAGCCTATACAACTGAGCACGATATAGGAGGTGGAATGCACCTGTCTCAAGCGCAGTGGAGAATGATTTCAACGTTGTGCAAGGTTCTGCAACCTTTTGAACTTGCCACACGTGAAGTCAGTTCAGACACTGCCAGCCTGAGTCAGGTCATTCCCCTCATCAGGCTTTTGCAGAAGAAGCTGGAGACATTGAAGGAGGAGCTAACACAGAGCGATTCTGCTAGGCATGTGGGACTTGTGGATGGAGCCCTTAATTCGCTTAACAAGGATTCACGGGTGGTCAATCTGTTGAAATCAGAGCACTACATTTTGGCCACCGTGCTCGATCCTAGATTTAAAACCTACCTTGGATCTCTCTTTCCGGCAGACACAAGTCTGCTGGGGTTCAAAGAACGGCTGGTGAGAAAATTGTCAAGTCAAGCGGAACGCGACCTGTCAACATCTCCTCCTTCACATTCTCCCGCAACTGGGGGTGCGAGGAAAAGGCTCAGAATTCCGAGCCCACCCGCTGGCGGTGATGCAGGGCAGTCTGGAGCGATTGCTGATGCTGACATCTGGTCCGGACTGAAGGACCTGACAACGATTACGGACATGTCGTCTACTGTCACTGCATATGATTCTCTCCCCATTGAAAGAATGGTGGAGGATTATATGAGTGACCGCATCCAAGTAGGCACGTCAGACAGTCCGTACTTATACTGGCAGGAAAAAGAGGCAATTTGGAGGCCCTTGCACAAACTGGCTTTATTCTACCTAAGTTGCCCTCCCACAAGTGTGTACTCCGAAAGAGTGTTTAGTGCCGCCGCTCACCTTGTCAGCAATCGGCGTACGAGGCTACATCCAGAAAATGTGGAGAAGATGATGTTCATTAAAATGAATTATAATCAATTCCTCCGTGGAGACATTGACCAGCAGCAATTGCCTCCACAAAGTACACAGGGAGCTGAGATGGTGGATTCCAGTGGGGACGAATTGATAATCTGTGAGGAGGGGGATGTACACGGTGATATATCGGAGGATGATGATGAGGTGGACATCTTGCCTCTGTAGAGCCAGTTTGTGCAAGGAGAGATTAATTGCTTATTTTTTGGTGGGGGTCCAAACCAACCCGTCATTTCAGTCACAGTCGTGTGGCAGACCCTGTCACTGAAATGATGGGTTGGTTAAAGTGTGCATGTCCTGTTTATACAACATAAGGGTAGGTGGGAGGGCCCAAGGACAATTCCATCTTGCACCTCTTTTTTCTTTCATTTTTCTTTGCGTCATGTGCTGTTTGGGGAGTAGTTTTTGGAAGGGCCATCCTGCGTGACACTGCAGTGCCACTCCTAGATGGGCCAGGTGTTTGTGTCGGCCACTTGGGTCGCTTATCTTAGTCACACAGCTACCTCATTGCGCCTCTTTTTTTCTTTGCGTCATGTGCTGTTTGGGGGGTGTTTTTTGGAAGGGCCATCCTGCGTGACACTGCAGTGCCACTCCTAGATGGGCCAGGTGTTTGTGTCGGCCACTTGGGTCGCTTATCTTAGTCACACAGCTACCTCATTGCGCCCCTTTTTTTCTTTGCGTCATGTGCTGTTTGGGGGGTGTTTTTTGGAAGGGCCATCCTGCATGACACTGCAGTGCCACTCCTAGATGGGCCAGGTGTTTGTGTCGGCCACTAGGGTCGCTTATCTTAGTCACACAGCTACCTCATTGCGCATCTTTTTTTTCTTCTTTGCGTCATGTGCTGTTTGGGGAGTAGTTTTTTGAAGGGCCATCCTGCGTGACACTGCAGTGCCACTCCTAGATGGGCCAGGTGTTTGTGTCGGCCACTAGGGTCGCTTAGCTTAGTCATCCAGCGACCTCGGTGCAAATTTTAGGACTAAAAATAATATTGTGAGGTGTGAGGTGTTCAGAATAGACTGAAAATGAGTGGAAATTATGGTTATTGAGGTTAATAATACTTTGGGATCAAAATGACCCCTAAATTCTATGATTTAAGCTGTTTTTTAGGGTTTTTTGAAAAAAACACCCGAATCCAAAACACACCCGAATCCGACAAAAAAAATTCGGTGAGGTTTTGCCAAAACGCGTTCGAACCCAAAACACGGCCGCGGAACCGAACCCAAAACCAAAACCCGAAAAATTTCCGGTGCTCATCACTAGGAGACTCTGGCTGGGCAGCTCTGCGTAGAGACTCTGGCTGGGCAGCTCTGTGAAGAGACTCTGGCTGGGCAGCTCTGTGAAGAGACTCTGGCTGGGCAGCTCTGTGTAGAAACTCTTGCTGGGCAGCTCTGTGAAGAGACTCTGGCTGGGCAGCTATGTGTAGAGAATCTGGCTGGGTAGCTCTGTGTAGAGACTCTGGCTGAGCAGCTCTGTGAAGAGACTCTGGCTGGGGAGCTCTGTGTAGAGAATCTGGCTGGGTAGCTCTGTGTAGAGACTCTGGCTGGGCAGCTCTGTGAAGAGACTCTGGCTGGGCAGCTCTGTGTAGAAACTCTTGCTGGGCAGCTCTGTGAAGAGACTCTGGCTGGGCAGCTATGTGTAGAGAATATGGCTGGGTAGCTCTGTGTAGAGACTCTGGCTGGGCAGTTCTGTGTAGAGACTGGCTGGGCAGCTCCGTGAAGAGACTCTGGCTGGGCAGCTCTGTGAAGAGACTCTGGCTGGGGAGCTCTGTGTAGAGAATCTGGCTGGGTAGCTCTGTGTAGAGACTCTGGCTGGGCAGTTCTGTGTAGAGATTGACTGGGCAGCTCTGTGTAGAGACTATGGCTGGGCAGCTCTGTGAAGAGACTCTGGCTGGGCAGCTCTGTGTAAAGAATCTGGCTGGGTAGCTCTGTGTAGAGACTCTGGCTGGGCAGTTCTGTGTAGAGACTGGCTGGGCAGCTCCGTGAAGAGACTCTGGCTGGGTAGCTCTGTGAAGAGACTCTGGCTGGGGAGCTCTGTGTAGAGAATCTGGCTGGGTAGCTCTGTGTAGAGACTCTGGCTGGGCAGTTCTGTGTAGAGACTGGCTGGGCAGCTCTGTGTAGAGACTCTTGCTGGGCAGCTCTGTGTAGAGACTCTGGCTGGGCAGCTCTGTGAAGAGACTCTGGCTGGATAGCTCTGTGTAGATTATCAGATGGTCCCTCCATTGAACTGGCAAGGCTGGACACCCCTCCAGGCCTGGATGCTCACAACCCCCTCCTGGGGCTGGGCACTCGGAACCCCCTCCTGGGGCTGGACACTCCGAACCCCCTCCTAGGGCTGCGGACACAGGCGCCCCCTTTCGGGCTGTGGACACTGAACCTTTCTTGGGTTTGCGGGTGGGACAAAACTGAATGAAATGTCCAGACCCACCACAATAAAAGCAGAATTTGTTATCCCATCTATGGCTTCTCTCTGCTTCAGAAAGACTGGGTCGTGGGAAGCTCCGAAACTTGCCTTTGCTTGATACAGGGTAGCAATGTTCAAAACTAAGAGGTTCAGATTCACAATTTTTCCTTTTACCTGAAGACAGCTTGATAGATTTTGGCAGAGTGGATAATATCTCAGATGACAGAGCTTGTAAATTAATCAGTTTCATTCTGAAATCTGCCAGCAATGCAGGGTCCAGGAAAGGCATTAACTCAGAAGGCATACAGCTAATTTGTGTTGTAGCCATTTTCTGAAGTTCTGTATAACCTCAAAACCTCTGCACACGTTTTTAGGGCCAGTTTATACTGTCAAGGCTACTAGGCCTCCCTGTGTGTGGGGGAGGTACTTGAAACGAGGTTATACGGAGGAAAAAGGAATGTATAAATATTTATAAATGGACAATAACAGGATCCATAGGTATAAACTGTACTATCATCAACAGATAAGAGACCAGGTATGTAAGAAAGTAGCTGGGAAAATGCAGGATACCAGAGTGCTGGGAGAATGCAGGCCAGCTACTCTGTTACTTGGAGTTACCTTGAGTAGACCATTAGCAAAGAGCTGGGACAATGCAGGCCAGCTATGCAGGATAGCAGAGTACTGGGAGAATGCAGGTCAGCTATGCAGGATACCTGAGTACTGGGAGAATGCAGACCAGCTACTCAGTAGTCCATTAGCGATAAGCTGGGAGAATGCAGGCCAGCTATGCTGGATAGCAGAGTACTGGGAGAATGCAGGCCAGCTACTCAGTAGTCCATTAGTGATGAGCTGGGAGAATGCAGGCCAGCTATGCAGGATAGCAGAGTACTGGTATAATGCAGGTCAGCTATGCAGGATACCTGAGTACTGGGAGAATGCAGACCAGCTACTCAGTAGTCCATTAGCGATGAGCTAGGAGAATGCAGGCCAGCTACTCAGTAGTCCATTAGTGATGAGCTGGGAGAATGCAGACCACATACAGGGTATGAACAACAAAGCAACTTTAGCAAAGTTGCAGGGAGCCAAAGACCGGAATGGTGCCCATACACTTGTGAGATAACCGGTGCTAAGCTTAGATTTCAACCACATCTGTGAGAGAAATCGGGGGATTTTATGCACATTTTAGGCACCTTTCGATGCGATGCGCGGGCACGCCGGTCGAATCTCACGTCTCAAGATAGTATGTGCTGCACTTAATATTTATCGAATCTCAGTGTGATCGCATGTGTTTTTAAAAACACATCCTATATATCGCACTGCGATGTGCGATGGACATCCGCCGGGAGCGGATGGAGGCTGCTCCCACACGGCGGTGACGTGCCCATCACGTGATCACCATGCGATCTATCGCATGATCGCATGGTAATCACTTTGGCAGTTCAGGTGCAATTTCATCGCACCTGAACTGCCGGTGCGATGCCCCGTGATGTCACGTTGCGGGACATCGCACAAGTGTAAGGGCACCATAACAGACGATGTCCTGGAACTGGTTGTTAATTGCAAGGGCTGAATAATCACAAGTAGTGGACTCAGGAAAAGCGGGAGGCACAGACTAAGGCCCTCATTCCGAGTTGTTTGCTCGCAAGCTGCTTTTAGCAGCTTTGCACACGCTAAGCCGCCGCCTACTGGGAGTGAATCTTAGCATCTTAAAATTGCGAACGAAAGGTTAGCAGAATTGCGATTAGACAATTCTTAGCAGTTTCTGAGTAGCTCCAGACTTACTCTGCCAGTGCGATCAGTTCAGTGCTTGTCGTTCCAGGTTTGACGTCACAAACACACCCAGCGTTCGCCCAGACACTCCCCCGTTTCTCCAGCCACTCCCGCGTTTTTCCCAGAAACGGCAGCGTTTTTTCGCACACACCCATAAAACGGCCTATTTCCGCCCAGAAACACCCACTTCCTGTCAATCACATTACGATCACCAGAACGAAGAAAAAACCTTGTAATGCCGTGAGTAAAATACCTAACTGCATAGCAAATTTACTTGGCGCAGTCACACTGCGGACATTGCGCATGCGCATTAGCGACTAATCGCTCCGTTGCGACAAAAAAATAACGAGCGAACAACTCGGAATGACCACCTAAGTCTTGCACAGGGAAACCCCAGCGTTGCAGGCACAAAGGTAGACTAAATGAACTGGCATAGGAGTGCTTGTGAGCAGAGGATAAATAGCAGCTTTCCAGGTGCAAACCACAGCTGCACATAACCAGGTAATCAACCCTGCAAGGTCACAGAGTGGAAACTGCTAGACAGACCAGGAGGCAGAGAGTGACACCTAGAGGCAGAAAGGATATATGGCACGGATCATGACACACTGGCCCTGTCTTGTATGTCTTACAAATTCAGAGGGGATCCGGTCAAGATGCCGCCGGACGGAATCCCGGCGGTCGAAATACCGACGCTGTCGGGATTGTGTGGTCGGGATTCCGGCGTCAGTATTTCGACCGCCGGGATTCCGACCACCGGCATTTAGTACTGATCCCATTCAGAGGTGTTGTGAAAATAAATGTACACTGGCCCTGTCTTGTATGCTGTAAAATTGCAGGGGTGTAGTTTAAATACAGGGGTGCTGGCCCTGTCCTGTATGCTGTAAAAATACAGGTGTGCTGTGAAAATACAGGAATGCTGGTTCTTTCCTATATGCTGTAAAAAATACAGGGGTGCTGTGAAATTAAATATATATGTTACGCACACCAGTGCTAACAGGAGTATACCGGTGTATGAACAGAGAGGGAAGCGAAGCAAACAAACTCACAGACAGTATAACATAACATACACAGGTGGTGATGGAATAACTAATAAACACAAAGTGAACGGAGAAGCCCAAAGGCTCAGGAACTGGGTGTCTCCCTAGTGTCAGGAATGCTCAGATGGAATAGAGCGGACAATGAAGCGAGATGTAGTGATTTAACATGTGGAGCACCCGAAATGATGTTGCTAAGAGCAACAGAAAAAAACCCAAAGGGTTACCAACGGGTGTGGGAATAAACTCCTTGGTCAGAGATAGAAATATAGACACAAGGGGGTATATTTACTAACATTCGTAATTTTCCGTTTGATGTCAAAGTTCAATCACGAATGACATCGAAAGTGTAAAATTGCAACTTTTTGAATTTATTACGACTAATTTACTAAGCTGTCGTATTCTGCATTTTCGTTTGTTCCGATGTCGATGTCATTCTGTTAGGCGCCGGGGTCCGCTCGTCTGCGCGGCCCGGCGCCTAGCAACTAGGGACGCCGAGCGCGTACAGCCGCCGGCTCCCTAGCAACGCTAGACGCCGGGCGCGCTGAGCCGCACGGACCCTAGCAACGGGGACGCCACTGGCGGACCGCGTTCCCCGTTGCTGGGTCCTTTTGAATTAATAGTGCACCTGTTCTCTGGCCGTGCAGCAAGGCAGCTGCACGGCATTTATTCTAATCAGCTCTGTCAGCAGCTGATTGGAGGACTCCTGATTAAATACACTCTCAGGGCTTCTCACAGACGCCGGAAATAGCTTCTTGCATGCTGTCCTGTTTGCTGAGAGTCTGTTTCCAGTCCTGCTGTATCCGGTCATTCTGGTTCTCTGAAGCCCTGTACTCGGGAGTTATCATCTCGTCCCTGGAGTCCTGAACTGATCACCATTTATCATCCAGTGGTGTTCGAGAGTAGCGGCTTTGCCGTGTGTAGCGGCTCGGCCGCTTTACCCCTTTTATTTTGTGTTTGGAGCATTTGCGGAGGGTTCCGCTTCCACAGGTCCACTCTGGTATTCGGCGGTGCCGGGTAGGAGTATTGGGCAAGTGGATATTTTGGTTGTCCTTTTCCCTGGCGGTTTCTCCGCACATACTTTAGGGTTTTAGTTTGCTTGTAGCCCCTGGCCAGGTTGTCTAGTTAGAGGGTCTCTTGTTATCATCCTGTCTCGGACTTCCCTTTGTCTCTCACTAAGACCGGGGGGCATCGGAGTTGGGCAGACATAATCCGCCCTTCAAACGCGGCTGCCAAGGGCTCAAGAAACCATAGTCTCGCAAGGGATTTCTGACAGCACGGGTGAGACAACAGAGTTAGGGCGCATGGGGCTATGGTTCTTTCCTGTTCCCTTCCCCAGCATTCCGTTCCAGTGCTCCGGTCCTTGCCATAAGATCTCCTCTGACCAGGAGTGCTGGAATCATAACATTATTACCGGCCATACCAAAACTTAAAATTAAGTTTAATTTTTTCTCATTCAGTTTTGTGAGAGTTTATCGGCCTCATGAATCCAACAGGTTTAGGGCCAAATCCTGGTCAGCTCTTAGTCAGCCAGATTCATGAACTTACTCAGATGGTTCAGGATCTTTCTCTTCGGGTGAAGTCGCAGGAAGATCTTTTGCGAGCTTCCCCAAGGGTAGTCCCTGAACCAAAGATGCACTTGCCTGACCGTTTTTCTGGTGATAGGAAAGAGTTTTTTAATTTTAAAGAATCCTGTAAACTTTATTTTCGTTTAAGACCGACTTCCTCGGGTACTGAGTCTCAGCGGGTCGGGATTATTATTTCTTTGCTCCAGGGGGATCCTCAGACCTGGGCATTTGGTTTAAAAGCAGAGGATCCGGCATTGTTGTCAGTTGACGCTTTTTTTGGGTCGTTAGGGCTCCTGTATGATGACCCTGATAGAGAAGCATCCGATGAAAGTCAGTTGCGCGCTCTCAGACAGGGTAGGAGTCCTGCGGAGGTTTATTCGTACGGAGTTTCACCGTTGGTCGAACGACTGTGGCTGGAATGACCCAGCCCTGCGCAGTCAGTTTCGCCTCGGCTTATCAGAGTCTATAAAAGACAGTCTCCTTCAGTACCCCGCTCCTGAGACTCTCGATAAGCTCATGGAGCTTTCTATTAAGATTGATCGTCGTCTCAGAGAGCGGAAGGCTGAAAAAGGAGCACCTGTAAGTAGAGATGAGCGGGTTCGGTTTCTTTGAATCCGAACCCGCACGAACTTCACTTTTTTCTCCACGGGTCCGAGCGACTCGGATCTTCCCGCCTTGCTCGGTTAACCCGAGCGCGCCCGAACGTCATCATGACGCTGTCGGATTCTCGCGAGGCTCGGATTCTATCGCGAGACTCGGATTCTATATAAGGAGCCGCGCGTCGCCGCCATTTTCACTCGTGCATTGAGATTGATAGGGAGAGGACGTGTCTGGCGTCCTCTCCATTAGAATAGAGATAGATAGATTAGATAGAGAGAGATTGTGCAGAGTCGCAGACAGAGTTAGTTTACCACAGTCAGTGACCAGTGCAGTTGCTAGTTAACTTTTATTTAATATAATATATCCGTTCACTTCTCTCTGCTATATCCGTTCTCTGCCTGAAAAAAAAAACGATACACAGCACAGTCAGTCACACAGTGTGACTCAGTCTGTGTGCACTCAGCTCAGCCCAGTGTGCTGCACAGTCATCAATGTATAAATTAAAAGCTTATAATTAATTGTGGGGGAGACTGGGGAGCACTGCAGGTTGTTAGCAGGAGCCAGGAGTACAATTATATTAATTAACAGTGCACACTTTTGCTGCAGGAGTGGTGACCAGTGCCTGACCACCAGTATAGTATTGTTGTATACTACTAATATCTCTTTAAATATCAACCAGTCTATATTAGCAGCAGACACAGTACAGTGCGGTAGTTCACGGCTGTGGCTACCTCTGTGTCGGCACACGGCAGGCAGTCCGTCCGACCAGAATTGTATTATTTATTATTATATACCTACCACCTAACCGTGGTTTTTTTTTCATTCTTTATACCGTCATAGTGTCATCCTAATTGTTACGAGTATACTACTATCTCTTTATCAACCAGTGTACAGTGCGGTAGTTCACGGCTGTGGCTACCTCTGTGTCGGCACACGGCAGGCAGTCCGTCCGACCAGAATTGTATTATTTATTATTATATACCTACCACCTAACCGTGGTTTTTTTTTCATTCTTTATACCGTCATAGTGTCATCCTAATTGTTACGAGTATACTACTATCTCTTTATCAACCAGTGTACAGTGCGGTAGTTCACGGCTGTGGCTACCTCTGTGTCGGCACACGGCAGGCAGTCCGTCCGACCAGAATTGTATTATTTATTATTATATACCTACCACCTAACCGTGGTTTTTTTTTCATTCTTTATACCGTCATAGTGTCATCCTAATTGTTACGAGTATACTACTATCTCTTTATCAACCAGTGTACAGTGCGGTAGTTCACGGCTGTGGCTACCTCTGTGTCGGCACACGGCAGGCAGTCCGTCCGACCAGAATTGTATTATTTATTATTATATACCTACCACCTAACCGTGGTTTTTTTTTCATTCTTTATACCGTCATAGTGTCATCCTAATTGTTACGAGTATACTACTATCTCTTTATCAACCAGTGTACAGTGCGGTAGTTCACGGCTGTGGCTACCTCTGTGTCGGCAGTCGGCAGACAGTCCGTCCATCCATAATTGTATTATTATTATAATATATACCACCTAACCGTGGTTTTTTTTTCATTCTTTATACCGTCGTCATAGTGTCATACTAGTTGTTACGAGTATACTACTATCTCTTTATCAACCAGTGTACAGTGCGGTAGTTCACGGCTGTGGCTACCTCTGTGTCGGCAGTCGGCAGGCAGTCCGTCCATCCATAATTGTATTATTATTATAATATATACCACCTAACTGTGGTTTTTTTTGCATTCTTTATACCGTCGTCATAGTGTCATACTAGTTGTTACGAGTATACTACTATCTCTTTATCAACCAGTGTACAGTGCGGTAGTTCACGGCTGTGGCTACCTCTGTGTCGGCAGTCGGCAGGCAGTCCGTCCATCCATAATTGTATTATTATTATAATATATACCACCTAACCGTGGTTTTTTTTTCATTCTTTATACCGTCGTCATAGTGTCATACTAGTTGTTACGAGTATACTACTATCTCTTTATCAACCAGTGTACAGTGCGGTAGTTCACGGCTGTGGCTACCTCTGTGTCGGCAGTCGGCAGGCAGTCCGTCCATCCATAATTGTATTATTATTATAATATATACCACCTAACCGTGGTTTTTTTTTCATTCTTTATACCGTCGTCATAGTGTCATACTAGTTGTTACGAGTATACTACTATCTCTTTATCAACCAGTGTACAGTGCGGTAGTTCACGGCTGTGGCTACCTCTGTGTCGGCAGTCGGCAGGCAGTCCGTCCATCCATAATTGTATTATTATTATAATATATACCACCTAACCGTGGTTTTTTTTTCATTCTTTATACCGTCGTCATAGTGTCATACTAGTTGTTACGAGTATACTACTATCTCTTTATCAACCAGTGTACAGTGCGGTAGTTCACGGCTGTGGCTACCTCTGTGTCGGCAGTCGGCAGGCAGTCCGTCCATCCATAATTGTATTATTATTATAATATATACCACCTAACCGTGGTTTTTTTTTCATTCTTTATACCGTCGTCATAGTGTCATACTAGTTGTTACGAGTATACTACTATCTCTTTATCAACCAGTGTACAGTGCGGTAGTTCACGGCTGTGGCTACCTCTGTGTCGGCAGTCGGCAGGCAGTCCGTCCATCCATAATTGTATTATTATTATAATATATACCACCTAACCGTGGTTTTTTTATACCACCTAACCGTGGCAGTCCGTCCATAATTGTATACTAGTATCCAATCCATCCATCTCCATTGTTTACCTGAGGTGCCTTTTAGTTCTGCCTATAAAATATGGAGAACAAAAAAGTTGAGGTTCCAAAATTAGGGAAAGATCAAGATCCACTTCCACCTCGTGCTGAAGCTGCTGCCACTAGTCATGGCCGAGACGATGAAATGCCAGCAACGTCGTCTGCCAAGGCCGATGCCCAATGTCATAGTACAGAGCATGTCAAATCCAAAACACCAAATATCAGAAAAAAAAGGACTCCAAAACCTAAAATAAAATTGTCGGAGGAGAAGCGTAAACTTGCCAATATGCCATTTACCACACGGAGTGGCAAGGAACGGCTGAGGCCCTGGCCTATGTTCATGGCTAGTGGTTCAGCTTCACATGAGGATGGAAGCACTCAGCCTCTCGCTAGAAAACTGAAAAGACTCAAGCTGGCAAAAGCACCGCAAAGAACTGTGCGTTCTTTGAAATCCCAAATCCACAAGGAGAGTCCAATTGTGTCGTTTGCGATGCCTGACCTTCCCAACACTGGACGTGAAGAGCATGCGCCTTCCACTATTTGCATGCCCCCTGCAAGTGCTGGAAGGAGCACCCGCAGTCCAGTTCCTGATAGTCAGATTGAAGATGTCAGTGTTGAAGTACACCAGGATGAGGAGGATATGGGTGTTGCTGGCGCTGGGGAGGAAATTGACCAGGAGGATTCTGATGGTGAGGTGGTTTGTTTAAGTCAGGCACCCGGGGAGACACCTGTTGTCCGTGGGAGGAATATGGCCGTTGACATGCCAGGTGAAAATACCAAAAAAATCAGCTCTTCGGTGTGGAGGTATTTCACCAGAAATGCGGACAACAGGTGTCAAGCCGTGTGTTCCCTTTGTCAAGCTGTAATAAGTAGGGGTAAGGACGTTAACCACCTCGGAACATCCTCCCTTATACGTCACCTGCAGCGCATTCATAATAAGTCAGTGACAAGTTCAAAAACTTTGGGTGACAGCGGAAGCAGTCCACTGACCAGTAAATCCCTTCCTCTTGTAACCAAGCTCACGCAAACCACCCCACCAACTCCCTCAGTGTCAATTTCCTCCTTCCCCAGGAATGCCAATAGTCCTGCAGGCCATGTCACTGGCAAGTCTGACGAGTCCTCTCCTGCCTGGGATTCCTCCGATGCATCCTTGCGTGTAACGCCTACTGCTGCTGGCGCTGCTGTTGTTGCCGCTGGGAGTCGATGGTCATCCCAGAGGGGAAGTCGTAAGCCCACTTGTACTACTTCCAGTAAGCAATTGACTGTTCAACAGTCCTTTGCGAGGAAGATGAAATATCACAGCAGTCATCCTACTGCAAAGCGGATAACTGAGTCCTTGACAACTATGTTGGTGTTAGACGTGCGTCCGGTATCCGCGGTTAGTTCACAGGGAACTAGACAATTTATTGAGGCAGTGTGCCCCCGTTACCAAATACCATCTAGGTTCCACTTCTCTAGGCAGGCGATACCGAGAATGTACACGGACGTCAGAAAAAGACTCACCAGTCTCCTAAAAAATGCAGTTGTACCCAATGTCCACTTAACCACGGACATGTGGACAAGTGGAGCAGGGCAGGGTCAGGACTATATGACTGTGACAGCCCACTGGGTAGATGTATGGACTCCCGCCGCAAGAACAGCAGCGGCGGCACCAGTAGCAGCATCTCGCAAACGCCAACTCTTTCCTAGGCAGGCTACGCTTTGTATCACCGCTTTCCAGAATACGCACACAGCTGAAAACCTCTTACGGCAACTGAGGAAGATCATCGCGGAATGGCTTACCCCAATTGGACTCTCCTGTGGATTTGTGGCATCGGACAACGCCAGCAATATTGTGTGTGCATTAAATATGGGCAAATTCCAGCACGTCCCATGTTTTGCACATACCTTGAATTTGGTGGTGCAGAATTTTTTAAAAAACGACAGGGGCGTGCAAGAGATGCTGTCGGTGGCCAGAAAAATTGCGGGACACTTTCGGCGTACAGGCACCACGTACAGAAGACTGGAGCACCACCAAAAACTACTGAACCTGCCCTGCCATCATCTGAAGCAAGAAGTGGTAACGAGGTGGAATTCAACCCTCTATATGCTTCAGAGGTTGGAGGAGCAGCAAAAGGCCATTCAAGCCTATACAATTGAGCACGATATAGGAGATGGAATGCACCTGTCTCAAGTGCAGTGGAGAATGATTTCAACGTTGTGCAAGGTTCTGATGCCCTTTGAACTTGCCACACGTGAAGTCAGTTCAGACACTGCCAGCCTGAGTCAGGTCATTCCCCTCATCAGGCTTTTGCAGAAGAAGCTGGAGGCATTGAAGAAGGAGCTAACACGGAGCGATTCCGCTAGGCATGTGGGACTTGTGGATGCAGCCCTTAATTCGCTTAACAAGGATTCACGGGTGGTCAATCTGTTGAAATCAGAGCACTACATTTTGGCCACCGTGCTCGATCCTAGATTTAAAGCCTACCTTGGATCTCTCTTTCCGGCAGACACAGGTCTGCTGGGGTTGAAAGACCTGCTGGTGACAAAATTGTCAAGTCAAGCGGAACGCGACCTGTCAACATCTCCTCCTTCACATTCTCCCGCAACTGGGGGTGCGAGGAAAAGGCTCAGAATTCCGAGCCCACCCGCTGGCGGTGATGCAGGGCAGTCTGGAGCGACTGCTGATGCTGACATCTGGTCCGGACTGAAGGACCTGCCAACGATTACGGACATGTCGTCTACTGTCACTGCATATGATTCTCTCAACATTGATAGAATGGTGGAGGATTATATGAGTGACCGCATCCAAGTAGGCACGTCACACAGTCCGTACTTATACTGGCAGGAAAAAGAGGCAATTTGGAGGCCCTTGCACAAACTGGCTTTATTCTACCTAAGTTGCCCTCCCACAAGTGTGTACTCCGAAAGAGTGTTTAGTGCCGCCGCTCACCTTGTCAGCAATCGGCGTACGAGGTTACATCCAGAAAATGTGGAGAAGATGATGTTCATTAAAATGAATTATAATCAATTCCTCCGCGGAGACATTGACCAGCAGCAATTGCCTCCACAAAGTACACAGGGAGCTGAGATGGTGGATTCCAGTGGGGACGAATTGATAATCTGTGAGGAGGGGGATGTACACGGTGATATATCGGAGGGTGAAGATGAGGTGGACATCTTGCCTCTGTAGAGCCAGTTTGTGCAAGGAGAGATTAATTGCTTCTTTTTTGGGGGGGGTCCAAACCAACCCGTCATATCAGTCACAGTCGTGTGGCAGACCCTGTCACTGAAATGATGGGTTGGTTAAAGTGTGCATGTCCTGTTTTGTTTATACAACATAAGGGTGGGTGGGAGGGCCCAAGGATAATTCCATCTTGCACCTCTTTTTTCTTTTCTTTTTCTTTGCATCATGTGCTGATTGGGGAGGGTTTTTTGGAAGGGACATCCTGCGTGACACTGCAGTGCCACTCCTAGATGGGCCCGGTGTTTGTGTCGGCCACTAGGGTCGCTAATCTTACTCACACAGCTACCTCATTGCGCCTCTTTTTTTCTTTGCGTCATGTGCTGTTTGGGGAGGGTTTTTTGGAAGGGACATCCTGCGTGACACTGCAGTGCCACTCCTAGATGGGCCCGGTGTTTGTGTCGGCCACTAGGGTCGCTAATCTTACTCACACAGTCAGCTACCTCATTGCGCCTCTTTTTTTCTTTGCGTCATGTGCTGTTTGGGGAGGGTTTTTTGGAAGGGCCATCCTGCGTGACACTGCAGTGCCACTCCTAGATGGGCCCGGTGTTTGTGTCGGCCACTAGGGTCGCTAATCTTACTCACACAGCTACCTCATTGCGCCTCTTTTTTTCTTTGCGTCATGTGCTGTTTGGGGAGGGTTTTTTGGAAGGGCCATCCTGCGTGACACTGCAGTGCCACTCCTAGATGGGCCCGGTGTTTGTGTCGGCCACTAGGGTCGCTAATCTTACTCACACAGCTACCTCATTGCGCCTCTTTTTTTCTTTGCGTCATGTGCTGTTTGGGGAGGGTTTTTTGGAAGGGACATCCTGCGTGACACTGCAGTGCCACTCCTAGATGGGCCCGGTGTTTGTGTCGGCCACTAGGGTCGCTTATCTTACTCACACAGCGACCTCGGTGCAAATTTTAGGACTAAAAATAATATTGTGAGGTGTGAGGTATTCAGAATAGACTGAAAATGAGTGTAAATTATGGTTTTTGAGGTTAATAATACTTTGGGATCAAAATGACCCCCAAATTCTATGATTTAAGCTGTTTTTTAGTGTTTTTGGAAAAAAACACCCGAATCCAAAACACACCCGAATCCGACAAAAATAATTCGGTGAGGTTTTGCCAAAACGCGTTCGAACCCAAAACACGGCCGCGGAACCGAACCCAAAACCAAAACACAAAACCCGAAAAATTTCAGGCGCTCATCTCTACCTGTAAGGTCAAGTCCGTGTGTATTAGAGATGAGCGGGTTCGGTTTCTTTGAATCCGAACCCGCACGAACTTCACTTTTTTCTCCACGGGTCCGAGCGACTCGGATCTTCCCGCCTTGCTCGGTTAACCCGAGCGCGCCCGAACGTCATCATGACGCTGTCGGATTCTCGCGAGGCTCGGATTCTATCGCGAGACTCGGATTCTATATAAGGAGCCGCGCGTCGCCGCCATTTTCACTCGTGCATTGAGATTGATAGGGAGAGGACGTGTCTGGCGTCCTCTCCATTAGAATAGAGATAGATAGATTAGATAGAGAGAGATTGTGCAGAGTCGCAGACAGAGTTAGTTTACCACAGTCAGTGACCAGTGCAGTTGCTAGTTAACTTTTATTTAATATAATATATCCGTTCACTTCTCTCTGCTATATCCGTTCTCTGCCTGAAAAAAAAAACGATACACAGCACAGTCAGTCACACAGTGTGACTCAGTCTGTGTGCACTCAGCTCAGCCCAGTGTGCTGCACAGTCATCAATGTATAAATTAAAAGCTTATAATTAATTGTGGGGGAGACTGGGGAGCACTGCAGGTTGTTAGCAGGAGCCAGGAGTACAATTATATTAATTAACAGTGCACACTTTTGCTGCAGGAGTGGTGACCAGTGCCTGACCACCAGTATAGTATTGTTGTATACTACTAATATCTCTTTAAATATCAACCAGTCTATATTAGCAGCAGACACAGTACAGTGCGGTAGTTCACGGCTGTGGCTACCTCTGTGTCGGCACACGGCAGGCAGTCCGTCCGACCAGAATTGTATTATTTATTATTATATACCTACCACCTAACCGTGGTTTTTTTTTCATTCTTTATACCGTCATAGTGTCATCCTAATTGTTACGAGTATACTACTATCTCTTTATCAACCAGTGTACAGTGCGGTAGTTCACGGCTGTGGCTACCTCTGTGTCGGCACACGGCAGGCAGTCCGTCCGACCAGAATTGTATTATTTATTATTATATACCTACCACCTAACCGTGGTTTTTTTTTCATTCTTTATACCGTCATAGTGTCATCCTAATTGTTACGAGTATACTACTATCTCTTTATCAACCAGTGTACAGTGCGGTAGTTCACGGCTGTGGCTACCTCTGTGTCGGCACACGGCAGGCAGTCCGTCCGACCAGAATTGTATTATTTATTATTATATACCTACCACCTAACCGTGGTTTTTTTTTCATTCTTTATACCGTCATAGTGTCATCCTAATTGTTACGAGTATACTACTATCTCTTTATCAACCAGTGTACAGTGCGGTAGTTCACGGCTGTGGCTACCTCTGTGTCGGCACACGGCAGGCAGTCCGTCCGACCAGAATTGTATTATTTATTATTATATACCTACCACCTAACCGTGGTTTTTTTTTCATTCTTTATACCGTCATAGTGTCATCCTAATTGTTACGAGTATACTACTATCTCTTTATCAACCAGTGTACAGTGCGGTAGTTCACGGCTGTGGCTACCTCTGTGTCGGCAGTCGGCAGGCAGTCCGTCCATCCATAATTGTATTATTATTATAATATATACCACCTAACCGTGGTTTTTTTTTCATTCTTTATACCGTCGTCATAGTGTCATACTAGTTGTTACGAGTATACTACTATCTCTTTATCAACCAGTGTACAGTGCGGTAGTTCACGGCTGTGGCTACCTCTGTGTCGGCAGTCGGCAGGCAGTCCGTCCATCCATAATTGTATTATTATTATAATATATACCACCTAACTGTGGTTTTTTTTGCATTCTTTATACCGTCGTCATAGTGTCATACTAGTTGTTACGAGTATACTACTATCTCTTTATCAACCAGTGTACAGTGCGGTAGTTCACGGCTGTGGCTACCTCTGTGTCGGCAGTCGGCAGGCAGTCCGTCCATCCATAATTGTATTATTATTATAATATATACCACCTAACCGTGGTTTTTTTTTCATTCTTTATACCGTCGTCATAGTGTCATACTAGTTGTTACGAGTATACTACTATCTCTTTATCAACCAGTGTACAGTGCGGTAGTTCACGGCTGTGGCTACCTCTGTGTCGGCAGTCGGCAGGCAGTCCGTCCATCCATAATTGTATTATTATTATAATATATACCACCTAACCGTGGTTTTTTTTTCATTCTTTATACCGTCGTCATAGTGTCATACTAGTTGTTACGAGTATACTACTATCTCTTTATCAACCAGTGTACAGTGCGGTAGTTCACGGCTGTGGCTACCTCTGTGTCGGCAGTCGGCAGGCAGTCCGTCCATCCATAATTGTATTATTATTATAATATATACCACCTAACCGTGGTTTTTTTTTCATTCTTTATACCGTCGTCATAGTGTCATACTAGTTGTTACGAGTATACTACTATCTCTTTATCAACCAGTGTACAGTGCGGTAGTTCACGGCTGTGGCTACCTCTGTGTCGGCAGTCGGCAGGCAGTCCGTCCATCCATAATTGTATTATTATTATAATATATACCACCTAACCGTGGTTTTTTTTTCATTCTTTATACCGTCGTCATAGTGTCATACTAGTTGTTACGAGTATACTACTATCTCTTTATCAACCAGTGTACAGTGCGGTAGTTCACGGCTGTGGCTACCTCTGTGTCGGCAGTCGGCAGGCAGTCCGTCCATCCATAATTGTATTATTATTATAATATATACCACCTAACCGTGGTTTTTTTATACCACCTAACCGTGGCAGTCCGTCCATAATTGTATACTAGTATCCAATCCATCCATCTCCATTGTTTACCTGAGGTGCCTTTTAGTTCTGCCTATAAAATATGGAGAACAAAAAAGTTGAGGTTCCAAAATTAGGGAAAGATCAAGATCCACTTCCACCTCGTGCTGAAGCTGCTGCCACTAGTCATGGCCGAGACGATGAAATGCCAGCAACGTCGTCTGCCAAGGCCGATGCCCAATGTCATAGTACAGAGCATGTCAAATCCAAAACACCAAATATCAGAAAAAAAAGGACTCCAAAACCTAAAATAAAATTGTCGGAGGAGAAGCGTAAACTTGCCAATATGCCATTTACCACACGGAGTGGCAAGGAACGGCTGAGGCCCTGGCCTATGTTCATGGCTAGTGGTTCAGCTTCACATGAGGATGGAAGCACTCAGCCTCTCGCTAGAAAACTGAAAAGACTCAAGCTGGCAAAAGCACCGCAAAGAACTGTGCGTTCTTTGAAATCCCAAATCCACAAGGAGAGTCCAATTGTGTCGTTTGCGATGCCTGACCTTCCCAACACTGGACGTGAAGAGCATGCGCCTTCCACTATTTGCATGCCCCCTGCAAGTGCTGGAAGGAGCACCCGCAGTCCAGTTCCTGATAGTCAGATTGAAGATGTCAGTGTTGAAGTACACCAGGATGAGGAGGATATGGGTGTTGCTGGCGCTGGGGAGGAAATTGACCAGGAGGATTCTGATGGTGAGGTGGTTTGTTTAAGTCAGGCACCCGGGGAGACACCTGTTGTCCGTGGGAGGAATATGGCCGTTGACATGCCAGGTGAAAATACCAAAAAAATCAGCTCTTCGGTGTGGAGGTATTTCACCAGAAATGCGGACAACAGGTGTCAAGCCGTGTGTTCCCTTTGTCAAGCTGTAATAAGTAGGGGTAAGGACGTTAACCACCTCGGAACATCCTCCCTTATACGTCACCTGCAGCGCATTCATAATAAGTCAGTGACAAGTTCAAAAACTTTGGGTGACAGCGGAAGCAGTCCACTGACCAGTAAATCCCTTCCTCTTGTAACCAAGCTCACGCAAACCACCCCACCAACTCCCTCAGTGTCAATTTCCTCCTTCCCCAGGAATGCCAATAGTCCTGCAGGCCATGTCACTGGCAAGTCTGACGAGTCCTCTCCTGCCTGGGATTCCTCCGATGCATCCTTGCGTGTAACGCCTACTGCTGCTGGCGCTGCTGTTGTTGCCGCTGGGAGTCGATGGTCATCCCAGAGGGGAAGTCGTAAGCCCACTTGTACTACTTCCAGTAAGCAATTGACTGTTCAACAGTCCTTTGCGAGGAAGATGAAATATCACAGCAGTCATCCTACTGCAAAGCGGATAACTGAGTCCTTGACAACTATGTTGGTGTTAGACGTGCGTCCGGTATCCGCCGTTAGTTCACAGGGAACTAGACAATTTATTGAGGCAGTGTGCCCCCGTTACCAAATACCATCTAGGTTCCACTTCTCTAGGCAGGCGATACCGAGAATGTACACGGACGTCAGAAAAAGACTCACCAGTCTCCTAAAAAATGCAGTTGTACCCAATGTCCACTTAACCACGGACATGTGGACAAGTGGAGCAGGGCAGGGTCAGGACTATATGACTGTGACAGCCCACTGGGTAGATGTATGGACTCCCGCCGCAAGAACAGCAGCGGCGGCACCAGTAGCAGCATCTCGCAAACGCCAACTCTTTCCTAGGCAGGCTACGCTTTGTATCACCGCTTTCCAGAATACGCACACAGCTGAAAACCTCTTACGGCAACTGAGGAAGATCATCGCGGAATGGCTTACCCCAATTGGACTCTCCTGTGGATTTGTGGCATCGGACAACGCCAGCAATATTGTGTGTGCATTAAATATGGGCAAATTCCAGCACGTCCCATGTTTTGCACATACCTTGAATTTGGTGGTGCAGAATTTTTTAAAAAACGACAGGGGCGTGCAAGAGATGCTGTCGGTGGCCAGAAAAATTGCGGGACACTTTCGGCGTACAGGCACCACGTACAGAAGACTGGAGCACCACCAAAAACTACTGAACCTGCCCTGCCATCATCTGAAGCAAGAAGTGGTAACGAGGTGGAATTCAACCCTCTATATGCTTCAGAGGTTGGAGGAGCAGCAAAAGGCCATTCAAGCCTATACAATTGAGCACGATATAGGAGATGGAATGCACCTGTCTCAAGTGCAGTGGAGAATGATTTCAACGTTGTGCAAGGTTCTGATGCCCTTTGAACTTGCCACACGTGAAGTCAGTTCAGACACTGCCAGCCTGAGTCAGGTCATTCCCCTCATCAGGCTTTTGCAGAAGAAGCTGGAGGCATTGAAGAAGGAGCTAACACGGAGCGATTCCGCTAGGCATGTGGGACTTGTGGATGCAGCCCTTAATTCGCTTAACAAGGATTCACGGGTGGTCAATCTGTTGAAATCAGAGCACTACATTTTGGCCACCGTGCTCGATCCTAGATTTAAAGCCTACCTTGGATCTCTCTTTCCGGCAGACACAGGTCTGCTGGGGTTGAAAGACCTGCTGGTGACAAAATTGTCAAGTCAAGCGGAACGCGACCTGTCAACATCTCCTCCTTCACATTCTCCCGCAACTGGGGGTGCGAGGAAAAGGCTCAGAATTCCGAGCCCACCCGCTGGCGGTGATGCAGGGCAGTCTGGAGCGACTGCTGATGCTGACATCTGGTCCGGACTGAAGGACCTGCCAACGATTACGGACATGTCGTCTACTGTCACTGCATATGATTCTCTCAACATTGATAGAATGGTGGAGGATTATATGAGTGACCGCATCCAAGTAGGCACGTCACACAGTCCGTACTTATACTGGCAGGAAAAAGAGGCAATTTGGAGGCCCTTGCACAAACTGGCTTTATTCTACCTAAGTTGCCCTCCCACAAGTGTGTACTCCGAAAGAGTGTTTAGTGCCGCCGCTCACCTTGTCAGCAATCGGCGTACGAGGTTACATCCAGAAAATGTGGAGAAGATGATGTTCATTAAAATGAATTATAATCAATTCCTCCGCGGAGACATTGACCAGCAGCAATTGCCTCCACAAAGTACACAGGGAGCTGAGATGGTGGATTCCAGTGGGGACGAATTGATAATCTGTGAGGAGGGGGATGTACACGGTGATATATCGGAGGGTGAAGATGAGGTGGACATCTTGCCTCTGTAGAGCCAGTTTGTGCAAGGAGAGATTAATTGCTTCTTTTTTGGGGGGGGTCCAAACCAACCCGTCATATCAGTCACAGTCGTGTGGCAGACCCTGTCACTGAAATGATGGGTTGGTTAAAGTGTGCATGTCCTGTTTTGTTTATACAACATAAGGGTGGGTGGGAGGGCCCAAGGATAATTCCATCTTGCACCTCTTTTTTCTTTTCTTTTTCTTTGCATCATGTGCTGATTGGGGAGGGTTTTTTGGAAGGGACATCCTGCGTGACACTGCAGTGCCACTCCTAGATGGGCCCGGTGTTTGTGTCGGCCACTAGGGTCGCTAATCTTACTCACACAGCTACCTCATTGCGCCTCTTTTTTTCTTTGCGTCATGTGCTGTTTGGGGAGGGTTTTTTGGAAGGGACATCCTGCGTGACACTGCAGTGCCACTCCTAGATGGGCCCGGTGTTTGTGTCGGCCACTAGGGTCGCTAATCTTACTCACACAGTCAGCTACCTCATTGCGCCTCTTTTTTTCTTTGCGTCATGTGCTGTTTGGGGAGGGTTTTTTGGAAGGGCCATCCTGCGTGACACTGCAGTGCCACTCCTAGATGGGCCCGGTGTTTGTGTCGGCCACTAGGGTCGCTAATCTTACTCACACAGCTACCTCATTGCGCCTCTTTTTTTCTTTGCGTCATGTGCTGTTTGGGGAGGGTTTTTTGGAAGGGCCATCCTGCGTGACACTGCAGTGCCACTCCTAGATGGGCCCGGTGTTTGTGTCGGCCACTAGGGTCGCTAATCTTACTCACACAGCTACCTCATTGCGCCTCTTTTTTTCTTTGCGTCATGTGCTGTTTGGGGAGGGTTTTTTGGAAGGGACATCCTGCGTGACACTGCAGTGCCACTCCTAGATGGGCCCGGTGTTTGTGTCGGCCACTAGGGTCGCTTATCTTACTCACACAGCGACCTCGGTGCAAATTTTAGGACTAAAAATAATATTGTGAGGTGTGAGGTATTCAGAATAGACTGAAAATGAGTGTAAATTATGGTTTTTGAGGTTAATAATACTTTGGGATCAAAATGACCCCCAAATTCTATGATTTAAGCTGTTTTTTAGTGTTTTTGGAAAAAAACACCCGAATCCAAAACACACCCGAATCCGACAAAAATAATTCGGTGAGGTTTTGCCAAAACGCGTTCGAACCCAAAACACGGCCGCGGAACCGAACCCAAAACCAAAACACAAAACCCGAAAAATTTCAGGCGCTCATCTCTAGTGTATATTAGAGATGAGCGGGTTCGGTTCCTCGGAATCCGAACCCGCCCGAACTTCAGCTTTTTTTACACGGATCCGAGCGACTCGGATCTTCCCGCCTTGCTCGGTTAACCCGAGCGCGCCCGAACGTCATCATGACGCTGTCGGATTCTCGCGAGGCTCGGATTCTATCGCGAGACTCGGATTCTATATAAGGAGCCGCGCGTCGCCGCCATTTTCACACGTGCATTGAGATTGATAGGGAGAGGACGTGGCTGGCGTCCTCTCCATTTAGATTAGAAGAGAGAGAGTGAGATTGAGACAGAGACACTTGATTTACTGGAGCTTAGGAGTACTAGAGAGTGCAGAGTTTACTAGTGACTGACCACTGACCAGTGACCACCAGTGCAGTTTTATTTAATATAATCCGTTCTCTGCCTGAAAAAAACGATACACAGTGACTCAGTCACATACCATATCTGTGCTCAGCCCAGTGTGCTGCATCATCTATGTATAATATCTGACTGTGCTCACACAGCTTAATTGTGGGGGAGACTGGGGAGCAGTTATAGGTTATAGCAGGAGCCAGGAGTACATATTATTAAAATTAAACAGTGCACACTTTTGCTGCAGGAGTGCCACTGCCAGTGTGACTGACCAGTGACCTGACCACACTGACCACCAGTATAGTATACTATATTGTGATTGCCTGAAAAAGTTAAACACTCGTCGTGTGACTTGTGTGGTGTTTTTTTATTCTATAAAAAACTCATTCTGCTGACAGACAGTGTCCAGCAGGTCCGTCATTATATAATATATACCTGTCCGGCTGCAGTAGTGATATATATATATTTTTTATATCATTATTTATCATCCAGTCGCAGCAGACACAGTACGGTAGTTCACGGCTGTAGCTACCTCTGTGTCGGCACTCGGCAGTCCATCCATAATTGTATACCACCTACCCGTGGTTTTTTTTTTCTTTCTTCTTTATACATACTACATCTCATTATCATCCAGTCTATATTAGCAGCAGACACAGTACAGTACGGTAGTCCACGGCTGTAGCTACCTCTGTGTCGGCACTCGGCAGTCCGTCCATAATTGTATACCACCTACCCGTGGTTTTTTTTTCTTTCTTCTTTATACATACTACATCTCATTATCATCCAGTCTATATTAGCAGCAGACACAGTACAGTACGGTAGTCCACGGCTGTAGCTACCTCTGTGTCGGCACTCGGCAGTCCATCCATAATTGTATACCACCTACCCGTGGTTTTTTTTTTCTTCTTTATACATACTACATCTCATTATCAACCAGTCTATATTAGCAGCAGACACAGTACAGTACGGTAGTCCACGGCTGTAGCTACCTCTGTGTCGGCACTCAGCAGTCCGTCCATAATTGTATACCACCTACCCGTGGTTTTTTTTTTCTTTCTTCTTTATACATACTACATCTCATTATCATCCAGTCTATATTAGCAGCAGACACAGTACAGTACGGTAGTCCACGGCTGTAGCTACCTCTGTGTCGGCACTCGGCAGTCCATCCATAATTGTATACCACCTACCCGTGGTTTTTTTTTTCTTCTTTATACATACTACATCTCATTATCAACCAGTCTATATTAGCAGCAGACACAGTACAGTACGGTAGTCCACGGCTGTAGCTACCTCTGTGTCGGCACTCGGCAGTCCGTCCATAATTGTATACCACCTACCCGTGGTTTTTTTTTCTTTCTTCTTTATACATACTACATCTCATTATCATCCAGTCTATATTAGCAGCAGACACAGTACAGTACGGTAGTCCACGGCTGTAGCTACCTCTGTGTCGGCACTCGGCAGTCCATCCATAATTGTATACCACCTACCCGTGGTTTTTTTTTTCTTCTTTATACATACTACATCTCATTATCATCCAGTCTATATTAGCAGCAGACACAGTACAGTACGGTAGTCCACGGCTGTAGCTACCTCTGTGTCGGCACTCGGCAGTCCATCCATAATTGTATACCACCTACCCGTGGTTTTTTTTTTCTTTCTTCTTTGTACATACTACTATAGAGTATAGTAGCTTACTGTAGCAGTCTGCGGTGCTGCTGAGCTGACAGTGTCCAGCAGGTCCGTCATCAGTCATCATTACCTAATAAATATATTATCTACCTGTCCGGCTGCAGTACTAGTGATATTATATATACATACATATATATATTGATTTCATCTCATTATCAATCATCCAGTCTATATTAGCAGCAGACACAGTACGTTAGTCCACGGCTGTAGCTACCTCTGTGTCGGCACTCAGCAGTCCATCCATAATTGTATACCACCTACCCGTGGTTTTTTTTTTTCGTTCTTCTTTGTACATACTACTATAGTATAGTAGCTTACTGTAGCAGTCTGCGGTGCTGCTGAGCTGACAGTGTCCAGCAGGTCCGTCATCAGTCATCATTACCTAATAAATATATTATCTACCTGTCCGGCTGCAGTACTAGTGATATTATATATACATACATATATATATTGATTTCATCTCATTATCAATCATCCAGTCTATATTAGCAGCAGACACAGTACGTTAGTCCACGGCTGTAGCTACCTCTGTGTCGGCACTCGGCAGTCCATCCATAATTGTATACCACCTACCCGTGGTTTTTTTTTTTCTTTCTTCTTTGTACATACTACTATAGAGTATAGTAGCTTACTGTAGCAGTCTGCGGTGCTGCTGAGCTGACAGTGTCCTGCAGGTCCGTCATCAGTCATCATTACCTAATAAATATATTATCTACCTGTCCGGCTGCAGTACTAGTGATATTATATATACATACATATATATATTGATTTCATCTCATTATCAATCATCCAGTCTATATTAGCAGCAGACACAGTACGTTAGTCCACGGCTGTAGCTACCTCTGTGTCGGCACTCGGCAGTCCATCCATAAGTATACTAGTATCCATCCATCTCCATTGTTTACCTGAGGTGCCTTTTAGTTGTGCCTATTAAAATATGGAGAACAAAAATGTTGAGGTTCCAAAATTAGGGAAAGATCAAGATCCACTTCCACCTCGTGCTGAAGCTGCTGCCACTAGTCATGGCCGAGACGATGAAATGCCAGCAACGTCGTCTGCCAAGGCCGATGCCCAATGTCATAGTACAGAGCATGTCAAATCCAAAACACCAAATATCAGTAAAAAAAGGACTCCAAAACCTAAAATAAAATTGTCGGAGGAGAAGCGTAAACTTGCCAATATGCCATTTACCACACGGAGTGGCAAGGAACGGCTGAGGCCCTGGCCTATGTTCATGGCTAGTGGTTCAGCTTCACATGAGGATGGAAGCACTCAGCCTCTCGCTAGAAAACTGAAAAGACTCAAGCTGGCAAAAGCACCGCAAAGAACTGTGCGTTCTTCGAAATCCCAAATCCACAAGGAGAGTTCAATTGTGTCGGTTGTGATGCCTGACCTTCCCAACACTGGACGTGAAGAGCATGCGCCTTCCACCATTTGCACGCCCCCTGCAAGTGCTGGAAGGAGCACCCGCAGTCCAGTTCCTGATAGTCAGATTGAAGATGTCAGTGTTGAAGTACACCAGGATGAGGAGGATATGGGTGTTGCTGGCGCTGGGGAGGAAATTGACCAGGAGGATTCTGATGGTGAGGTGGTTTGTTTAAGTCAGGCACCCGGGGAGACACCTGTTGTCCGTGGGAGGAATATGGCCACTGACATGCCTGGTGAAAATACCAAAAAAATCAGCTCTTCGGTGTGGAAGTATTTCAACAGAAATGCGGACAACAGGTGTCAAGCCGTGTGTTGCCTTTGTCAAGCTGTAATAAGTAGAGGTAAGGACGTTAACCACCTCGGAACATCCTCCCTTATACGTCACCTGCAGCGCATTCATAATAAGTCAGTGACAAGTTCAAAAACTTTGGGTGACAGCGGAAGCAGTCCACTGACCAGTAAATCCCTTCCTCTTGTAACCAAGCTCACGCAAACCACCCCACCAACTCCCTCAGTGTCAATTTCCTCCTTCCCCAGGAATGCCAATAGTCCTGCAGGCCATGTCACTGGCAATTCTGACGATTCCTCTCCTGCCTGGGATTCCTCCGATGCATCCTTGCGTGTAACGCCTACTGCTGCTGGCGCTGCTGTTGTTGCTGCTGGGAGTCGATGGTCATCCCAGAGGGGAAGTCGTAAGACCACTTTTACTACTTCCACCAAGCAATTGACTGTCCAACAGTCCTTTGCGAGGAAGATGAAATATCACAGCAGTCATCCTACTGCAAAGCGGATAACTGAGGCCTTGGCATCCTGGGTGGTGAGAAACGTGGTTCCGGTATCCATCATTACTGCAGAGCCAACTAGAGACTTGTTGGAGGTACTGTGTCCCCGGTACCAAATACCATCTAGGTTCCATTTCTCTAGGCAGGCGATACCGAAAATGTACACAGACCTCAGAAAAAGAGTCACCAGTGTCCTAAAAAATGCAGCTGTACCCAATGTCCACTTAACCACGGACATGTGGACAAGTGGAGCAGGGCAGGGTCAGGACTATATGACTGTGACAGCCCACTGGGTAGATGTATGGACTCCCGCCGCAAGAACAGCAGCGGCGGCACCAGTAGCAGCATCTCGCAAACGCCAACTCTTTCCTAGGCAGGCTACGCTTTGTATCACCGGTTTCCAGAATACGCACACAGCTGAAAACCTCTTACGGCAACTGAGGAAGATCATCGCGGAATGGCTTACCCCAATTGGACTCTCCTGTGGATTTGTGGCATCGGACAACGCCAGCAATATTGTGTGTGCATTAAATATGGGCAAATTCCAGCACGTCCCATGTTTTGCACATACCTTGAATTTGGTGGTGCAGAATTATTTAAAAAACGACAGGGGCGTGCAAGAGATGCTGTCGGTGGCCAGAAGAATTGCGGGACACTTTCGGCGTACAGGCACCACGTACAGAAGACTGGAGCACCACCAAAAACTACTGAACCTGCCCTGCCATCATCTGAAGCAAGAAGTGGTAACGAGGTGGAATTCAACCCTCTATATGCTTCAGAGGTTGGAGGAGCAGCAAAAGGCCATTCAAGCCTATACAATTGAGCACGATATAGGAGGTGGAATGATCCTGTCTCAAGCGCAGTGGAGAATGATTTCAACGTTGTGCAAGGTTCTGATGCCCTTTGAACTTGCCACACGTGAAGTCAGTTCAGACACTGCCAGCCTGAGTCAGGTCATTCCCCTCATCAGGCTTTTGCAGAAGAAGCTGGAGACATTGAAGGAGGAGCTAACACGGAGCGATTCCGCTAGGCATGTGGGACTAGTGGATGGAGCCCTTAATTCGCTTAACAAGGATTCACGGGTGGTCAATCTGTTGAAATCAGAGCACTACATTTTGGCCACCGTGCTCGATCCTAGATTTAAAGCCTACCTTGGATCTCTCTTTCCGGCAGACACAAGTCTGCTGGGGTTGAAAGACCTGCTGGTGAGAAAATTGTCAAGTCAAGCGGAACGCGACCTGTCAACATCTCCTCCTTCACATTCTCCCGCAACTGGGGGTGCGAGGAAAAGGCTCAGAATTCCGAGCCCACCCGCTGGCGGTGATGCAGGGCAGTCTGGAGCGACTGCTGATGCTGACATCTGGTCCGGACTGAAGGACCTGACAACGATTACGGACATGTCGTCTACTGTCACTGCATATGATTCTCTCAACATTGAAAGAATGGTGGAGGATTATATGAGTGACCGCATCCAAGTAGGCACGTCACACAGTCCGTACTTATACTGGCAGGAAAAAGAGGCAATTTGGAGGCCCTTGCACAAACTGGCTTTATTCTACCTAAGTTGCCCTCCCACAAGTGTGTACTCCGAAAGAGTGTTTAGTGCCGCCGCTCACCTTGTCAGCAATCGGCGTACGAGGTTACATCCAGAAAATGTGGAGAAGATGATGTTCATTAAAATGAATTATAATCAATTCCTCCGTGGAGACATTGACCAGCAGCAATTGCCTCCACAAAGTACACAGGGAGCTGAGATGGTGGATTCCAGTGGGGACGAATTGATAATCTGTGAGGAGGGGGATGTACACGGTGATATATCGGAGGATGATGATGAGGTGGACATCTTGCCTCTGTAGAGCCAGTTTGTGCAAGGAGAGATGAATTGCTTCTTTTTTGGTGGGGGTCCAAACCAACCCGTCATTTCAGTCACAGTCGTGTGGCAGACCCTGTCACTGAAATGATGGGTTGGTTAAAGTGTGCATGTCCTGTTTATACAACATAAGGGTGGGTGGGAGGGCCCAAGGACAATTCCATCTTGCACCTCTTTTTTCTTTAATTTTTCTTTGCGTCATGTGCTGTTTGGGGAGGGTTTTTTGGAAGGGACATCCTGCGTGACACTGCAGTGCAACTCCTAGATGGGCCCGGTGTTTGTGTCGGCCACTAGGGTCGCTTATCTTACTCACACAGCTACCTCATTGCGCCTCTTTTTTTCTTTGCGTCATGTGCTGTTTGGGGAGGGTTTTTTGGAAGGGACATCCTGCGTGACACTGCAGTGCCACTCCTAGATGGGCCCGGTGTTTGTGTCGGCCACTAGGGTCGCTTATCTTACTCACACAGCGACCTCGGTGCAAATTTTAGGACTAAAAATAATATTGTGAGGTGTGAGGTATTCAGAATAGACTGAAAATGAGTGGAAATTATGGTTTTTGAGGTTAATAATACTTTGGGATCAAAATGACCCCCAAATTCTATGATTTAAGCTGTTTTTTAGGGTTTTTTTTAAAAAAACACCCGAATCCAAAACACACCAGAATCCGACAAAAAAAATTCGGTGAGGTTTTGCCAAAACGCGGTCGAACCCAAAACACGGCCGCGGAACCGAACCCAAAACCAAAACACAAAACCCGAAAAATTTCCGGCGCTCATCTCTAGTGTATATTCCATTCCTGAAGACGTAGAGGAGCCCATGCAGATGGGTCTCTCCCGGCTGTCTCCTGAAGAAAGAGCCAGAAGGCAAAATTCCGGTCTTTGTCTGTACTGTGGGTGTAAGGGACATTTTGCTCGTAATTGTCCGAACAAGTCGGGAAACGCTTTGACCAGGTGAATTGTGAGGGGGTTCACCTAGGTCTGCAGCTTATCTCCTCGAATAACTCCCTTTTAGTCCCAGTTAAAGTTTCCTTTGGCAGCCTCAGTTCTTCGGTGTCGGCTTTTGTCGACAGTGGAGCTGCAGGAAACTTTATGGACTTAACTTGGGCTAAAGCCTTAGGCATTCCTCAGTTACATTTAGGTAGGTGTGTCACCATGCATGGCTTAGATGGGAGTCCGCTGTCCAATGGGGTTATCTCTCTCTGTACACCCCCGGTACTACTTACTGTAGGAGCTCTACATTCCGAAAAGATCGAGTTCTTTCTTACACATTGCCCAGCAGTTCCAGTTGTTCTGGGTCACCCTTGGCTGGCCTTTCATAATCCCACCATTGATTGGCGGTCGGGGGAGATTTCACAATGGGGTACCTTTTGTGATAAGGAATGTATTACGTTTCCAGTCAGAGTAGCAGCTACCATTCCTGAACTCATTCCTGTGGAATACCAGGAGTTTGCTGATGTTTTCTCCAAAGGCAATGCGGACATTCTGCCTCCCCATCGGCCTTATGATTGTGCTATTGAGCTAATTCCTGGTGCCGCATTGCCAAAGGGAAGATTATATGCCTTATCCGGGCCAGAAACTGCGGCCATGAATGATTATGTTAAGGAGAGCCTAGGGAAAGGATTTATTAGACCATCAAAATCTCCTTTAAGTGCAGGCTTCTTCTTTGTGGAGAAAAAGGATGGCTCGCTTAGACCTTGCATTGACTTTAGAGCCCTAAATAAGATCTCAGTTAAAAATACTTATCCTTTGCCGCTGATTTCTGTCCTCTTTGATCAGTTACGTTCAGCTGTGATTTTTTCTAAAATTGACCTTAGAGGAGCGTACAACCTCATCCGAATCAAATCTGGAGATGAGTGGAAGACGGCCTTCAGTACTCAGTCGGGTCACTACGAGTACCTGGTGATGCCGTTCGGCTTGTCTAATGCTCCAGCAGTTTTTCAAGACCTCATTAACGATGTGCTCCGTGACTTCCTAGGGAAATTCGTGGTCGTTTACTTAGACGACATCCTGATTTATTCTGAATCAATGGAACAACATGTTACCCAGGTGCGTCTGGTTCTTCAAAAGTTACGTGAGAATCATTTATATGCCAAGCTGGAGAAGTGTGAGTTTCATGTCACGGAGGTATCTTTTTTAGGGTACATTATTTCCCCTCGGGGATTTTCCATGGAACCAAAGAAGCTCCAGGCCATCCTTAGTTGGGCGCAACCCACCAATTTAAAAGCAATTCAGCGCTTTTTAGGGTTTGCGAATTATTATAGGAGGTTCATTCATTCTTTTTCTGACCTGGTTGCTCCCATTGTAGCTCTGACAAAGAAGGGAGCGGATCCTACCAACTGGTCGCGTGAAGCTGAGTTGTCCTTTCGGGCCTTGAAACAAGCCTTTGTCTCGGCTCCATTCCTCAGACATCCCAATCCGGAATTGCCCTTTGTTGTGGAGGTTGATGCCTCGGAGGTTGGAGTGGGGGCTATCCTTTCTCAAAAGGATCCGGAGTCTCTGGAGTTACATCCTTGTGCCTTTATGTCCAGGAAATTCTCCTCCGCTGAATCCAACTATGACGTTGGTAATCGGGAGTTACTGGCGATAAAGTGGGCTTTCGAGGAGTGGAGGCATTGGCTGGAGGGAGCAAAACATACTATTTCAGTATTGACTGACCATAAGAACCTGCAATACATCGAATCAGCTAAGCGGCTTAATGCCCGGCAGGCACGTTGGGCTTTATTTTTTACTCGTTTCAAATTTATAATCACTTTCAGGCCTGGTTTCAAGAATACCAAGGCTGATGCCCTGTCACGCAGCTTTCTTCCGGTTCACAATAACAGTCCTGTTACTCCCATACTTCCATCTTCGGTCATTTGGGCAGGCCTCACACAAGATTTATTTACCCAGTTAAAACAGCTTCAACACCAAGCTCCTGGAAATACTCCTGCTGGTCGTCTTTACGTCCCTGAGTTTTTGAGAGCTACTGTTTTGACTGAATTCCATGATAACAAAGTTTCCGGGCATCCGGGAATCTCTAAAACTTTGGAGTTAGTCTCCCGCTCAGTATGGTGGCCTGGTCTTTCTAAAGACGTTAAGGAGTTTGTTTATTCATGTCAGGTTTGTGCACAGCATAAGGTTCCCCGTTCCTTGCCTATCGGGCAACTTATGCCCTTAAATGTCCCTCTCAGGCCATGGTCTCATATTTCCATGGATTTTGTGGTAGACCTTCCCCTTTCAGCCGGATTCCGAGTCATGTGGGTGGTAGTGGACCGTTTTAGCAAGATGGCTCATTTCATTGCTCTTCCCCGACTGCCATCTGCCCAAGGGTTGGCAGTTTTGTTTCTCCGCCATGTTTTCAGACTTCATGGGTTGCCTACTGATATTGTTTCTGATCGGGGTCCACAATTCATCGCACAATTCTGGAAGTGTTTTTGTGCTTCATTAAAGATGAAATTGTCGTTAACATCCGGTTACCACCCACAATCCAACGGGCAAACCGAGCGAGTTAACCAATCATTGAAACAGTATTTGCGTTTGTATTCAGCCAAACTCCAGAATGATTGGTCCGAGTTTCTTCCGTTGGCGGAGTTTGCCTACAATAATTCTTATCATTCCTCCACTAAAGTGTCTCCATTCTTTTCAGTTTTTGGATTTCACCCCAGAGCTAATTCTTTTTTTCATCATTCCTCAGTCTCCTCGCTAACCTTAACCTCCCATCTCAGAGCCATTTGGAAAAAAGTGCACCTTGCTCTCAGAAAAGCGGCCTTTCGAGAGAAAAAAAATTCTGACAGGCTCCGACGTCCTTGCACTTTTAAGGTGGGAGATAGGGTATGGTTGTCGACTCGTAACATCAGGCTTCGACAATCCTCGGCTAGATTGGGACCCAAATTTATTGGGCCATTTCTTATTATTAAAAGAGTCAACCCAGTTACCTTCCGGTTACGTTTACCAAGATCTCTCAGGATTGGAAATACGTTTCATTGCTCCCTGTTGAAACCATACGTTTCTTCCAGTAGATTTCCTCGGAGGATCTCTCAGGGTAGATCTCCGGTGGATGTACAGGGACAACAGGAGTTCTTGGTGGAGAAGGTTCTCGATTCCAAATTGTCCCGGGGCCGGCTTTATTTTCTGGTTCACTGGAGAGGCT
Source organism: Pseudophryne corroboree (assembly GCF_028390025.1). Classification (NCBI taxonomy): domain Eukaryota; kingdom Metazoa; phylum Chordata; class Amphibia; order Anura; family Myobatrachidae; genus Pseudophryne; species Pseudophryne corroboree. Next base: position 18,453,893 of record NC_086445.1, on the reverse strand, counting down.
ATGGTCCGGAGGAAAGGTCTTGGGTCCTGGATAAGGATCTTCATGCCCCGAGGCTCAAGAGGGCATTTGTTCGGGAATTTCCTCGGAAACCTGGCTTTAGGGGTTCCTTGACCCCTCCTCAAGGGGGGGGGGGGTACTGTTAGGCTCCGGGGTCCGCTCGTCTGCGCAGCCCGGCGCCTAGCAACTAGGGACGCCGTGCGCGTACAGCCACCGGCTCCCTAGCAACGCTAGACGCCGGGCGCGCTGAGCCGCACGGACCCTAGCAACGGGGACGCCACACGGCATTTATTCTAATCAGCTCTGTCAGCAGCTGATTGGAGGACTCCTGATTAAATACACTCTCAGGGCTTCTCACAGACGCCGGTAATAGCTTCTTGCATGCTGTCCTGTTTGCTGAGAGTCTGTTTCCAGTCCTGCTGTTTTCGGTCATTCTGGTTCTCTGAAGCCCTGTACTCGGGAGTTATCATCTCGGCTCTGGAGTCCTGAACTGATCACCGTTTATCATCCAGTGGTGTTCGTGAGTCGTGGCTTTGCCGTGTGTAGCGGCTCGGCCGCTTTACCCCTTTTATTTTGTGTTTGGAGCATTTGCGGAGGGTTCCGCTTCCACAGGTCCACTCTGGTATTCGGCGGTGCCGGGTAGGAGTATTGGGCAAGTGGATATTTTGGTTGTCCTTTTCCCTGGCGGTTTCTCCGCACATACTTTAGGGTTTTAGTTTGCTTGTAGCCCCTGGCCAGGTTGTCTAGTTAGAGGGTCTCTTGTTATCATCCTGTCTCGGACTTCCCTTTGTCTCTCACTAAGACCGGGGGGCATCGGAGTTGGCCAGACATAATCCGCCCTTCAAACGCAGCTGCCAAGGGCTCAAGAAACCATAGTCTCGCAAGGGATTTCTGACAGCACGGGTGAGACAACAGAGTTAGGGCGCCAGGGGCTATGGTTCTTTCCTGTTCCCTTCCCCAGCATTCCGTTCCAGTGCTCCGGTCCTTGCCATAAGATCTCCTCTGACCAGGAGTGCTGGAATCATAACACATTCGTTGTTTTTTCCTGTGTTTTACGGCAGTGATTAGCAAAACACTGCCGACTTTAACACAATGAATCACGGCCGGATCTGTGATATCCGTGCTGGGGTTCATTGTGCATTTAAAAAAAATAAATAAAATAGTGTAAAACAAAAAAAAAAATTGCGTGGGGTCCCCCCTCCTAAGCATAACCAGCCTCGGGCTCTTTAGGCCGATCCTAGTTGCAGAAATATGGGAAAAAAATGGACAGGGGTTCCCCCATATTTAAGCAACCAGCATCGGGCTCTGCGCCTGGTCCTGGTTCCAAAAATACGGGGGACAAAAAGCGTAGGGGTCCCCCGTATTTTTGAAACCAGCACCGGGCTCCGCTAGCTGGACAGATAATGCCACAGCCGGGGGTCACTTTTATACAGTGCCCTGCGGCCGTGGCATCAAATATCCAACTAGTCACCCCTGGCCGGGGTACCCTGGGGGAGTGGGAACCCCTTCAATCAAGGGGTCTTCCCCCCCCAGCCCGAGGCTGTCCCCCCCATCCAATGGGCTGCGGATGGGGGGCTGATAGCCTTTGTTTGAAGTAATGAATATTGTTTTTAGTAGCAGTACTACAAGGCCCAGCAAGCCTCCCCCCGCAAGCTGGTACTTGGAGAACCACAAGTACCAGCCTGCGGCGGAAAAACGGGCCCGCTGGTACCTGTAGTACTACTACTAAAAAAATACCCCAATAAAGACAGAACACACACACCGTGAACGTATAACTTTAATACATACATACATACCAACATACATACATACTTACCTTATGTTCACACGAGGGTCGGTCCTCTTCTCCAGTAGAATCCATGGGGTACCTGTTGAAAAAATTATACTCACTAAATCCTGTGTAGATCGGTCCTCTGCAAATCCATTTGTACTTGAGGAAAAAAAAACTGCAACCAGGATCGGCTCAAAGAGCCCGAGGCTGGTTATGCTTAGGAGGGGGGACCACACGCAATTTTTTTTGGGAAAATTAACACTTTCCCACCCCTTCCCACTGATATACATGCACGGATCTCATGGATCCGTGCATGCCTATACAATCACGGCTCAAAAAAGCAGGTCTGTTTTTTTTTTAGCACTTTTTTACGATTTGTAATTTTTCACGGCAGTGTTTGGCTCTTTTGAGATTTGCACTTTTTAGTAAATGACCGAGTTCTACTTATTTGCTGGCGTATTTTGACCGATGGTGTATTCATTCGTAATTTTTTTCTTTGAGTTACAAAAAAATACGAATGCCCTCATCACTGCCGTGATTTGAGTTTAGTTAATGACCGAGATGACACTTTGAAGAAAAAACGGCATCTCGGTCAAAATCGGGATCTTAGTAAATATACCCCAAGGAGAGTATCCACAATCCTAACCCCCACTTGCAGGGCACAGGTTCAGCATACTGCCACTAAACTGACACCTGGACGCCCTGCACAGTGAGAGAGGATTAAGCAAGCAGGTCTGAGAGTACAGCCGCAAACCCGTTGGGTTCACAGAATAGCAAAAGAACCCCAGCAGGTTAAACAACTGACTCCAGTCTTACTGCTAGGTCTGGATTGGCAGAATGAAGTACCGAATCCCAAGGCCTATTTGCAGTAAGCAACAAGTAAATACAAAGTCACACAGTACTAGCTAACTCTCTGGAACTGACTAACAAACAAAGATTCAGCAGCATTTGCCTAGCCTGAGAGGATGGTTTATATAGCAGGTGCTGTCCACGCCCCACTCAGACCTCACAGACTGTGAGCACAAAACCAGCGCCGGATTCCCTGTCGTGCACAGAGCCTGTAACCACTACACAGTAAAAACCCGGACCGGAGTATCAGCTGCGCTCAGGTTACTTCGCTAACACTTGCCTCCCGGTTGCCATGGTGACGTGGCAGCACAGAGCAGGAGATCCTAACAATATACTGGCCCTGTCTTGTATGCTGTAAAAATACAGGGGTGCTTTTGTTAAAATAAAGGTACACTGGCCCTGTCTTATATGCTGTAAAAATACAGGGGTGCTGTGAAAATAAATGTACACTGGCCCTGTTTTGTATGTTGTAAAAACCCAGGGGTGCTGTGAAAATAAATGTACACTGGCCATGTCTTGTATACTGTAAAATGACAGGGGTGTTGTTAAAATACAGGGGTACTGGCCTTGTCCTGTATGCTGTAAAAATACAGGGGTGCTGGTTCTGTCCTGTATGCTTTTAAAAATTACAGGGGTGCTGTTGTTAAAATAAAAGTACACTGGCCCTGTCCTGTATACTGTAAAAAATGCAGGTGTGCTGTGAAAATAAAGGGGCACTGTTCTATGTGCTGTAATAATAAAGGGGTGCTGTCCTGGGAAATGGAGAACAAAAATTTGGAGGAAAAAATTGTGAAAGATCAGGAACCACTTCCAGTTATAGTGCTGAAGCTGCTGCTGCCACCAGTCATGACATTGATGATGCAATTCCATCAACGTCGTCTGCTAAGGCCGATGCCCAATGTCATAAATGGCGTGTAAAATCAAAGAAGCAAAAATTAATAAAAAAAAAAAAAAGACATTATCTGATAAGAAAGGTAAAATTGGCAATATGCCATTCATGACATGAAGTGGCTAAGGCCTTGGCCTATGTTCATGACTGGTGGTTCAGCTTCTCGTGAAGATGGAAGCCCTCTTCCCTCCCTTAGCACTAAAATCACCCTATCATAATTTTTAACCCTCAAAAATGGGTATTACAAAGGGTATATACTCACTTCAAAAATTATGATGGGGTAATTTTATGTTATTTTATCTAATAAATCCCTAAAAATGTGGGTATGATCCTCATTATAAAAAGTAAATGTATTGTAATATTGTATTATAGTAATGCTGTATTTTAATACAATTGTTGCAGTTTTTTTAATGAGTTTTATAACATGCAGGCGTCACTATTGCTGCTAATAATGAATGGTCTTAGAGTTCTGCAATTAAATCATGCAGGTGACTGTGGACCAGTTTGGAGCTGGGTAATGTGATTTCTGGGGGACCAGTTTTGGGCTGGGTAATGTGATGACTGTGAACCACGTTTCTTAGTAAATCCGAGATTGATATTGTGTCCTTATTAAGGATACAACGTTTGGTCCGATGGTGCATAGCGGACTAGTTGCGAGTTAAGGGCCTAATTCAGTAAAGACTGCAAATTCTTCTAATTAGCAAAATTTGCAATCCTGTTGTTAGCATGCTGGGGCCACATAGTGACCGGAGCCCCCCCCCCTTCAATAAGTAGAAATTGCAAGCGCATCGCAATTTCTGCTTGTTAGCAGAAATAGAGGATGCCTCCTGCCGGCGCAGCTTAGCTGCACCCACAGGAAGCCGGCCGCCATGTTCCTGATCACGGCGCTGTGTGTGACATCAAGCAGCCGCCGCGATCACACCCCCAACACGCTGCACCGACCCCCATTTGGCCACCTACGCACCTGCAATGCTCTGTCTACTCCCTGGAAATGGAGCGTTTCCGACCCCCCTGCCCTGCAACCGCCTCTGTCTGATTGCCAGTCAGAGGCAATTACATTTTCTGCGGCCCCCCGCAGAAAATGCGGGCACATGCGCAGGACGGGCACTGCACATGCACCCGCATCTTTTTCTCAATTTTTGCGGGTGGATCGCACACTACGTTCCAACCTCAATTAGGCCCTAAGTCATGTTTTACCTGCAATTAGTTGTCGATTTTGCCTTCAGTAAATCTCCGATTTTCAAAATCACACCCAAACCTCAGGAGAAAACCCCGAATTTTTTCTTCATACTGTCCTGTATTTTGTAAGGAGCTGCGGAGCCCTTCTGGTGCCAGGTAAATAGAGGATAATAATAAATAATAATAATAATAATAATGATAATAATAATAATCATCATCATCCTGTAACTCTCTTTCTCTCTGTGTCCCTGCCACCTATCTCTGTCTGTGTCCCTGCCGCCTCTCTCTTTGTCTCTGTGTCCCTGTCACCACTCTGTCTCTCTGCCACCTATCTCTGTCTCTGTGTCCCTGCCACCTCTCTCTTGACACTCTGTCCCTGCCACCTCTCTGTCTGTGTCTCTGCCATCTATCTCTGTCTGTGTCCCTGCTGCCTCTCTCTCTGTCTCTGTAACCCTGCTGCCACTCTCTCTGTCTCTGTGTCCCTGCCACCACTCTCTCTGTCACTGTGTCCCTGCCACCACTCTCTTTGTCACTGTGTCCCTGCCGCCACTCTCTCTGTCTCTGTGTCCCTGCCACCACTCTCTGTCTCTGTGTCCCTGCCACCACTCTCTCTCTGTCTCCCTGTCCCCACTCTCTCTGTCTCTGTGTCCCTGCCACCACTCTCTCTCTCTCTGTGTCCCAGCCACCTATCTCTGTCTGTGTCCCTGCCGCCTCTCTCTTTGTCTCTGTGTCCCTGTCACCACTCTGTCTCTCTGCCACCTATCTCTGTCTCTGTGTCCCTGCCACCTCTCTCTGTCTCTGTGTCCCTGTTGCCACTCTCTCTTGACTCTCTGTCCCTGCCACCTCTCTGTCTGTGTCTCTGCCATCTATCTCTGTCTGTGTCCCTGCTGCCTCTCTCTCTGTCTCTGTAACCCTGCTGCCACTCTCTCTGTCTCTGTGTCCCTGCCACCACTCTCTCTGTCACTGTGTCCCTGCCACCACTCTCTTTGTCTCTGTGTCCCTGCCGCCACTCTCTCTGTCTCTGTGTCCCTGCCACCACTCTCTGTCTCTGTGTCCCTGCCACCACTCTCTCTGTCTCCCTGTCCCCACTCTCTCTGTCTCTGTGTTCCTGCCACCACTCTCTCTCTCTCTCTCTCTGTGTCCCAGCCACCTATCTCTGTCTGTGTCCCTGCCGCCTCTCTCTTTGTCTCTGTGTCCCTGTCACCACTCTGTCTCTCTGCCACCTATCTCTGTCTCTGTGTCCCTGCCACCTCTCTCTGTCTCTGTGTCCCTGTTGCCACTCTCTCTTGACTCTCTGTCCCTGCCAACTCTCTGTCTGTGTCTCTGCCATCTATCTCTGTCTGTGTCCCTGCTGCCTCTCTCTCTGTCTCTGTAACCCTGCTGCCACTCTCTCTGTCTCTGTGTACCTGCCACCACTCTCTCTGTCACTGTGTCCCTGCCACCACTCTCTTTGTCTCTGTGTCCCTGCCGCCACTCTCTCTGTCTCTGTGTCCCTGCCACCACTCTCTGTCTCTGTGTCCCTGCCACCACTCTCTCTGTCTCCCTGTCCCCACTCTTTCTGTCTCTGTGTTCCTGCCACCACTCTCTCTCTCTCTCTCTGTGTCCCATCCACCTATCTCTGTCTGTGTCCCTGCCGCCTCTCTCTTTATCTCTGTGTCCCTGTTGCCACTCTCTCTTGACTCTCTGTCCCTGCCACCTCTCTGTCTCTGTGTCTCTGCCATCTATCTCTGTCTGTGTCCCTGCTGCCTCTCTCTCTGTCTCTGTAACCCTGCTGCCTCTCTCTCTGTCTCTGTGTCCCTGCCACCACTCTCTCTGTCACTGTGTCCCTGCCACCACTCTCTTTGTCACTGTGTCCCTGCCGCCACTCTCTCTGTCTCTGTGTCCCTGCCACCACTCTCGGTCTCTGTGTCCCTGCCACCAGTCTCTCTGTCTCCCTGTCCCCACTCTCTCTGTCTCTGTGTCCCTGCCACCACTCTCTCTCTCTCTGTGTCCCAGCCACCTATCTCTGTCTGTGTCCCTGCCGCCTCTCTCTTTGTCTCTGTGTCCCTGTCACCACTCTGTCTCTCTGCCACCTATCTCTGTCTCTGTGTCCCTGCCACCTCTCCCTGTCTCTGTGTCCCTGTTGCCATTCTCTCTTGACTCTCTGTCCCTGCCACCTCTCTGTTTGTGTCTCTTCCATCTATCTCTGTCTGTGTCCCTGCTGCTTCTCTCTCTGTCTCTGTAACCCTGCTGCCACTCTCTCTGTGGGGTATATTTACTAAGGTCCCGATTTTGACCGAGATGCCGTTTTTCTTCAAGGTGTCATCTCGGTCATTTACTAAAGTCAAATCACGGCAGTAATGAGGGCATTCATATTTTTTTGGAAGTCCAATTAAAAAAATACGAATGAATACACCATCGGTCAAATACGCCAGCAAATTAGTAGAACTAGGTCATTTATTAAAAAGTGCAAATCTCAAAATAGCCAAACACTGCCGTGAAAAATTACAAATCGTAAAAAAGTGCTAAAAAAAAACAGACCTGCTTTTTTGAGCCGTGATTGTATAGGCATGCACGGATCCATGAGATCCGTGCATGTATATCAGTGGGAAGGGGTGGGAAAGTGTTAATTTTCCCCAAAAAAATTGCGTGGGGTCCCCCCTCCTAAGCATAACCAGCCTCGGGCTCTTTGAGCCGATCCTGGTTGCAGAAATATGGGGAAAAAATGGACAGGGGTTCCCCCATATTTAAGCAACCAGCATCGGGCTCTGCGCCTGGTCCTGGTTCCAAAAATACGGGGGACAAAAAGCGTAGGGGTCCCCCGTATTTTTGAAACCAGCACCGGGCTCCACTAGCTGGACAGATAATGCCACAGCCGGGGGTCACTTTTATACAGTGCCCTGCGGCCGTGGCATCAAATATCCAACTAGTCACCCCTGGCCGGGGTACCGTGGGGGAGTGGGAACCCCTTCAATCAAGGGGTCCCCCCCCCCAGCCACCCAAGGGCCAGGAGTGAAGCCCGAGGCTGTCCCCCTCATCCAATGGGCTGCGGATGGGGGGCTGATAGCCTTTGTTTGAAGTAATGAATATTGTTTTTAGTAGCAGTACTACAAGGCCCAGCAAGCATCCCCCGCAAGCTGGTACTTGGAGAACCACAAGTACCAGCCTGCGGCGGAAAAACGGGCCCGCTGGTACCTGTAGTAGTACTACTACTAAAAAAATACCCCAATAAAGACAGAAGACACACACCGTGAACGTATAACTTTAATACATACATGCATACCAACATACATACATACTTACCTTATGTTCACACGAGGGTCGGTCCTCTTCTCCAGTAGAATCCATGGGGTACCTGTTGAAAAAATGATACTCACAAAATCCAGTGTAGATCGGTCCTCTTCAAATCCATTTGTAATCCACGTACTTGAGAAAATAAAAAAACGAAGACCCGACCACGAACTGAAAGGGGCCCCATGTTTTCACATGGGACCCCTTTCCCCGAATGCCAGGAACCCCCTCTGACTCAAGGCAGTGTTACAATGTAGCGCCTATGCGCTCCATTGTAACCAATGGTGGGAACTTTGTGGCCAGCGGGTGACCGAGAGTAACCTCACCGCTGACCTCAAAGTTCCCACCATTGGTTACAATGGAGCGCATAGGCGCTACATTGTAACACTGCCGTGTGCTGCCTGTCAGTCAGTACAGGAGCACACAGCCGATCAGGAGGGTGCCACAACGTGGCGCTCCCTGATTGGCTGATGGAACCCTCTTGGACTTAAGTCAGAGGGGGTTCCTGGCATTCGGGGAAAGGACACAGAAAAAGTGGTGGCAGGGACACAGAGACAGAGAGTGGTGGCAGGGACACAGAGACAGGGAGAGTGGCGGCAGGGACACACAGAGAGTGACGGCAGGGACACAGAGACAGAGAGAGCGAGGCAGTAGGGACACAGAGACAGAGAGAGTGGCCGCAGGGACACAGAGACAGAGAGAGAGGCGGCAGGGACACAGAGACAGAGAGAGTGGCGGCAGGGACACAGAGACAGAGAGAGTGGCGACAGTGACACAGAGACAGAGAAAGAGGTGTCTGGAACACAGAGACAGAGAAACTGGCGGCTGAGATACAGAGACAGAGAGAGTGGCGGCAGGGACACAGAGACAGAGAGAGTGGCGGCAGGGACACAGAGAGAGTGGCGGCAGGGACACAGAGACAGAGAGAGAGAGGCAGTAGGGACACAGAGATAGAGAAAGTGGCAGCAGGGACACAGAGAGAGAGGCGGCAGGGACACAGAGAGAGTGGCGGCAGGTATGCAGAGACAGAGAGAGTGGCGGCAGGGACGCAGAGACAGTGACAGCAGGGACACAGAGTCAGAGATAGGTGACAGAGAGACAGAGAGTGGTGACAGAGACACAGAGACAGAGAGAGTGGTGGCAGGGACACAGACAGAGAGAGTGGCAACAGGGACTCAGAGACAGAGTGGCGCAGGAACATAGAGACAGAGGCAATAGGGACACACAGACAGAAAAAGTGGGGACAGGGACACAGAGAAAGAGAGTGGTGACAGGAACACAGAGTGGTGGTAGGGACACAGAGAAAGAGAGAGTGGTGGCAGGGACACAGAGACAGAGAGAGTGGCGGCAGGGACACAGAGACAGAGAGAGTGGCGGCAGGGACACAGTGACAAAGAGAGTGGTGGCAGGGACACAGTGACAGAGAGAGTGGTGGCAGGGACACAGAGACAGGGGTATATTTACTAACATTCGTAATTTTCCGAAAAAGGTCAAAGTTCAATCACGAATGACATTTTGCCTTTTCGGGTTTTCCGATGTCGATGTCATTCGGTTTTTTGGGCAGTGTTTTACGTGAGTTAATTGTAAAACACTGCCGACTTTAATACAATGAATCTCGGCCGGATCTGAGAGATCCGTGCTGGGCTTCATTGTGCACCTTGTTAAAAAAAAAAAAAAAAATAGTTTAAATGTTTAAAAAAAATTGCGTGGGTACCCCCTCCTAAGGCAAACCAGCCTCGGGCTCTTTGAGCCGATCCTGGTTGCAGAAATATGGGGAAAAAATGGACAGGGGTTCCCCCATATTTAAGCAACCAGCATCGGGCTCTGCGCCTGGTCCTGGTTCCAAAAATACGGGGGACAAAAAGCGTAGGGGTCCCCCGTATTTTTGAAACCAGCACCAGGCTCCACTAGCTGGACAGATAATGCCACAGCCGGGGGTCACTTTTATACAGTGCCCTGCGGCCGTGGCATCAAATATCCAACTAGTCACCCCTGGCCGGGGTACCCTGGGGGAGTGGGAACCCCTTCAATCAAGGGGTCCCCCCCAGCCACCCAAGGGCCAGGGGTGAAGCCCGAGGCTGTCCCCCCCATCCAATGGGCTGCGGATGGGGGGCTGATAGCCTTTGTTTGAAGGTATGAATATTGTTTTTAGTAGCAGTACTACAAGGCCCAGCAAGCCTCCCCCGCAATCTGGTACTTGGAGAACCACAAGTACCAGCCTGCGGCGGAAAACGGGCCCGCTGGTACCTGTAGTACTACTACTAAAAAAATACCCCAATAAAGACAGAACACACACACCGTGAACGTATAACTTTAATACATACATGCATACCAACATACATACATACTTACCTTATGTTCCCACGCAGGTCGGTCCTCTTCTCCAGTAGAATCCATGGGGTACCTGTTGAAAAAATTATACTCACAAAATCCAGTGTAGATCGGTCCTCTTCAAATCCATTTGTAATCCACGTACTTGAGAAAATAAAAAAACGAAGACCCGACCACAAACTGAAAGGGGCCCCATGTTTTCACATGGGACCCCTTTCCCTGAATGCCAGGAACCCCCTCTGACTTAAGTCCAAGAGGGTTCCATCAGCCAATCAGGGAGCGCCACGTTGTGGCACCCTCCTGATTGGCTGTGTGCTCCTGTACTGTCTGACAGGCGGCACACGGCAGTGTTACAATGTAGCGCCTATGCGCTCCATTGTAACCAATGGTGGGAACTTTGAGGTCAGCGGTGACGTCACTTTAGGTCAACCGCAGGGCAGAAAGTTCCCACCATTGGTTACAATGGAGCGCATAGGCGCTACATTGTAACACTGCCTTGAGTCAGAGGGGGTTCCTGGCATTCGGGGAAAGGGGTCCCATGTGAAAACATGGGGCCCCTTTCAGTTCGTGGTCGGGTCTTCGTTTTTTTATTTTCTCAAGTACGTGGATTACAAATGGATTTGAAGAGGACCGATCTACACTGGATTTTGTGAGTATCATTTTTTCAACAGGTACCCCATGGATTCTACTGGAGAAGAGGACCGACCCTCGTGTGAACATAAGGTAAGTATGTATGTATGTTGGTATGCATGTATGTATTAAAGTTATACGTTCACGGTGTGTGTCTTCTGTCTTTATTGGGGTATTTTTTTAGTAGTAGTACTACAGGTACCAGCGGGCCCGTTTTTCCGCCGCAGGCTGGTACTTGTGGTTCTCCAAGTACCAGCTTGCGGGGGAGGCTTGCTGGGCCTTGTAGTACTGCTACTAAAAACAATATTCATTACTTCAAACAAAGGCTATCAGCCCCCCATCCGCAGCCCATTGGATGGGGGGGACAGCCTCGGGCTTCACCCCTGGCCCTTGGGTGGCTGGGGGGGACCCTTTGATTGAAGGGGTTCCCACTCCCCCAGGGTACCCCGGCCAGGGGTGACTAGTTGGATATTTGATGCCACGGCCGCAGGGCACTGTATAAAAGTGACCCCCGGCTGTGGCATTATCTGTCCAGCTAGTGGAGCCCGGTGCTGGTTTCAAAAATACGGGGGACCCCTACGCTTTTTGTCCCCCGTATTTTTGGAACCAGGACCAGGCGCAGAGCCCGATGCTGGTTGCTTAAATATGGGGGAACCCCTGTCCATTTTTTCCCCATATTTCTGCAACCAGGATGGGCTTAAAGAGCCCGAGGCTGGTTTGCCTTAGGAGGGGGGGACCCACGCAATTTTTTTTAAACATTTAAACTATTTTTTTTTTTAAACAAGGTGCACAATGAAGCCCAGCACGGATCTCTCAGATCCAGCCGAGATTCATTGTATTAAAGTCGGCAGTGTTTTACAATTCACTCACGTAAAACACTGCCAAAAAAACCGAATGACATCGACATCGGAAAACCCGAAAAGGCAAAATGTCATTCGTGATTGAACTTTGACCTTTTTCTGAAAATTACGAATGTTAGTAAATATACCCCTGTCTCTGTGTCCCTGCCACCACTCTCTCTGTCACTGTGTCCCTGCCACCACTCTCTTTGTCACTGTGTCCCTGCCGCCACTCTCTCTTTCTCTGTGTCCCTACCACCACTCTGTGTTCCTGTCACCACTCTCTTTCTCTGTGTCCCTGTCCCCACTTTTTCTGTCTGTGTGTCCCTACTGCCTCTGTCTCTATGTTCCTGCGCCACTCTGTCTCTGAGTCCCTGTTGCCACTCTCTCTGTCTGTGTCCCTGCCACCACTCTCTCTGTCTCTGTGTCACTGTCACCACTCTCTGTCTCTCTGTCACCTATCTCTGACTCTGTGTCCCTGCTGTCACTGTCTCTGCGTCCCTGCCGCCACTCTCTCTGTCTCTGCATACCTGCCGCCACTCTCTCTGTGTCCCTGCCGCCTCTCTCTCTGTGTCCCTGCTGCCACTTTCTCTATCTCTGTGTCCCTACTGCCTCTCTCTCTCTGTCTCTGTGTCCCTGCCGCCACTCTCTCTGTGTCCCTGCCGCCACTCTCTCTGTCTCTGTGTCCCTGCCACCACTCTCTGTGTGTCCCTGCCGCCACTCTCTCTGTCTCTGTGTCCCTGCCGCCACTCTCTCTGTCTCTGTATCTCAGCCGCCAGTTTCTCTGTCTCTGTGTTCCAGACACCTCTTTCTCTGTGTCACTGTCGCCACTCTCTCTGTCTCTGTGTCCCTGCCGCCTCTCTCTCTGTCTCTGTGTCCCTGCCGCCACTTTCTCTGTCTCTGTGTGCCTGCGGCCACTCTCTCTGTCTCTGTGTCCCTACTGCCTCGCTCTCTCTGTCTCTGTGTCCCTGCCGTCACTCTCTCTGTGTCCCTGCCACCACTCTCCCTGTCTCTGTGTCCCTGCCACCACTCTCTGTCTCTGTGTCCCTGCCACAACTTTTTCTGGGTCCCTGCCACCACTCTGTCTCCCTGTCCCCACTCTCTCTGTCTCTGTGTTCCTGCTGCCTCTCTCTGTCTCTGTGTCCCTGCCACCACTCTCTCTGTCTCTGTATCCCTGCCGCCACTCTCTCTGTCCGTGTGTCCCTACCACCACTCTCTCTGTCTCTCTGTCCCTGTCACCACTCTCTTTCTCTGTGTCCCTGCCCCTACTCTTTCTGTCTGTGTCCCTACTGCCTCTGTCTCTATGTTCCTGCACCACTTTGTCTCTGAGTTCCTGTTGCCCCTCTGTCTGTGTCCCTGCCATCACTCTCTCTGTCTCTGTGTCCCTGTCACCACTCTCACTGTCTCTGTGTCCCAGCTGCCTATCTCTGTCTGTGTCCCTGCTGCCTCTCTCTCTCTCTTTGTCTCTGTGTCCCTGTCACCACTCTCTGTTTCTCTGCTGCCTATCTCTGTCTCTGTGTCCCTGCCGTCTCTCTCTGTCTCTGTGTCCCTGTTGCCACTCTCTCTGACTCTGTGTCCCTGCCACCTCTCTCTGTCTGTGTCTCTGCCATCTATCTCTGTCTGTGGACCTGCCACCTCTCTCTCTGTCTCTGTCACCACTCTCTGTCTCTCTGGCGCCTATCTCTAGCTCTGTGTCTCTGCTGCAACTGTCTCTGTGTCCCTTTTGCCACTCTCTCTGTCTATGTCCCTGTCCCCACTCTCTCTGTCTGTGTCCCTGTCCCCACTCTCTCTCTCTGTGTCCCTGTCGCCACTCTCTCTGTCTCTGCGTCCCTGCCACCACTCTCTCTGTCTCTGCGTCCCTGCTGCCACTCTCTCTGTGTCCCTGCCACCTCTCTCTCTGTCTCTGTGTCCCTGCCACCACTTTCTCTGTCTCTGTGTCCCTGCGGCCACTCTCTTTGTCTCTGTGTCCCTACTGCCTCTCTCTCTGTGTCTCTGTTTCCCTGCTGCCATTCTCTCTGTGTCTCTGATGCCACTCTCTCTGTCTCTGTGTCCCTGCCGCCACTCTCTCTGTATCCCAGCCGCCACTCTCTCTGTCTCTGTGTCCCAGCCGCCTCTCTCTGTCTCTGTGTCCCTGGTGCCACTCTCTCTGTCCATGCCGCCACTCTCTCTGCGTCCCTGCTGCCTCTCTCTCTGTTTCTGTGTGCCTGCTGCCACTTTCTCTGTCTCTGTGTCCCTACTGCCTCTCTCTCTCTCCTTGTCCCTGCCGTCACTCTCTCTGTGTCCCTGCCGCCCCTCTCTCTGTCTCTATGTCCCTGCCGCCACTCTCTCTGTCTCTGTATCCCAGCCGCCACTCTCTGTTTCTGTGTCCCAGCAGCCTCTCTCTCTGTCTCTCTGTCCCTGCCACCACTCTCTCTGTCTCTGTATCCCAGCCACCTCTCTCTTTCCCTGCTGCCTTTCTCTCTGTGTCCTTGCCGCCACTCTGTCCCTTTCCACCTCTCTCTCTCTGTGTCTCTGCCACCTACCTCTGCCGCCACTCTCTCTGTCTCTATACCCTGCTACCTCTCTCTCTCCGAGCAGGATGTATCAATGGGTATCCGGTCTATAGATCTACACTAAAATGGTCTACAGTCAATAGGTCAACCACTAATGGTAGACATGCATTAGGTCGACAGGCTCAAAAGGTCGTCATTACATTGGCCGACACACATATGATTGACACAGGTTTTTTTAATTGATATTTTTATTTTTATAAACTTTTTCATACTTTACCATCCACATGGATTACGATTGGGAATAGTAACCTGTGCCAAGCAAAAGCAGAAGTGGAAGGTCCACCTGTATCTCTTTCTAATATACCTTTATCAGTAAGAAAATTCGGAGGAACACAGGCCTCTGTTCTCTTTATACGGAAATTGGGACGTGAATTATGGGGGTCATTCCGAGTTGTTCGCTAGCTGTTTTCGGTCGCAGCGCAGCGATTAGGCAAAAAAGCGGCACTTCTGCATATGCGAATGCGGCGCAATGCGCATGCGCGACGTACTTTCACAACAGCCGTAGTACTTTCACACAAGGTCTAGTGAAGCATTTCAGTCGCACTGCTGGCCGCAGAGTGATTGACAGGAAGTGGGCGTTTCTGGGTGTCAACTGACCGTTTTCAGGGAGTGTGTGGAAAAACGCAGGCGTGCCAGATAAAAATGCAGGCGTGGTTGGGGAAACGCAGGTGTGGCTGGCCAAACGCAGGGCGTGTTCGTGACATCAAAACAGGAACAGAAAAGTCTGAAGTGATCGCTAGCGCTGAGTAGGTCTGGAGCTACTCTGACACTGCACAGAATTATTTTGTAGCCGTTCTGCGATCCTTTCATTCGCACTTCTGCTAAGTTAAGATACACTCCCAGAGGGCGGCGGCTTAGTGTTTGCACGGGTGCTAAAAGCAGCTAGCGAGCGATCAACTCGGAATGAGGGCCAATATCTCTTAGACTCTACAGAATGAAAAGAGAACAGAATATATTTTTGCTCTGATGACGTCTACCTTACAAATATCTCCTTTCATCAATTAATATACCCTCAGGGCTATACCTAACACAAAACAGAAAGACATTTTGTCTGAGGTAGAAACTTTATTGGAAGGAGAATATCTGATTTAATAATGTTTTAAATGTATGTCAACATCGTCTTGCTCTTATAAGTGTATAGAATAAAAGTTATGGTTTAATAACACCACGTTACATGTAACTAATGTATTATTAACCCGTTCCTGTGCAGATTCCAAACCCACTACAAAGACTTTTTGACCCTGTCAACATTTTCTACTGTCTATCTACTCTATGGTGGTCATTCCCAGTTGTTCGCTCGGTATTTTTCTTCGCATCGCAGCGATTTTCGCTTATTGCGCATGCGCAATGTCCGCACTGCGACTGCGCCAAGTAAATTTGCTATGCAGTTAGGAATTTTACTCACGGCTTTTTCATCGTTCTGGTGATCGTAATGTGATTGACAGAAAGTGGGTGTTTCTGGGCGGAAACTGGCCGTTTTATGGGAGTGTGTGAAAAAACGCTACCGTTTCTGGGAAAAACACGGGAGTGGCTGGAGAAACGGGGGAGTGTCTGGGCGAACGCTGGGTGTGTTTGTGACGTCAAACCAGGAATGACAAGCACTGAACTGATCGCAGATGCCGAGTAAGTCTGAAGCTACTCTGAAACTGCTAAGAGAGGTCTAATCGCAGTATTGCAAATACGTTGCTCGCAATTTTAAGAAGCTAAGATTCACTCCCAGTAGGCGGCGACTTTGCGTGAGTAAATCTGCTAAAAGCAGCTTGCGAGCGAACAACTCGGAATGAGGGCCTATGTCCGTGCTGCCACACTGTGTCTCGATATACAGCACCCTCTGTCACACTGTCTCTCTGTCCCTACTGTCACAGTTGTTTCTCTGTCCCTGCTGTCTCTTTTGGTTTGTAGTTATCTATCCACCCCCGTATGTCTCTGTTCCTAGTTCCTACACATACTTGAGAATGTGACTGTTTTTTTCATGAAGCAGAGTGAAGTTTGCCACAATCATGAGTGTGTCACAATGTGTCTCCACAGTGACATATTGTGTAATGGCTGCAGCAGCTGTTACACTCAGCTCTAAATATAACATCTCGGGCACAGGATGAAAAGTTCACTCATTGTTACTTCTCTGCCTGTAATACCGAGACCTGAGAGACGGATCCGAGGACGCTACAGCTTCAGGGTCACTGCCCACCGGGTACTAACCTTTCTTCTCTGCTCTCCCACCCTCGCTCCCACTCTCTCTCTCAATGTCTGGCTGTCTCTCTATGTGTGTCTGGCTATCTCTCCCTCTCTATAGGGTATATCTATTGCATCTGCTGTCTGCTGATGGGTATCAATGGCAAATTGCAGTCTAAAGAGTCAGCATTTACTATGCACCAGTTTTGAATGTCATTTGTCATCTGCTATCAATATCCATTGGATTTCAATCCCCTATACCTCAGGAAATCTGATGCCAATCCGCCATCAATCTGTAGCAGATTTAAAGCAAGGCCTGACACGCCCACTTTCTGCACCTCTGCATACAGTAGCAATGGCAGTGGTTCTAGACGGTCCACCATCGGTGCACAATTGTGTTCACCATCGGTACCTGCACCATCCTATGGCAGGTGTAGTGTCTCCATTTGAACATGGCCTCTATGACGGTGGTTGTGTCTTATGGCCTAATCCATTACCGATCGCTTATGTGATCCTATGTGCGATTTCCTGATGGTGGGGAAACTGCACATGTGCAGAATGGGTCCTGCGGTCATGGCGCACATATGGAAATGCCTCTGCCTGATTGAGAGGCAGAGGCATCTGCACGGAGGGATGGGCACGTGGGCGGCAGGCGTTTGGGAAAATGGGGGCATGTGGCTCCCGATTTCCAGGAGTGGCAATGCCAAGGGCTGCGTCGCGAAATAGTTACCTTTGCCCCCCAAACCGCACTGCGATGGCAAGGCTGAGTAAGCTGAAGCTTACTCAGCCTGTCTTTGCAGATGAACATCGCGACCGATGGCTAAGTAGCCTGAGAATAGGCTGAGAATGTGTTATATACTGAGTCTGACTTACCGTAGTACTCCCATATATCATATGCTAATTAAATGCCTTATTTTGGGTACACACTAGACAATATCATGAACAATGTACCGTATTCTGATGGACCGGAATGAGACATTGTTCAAATCCTCTAGTGTGTATGCGCTGTGTCGCTGACAATGCATGCTCCTGGCATCATCAACGTCATCCTCCATCAGACCTGCATGCAGGTGCGACGGGTGACATCACCAGCGAGGGCCACGCTCTGCTTCTGCTGCACTTTTACTCAACATTTTCATTAAAAAAATTAACAATGCTCCAACTACACCTGAATGACCCCCTCAGTGTCTGGCTCCCTCTCCCTCTCTGTATGTCTGTCTCCCACTCTCCATGTGTCTGGCTGTCTCCCTCTCTCTCTCTCCCTCTCTGTATGGCTGTCTCTCGCTCTCTATGTGTCTGGCTGCCTCTCCCTCTCTATATGTCTGTCTCTCGCTCTCCATGTGTCCGGCTGCCTCTCCCTCTCTATATGTCTGTCTCTCGCTCTCTATGTGTCTGTCTCTCGCTCTCCATGTGTCCGGCTGCCTCTCCCTCTCTGTATGTCTGTCTCCCGCTCTTCATGTTTCTGGCTGTCTCTCTCTCTCCCTCTCTGTATGGCTGTCTCCCGCACTCCATGTTTCTGGCTGTCTCTCTCTCTCCCTCTCTGTATGGCTGTCTCCCACTCTCCATGTGTCTGGCTGCCTCTCCCTTTCTGTATGTCTGTCTCCCGCTCTCCATGTGTCTGGCTGTCTCCCTCTCTCTCTCTCTCTCTCTCTCTCTCCCTCTCTGTATGGCTGTCTCCCACTCTCCATGTGTCTGGCTGCCTCTCCCTCTCTGTATGTCTGTCTCCAGCTCTCCATGTGTCTGGCTGTCTCCCTCTCTCTCTCTCTCTCTCTCTCTCTCTCTCCCTCTCTGTTTGTCTGTCTCTCGCTCTCCATGTGTCTGGCTGCCTCTCTCTCTCTCCCTCTCTGTATGTCTCTCTCCCCCCCCTTTCCCTGCCCGTGTCTCATGCCCCCACCCCTCTTGTGTTTGTACAGCTCCTGTCACATTGCAGGATATTTGGGGTGAGCACGTAGCAGGGACCCCTCTTACTGATGACTTGTTTCTGGCTCGCGGCATGGTGCCTCTGGGTCCTCTACATGGTAAATAACTGGGTATAATCTTATCTATATCTGTGATTTAGGGGTCTATTCATGAAGCAGTGAAAAGATTGGAGAAGGGAGCCTGTGGAGAAGTTGCTCATGGCAACCAATCAGCTGCTCCGTACAATTGTATAGTATGCAAATTATAAATGTTAATTCAATGCTGATTGGTTGCCATGGGCAACTTCTCCACTGGCTCACTTCTCTACACTTTTCACTGCTGCATGAATAGACCCCATACTCTTCATTATGCAGAGTATGAAACACTCTACTATTATCCTCACCCCGACTGTCACTCTCTGGTCACAGTCTTCTATTAATCATCTAGATGCCAGAAAATATGTTATATTATAAACCAGTTGCTACATCTATTGAGATTAGATCTCTTAGATTTGGGGTAACCATAATTATGTCATACATGAGACATATGGGTCACATACATGCCACATCACGGCCCACCATTACTGCATAGTGGCTAGGGCCTGCAATCAGCTTGTGTCTTTATACTAGCATTGACCAAAATTTCCAAAACTGTTCCATGAAACATTTGCCACATAATTGGTCACAAACGTTTACACTAGAGATGTGCACCGGAAATTTTTCGGGTTTTGTGTTTTGGTTTTGGGTTCGGTTCCGCGGCCGTGTCTTGGGTTCGACCGCGTTTTGGCAAAACCTCACCGAATTTTTTTTGTCGGATTCGGGTGTGTTTTGGATTCGGGTGTTTTTTTCAAAAAACACTAAAAAACAGCTTAAATCATAGAATTTGGGGGTCATTTTGATCCCAAAGTATTATTAACCTCAAAAACCATAATTTCCACTCATTTTCAGTCTATTCTGAATACCTCACACCTCACAATATTATTTTTAGTCCTAAAATTTGCACCTAGGTCGCTGGATGACTAAGCTAAGCGACCTTAGTGGCCGACACAAACACCGGGCCCATCTAGGAGTGGCACTGCAGTGTCACGCAGGATGGCCCTTCCAAAAAACACTCCCCAAACAGCACATGATGCAAAGAAAAAAAGAGGCGCAATGAGGTAGCTGTGTGAGTAAGATAAGCGACCCTAGTGGCCGACACAAACACCGGGCCCATCTAGGAGTGGCACTGCAGTGTCACGCAGGATGGCCCTTCCAAAAAACACTCCCCAAACAGCACATGACGCAAAGAAAAAAAGAGGCGCAATGAGGTAGCTGTGTGAGTAAGATAAGCGACCCTAGTGGCCGACACAAACACCGGGCCCATCTAGGAGTGGCACTGCAGTGTCACGCAGGATGGCCCTTCCAAAAAACACTCCCCAAACAGCACATGACGCAAAGAAAAAAAGAGGCGCAATGAGGTAGCTGTGTGAGTAAGATAAGCGACCCTAGTGGCCGACACAAACACCGGGCCCATCTAGGAGTGGCACTGCAGTGTCACGCAGGATGGCCCTTCCAAAAAACACTCCCCAAACAGCACATGACGCAAAGAAAAAAAGAGGCGCAATGAGGTAGCTGTGTGAGTAAGATAAGCGACCCTAGTGGCCGACACAAACACCGGGCCCATCTAGGAGTGGCACTGCAGTGTCACGCAGGATGGCCCTTCCAAAAAACACTCCCCAAACAGCACATGACGCAAAGAAAAAAAGAGGCGCAATGAGGTAGCTGTGTGGGTAAGATAAGCGACCCTAGTGGCCGACACAAACACCGGGCCCATCTAGGAGTGGCACTGCAGTGTCACGCAGGATGGCCCTTCCAAAAAACACTCCCCAAACAGCACATGACGCAAAGAAAAAAAGAGGCGCAATGAGGTAGCTGTGTGAGTAAGATAAGCGACCCTAGTGGCCGACACAAACACCGGGCCCATCTAGAAGTGGCACTGCAGTGTCACGCAGGATGGCCCTTCCAAAAAACACTCCCCAAACAGCACATGACGCAAAGAAAAAAAGAGGCGCAATGAGGTAGCTGTGTGAGTAAGATAAGCAACCCTAGTGGCCGACACAAACACCGGGCCCATCTAGGAGTGGCACTGCAGTGTCACGCAGGATGGCCCTTCCAAAAAACACTCCCCAAACAGCACATGACGCAAAGAAAAAAAGAGGCGCAATGAGGTAGCTGTGTGGGTAAGATAAGCGACCCTAGTGGCCGACACAAACACCGGGCCCATCTAGGAGTGGCACTGCAGTGTCACGCAGGATGGCCCTTCCAAAAAACACTCCCCAAACAGCACATGACGCAAAGAAAAAAAGAGGCGCAATGAGGTAGCTGTGTGAGTAAGATAAGCGACCCTAGTGGCCGACACAAACACCGGGCCCATCTAGGAGTGGCACTGCAGTGTCACGCAGGATGGCCCTTCCAAAAAACACTCCCCAAACAGCACATGACGCAAAGAAAAATTAAAGAAAAAAGAGGTGCAAGATGGAATTGTCCTTAGGCCCTCCCACCCACCCTTATGTTGTATAAACAGGACATGCACACTTTAACCAACCCATCATTTCAGTGACAGGGTCTGCCACACGACTGTGACTGAAATGACGGGTTGGTTTGGACCCCCACCAAAAAGAAGCAATTAATCTCTCCTTGCACAAACTGGCTCTACAGAGGCACGATGTCCACCTCATCATCATCCTCCGATATATCACCGTGTACATCCCCCTCCTCACAGATTATCAATTCGTCCCCACTGGAATCCACCATCTCAGCTCCCTGTGTACTTTGTGGAGGCAATTGCTGCTGGCCAATGTCTCCACGGAGGAATTGATTATAATTCATTTTAATGAACATCATCTTCTCCA
The DNA here is from genome assembly GCF_028390025.1 of Pseudophryne corroboree. Classification (NCBI taxonomy): domain Eukaryota; kingdom Metazoa; phylum Chordata; class Amphibia; order Anura; family Myobatrachidae; genus Pseudophryne; species Pseudophryne corroboree. The sequence continues at coordinate 18,432,625 of NC_086445.1, read as the reverse complement.
CATTTTCTGTAAGTAACCTCGTACGCCGATTGCTGACAAGGTGAGCGGCGGCACTAAACACTCTTTCGGAGTACACACTTGTGGGAGGGCAACTTAGGTAGAATAAAGCCAGTTTGTGCAAGGGCCTCCAAATTGCCTCTTTTTCCTGCCAGTATAAGTACGGACTGTGTGACGTGCCTACTTGGATGCGGTCACTCATATAATCCTCCACCATTCTTTCAATGGGGAGAGAATCATATGCAGTGACAGTAGACGACATGTCCGTAATCGTTGTCAGGTCCTTCAGTCCGGACCAGATGTCAGCATAAGCAGTCGCTCCAGACTGCCCTGCATCACCGCCACTGGGTGGGCTCGGAATTCTGAGCCTTTTCTTCGCACCCCCAGTTGCGGGAGAATGTGAAGGAGGAGATGTTGACAGGTCGCGTTCCGCTTGACTTGACAATTTTCTCACCAGCAGGTCTTTGAACCCCAGCAGACTTGTGTCTGCCGGAAAGAGAGATCCAAGGTAGGTTTTAAATCTAGGATCGAGCACGGTGGCCAAAATGTAGTGCTCTGATTTCAACAGATTGACCACCCGTGAATCCTTGTTAAGCGAATTAAGGGCTCCATCCACTAGTCCCACATGCCTAGCGGAATCGCTCCGTGTTAGCTCCTCCTTCAATGTCTCCAGCTTCTTCTGCAAAAGCCTGATGAGGGGAATGACCTGACTCAGGCTGGCAGTGTCTGAACTGACTTCACGTGTGGCAAGTTCAAAGGGCATCAGAACCTTGCACAACGTTGAAATCATTCTCCACTGCGCTTGAGACAGGTGCATTCCACCTCCTATATCGTGCTGAATTGTATAGGCTTGAATGGCCTTTAGCTGCTCCTCCAACCTCTGAAGCATATAGAGGGTTGAATTCCACCTCGTTACCACTTCTTGCTTCAGATGATGGCAGGGCAGGTTCAGGCATTTTTGGTGTTGCTCCAGTCTTCTGTACGTGGTGCCTGTACGCCGAAAGTGTCCCGCAATTCTTCTGGCCACCGACAGCATCTCTTGCACGCCCCTGTCGTTTTTTAAAAAATTCTGCACCACCAAATTCAAGGTATGTGCAAAACATGGGACGTGCTGGAATTTGCCCATATTTAATGCACACACAATATTGCTGGCGTTGTCCGATGCCACAAATCCACAGGAGAGTCCAATTGGGGTAAGCCATTCCGCGATGATCTTCCTCAGTTGCCGTAAGAGGTTTTCAGCTGTGTGCGTATTCTGGAAACCGGTGATACAAAGCGTAGCCTGCCTAGGAACGAGCTGGCGTTTGAGAGATCCTGCTACTGGTGCCGCCACTGCTGTTCTTGCGGCGGGAGTCCATACATCTACCCAGTGGGCTGTCACAGTCATATAGTCCTGACCCTGCCCTGCTCCACTTGTCCACATGTCCGTGGTTAAGTGGACATTGGGTACAGCTGCATTTTTTAGGACACTGGTGACTCTTTTTCTGAGGTCTGTGTACATTTTCGGTATCGCCTGCCTAGAGAAATGGAACCTAGATGGTATTTGGTACCGGGGACACAGTACCTCCAACAAGTCTCTAGTTGGCTCTGCAGTAATGATGGATACCGGAACCACGTTTCTCACCACCCAGGATGCCAAGGCCTCAGTTATCCGCTTTGCAGCTGGATGACTGCTGTGATATTTCATCTTCCTCGCAAAGGACTGTTGGACAGTCAATTGCTTGGTGGAAGTAGTAAAAGTGGTCTTACGATTTCCCCTCTGGGATGACCATCGACTCCCAGCAGCAACAACAGCAGCGCCAGCAGCAGTAGGCGTTACACGCAAGGATGCATCGGAGGAATCCCAGGCAGGAGAGGAATCGTCAGAATTGCCAGTGACATGGCCTGCAGGACTATTGGCATTCCTGGGGAAGGAGGAAATTGACACTGAGGGAGTTGGTGGGGTGGTTTGCGTGAGCTTGGTTACAAGAGGAAGGGATTTACTGGTCAGTGGACTGCTTCCGCTGTCGCCCAAAGTTTTTGAACTTGTCACTGACTTATTATGAATGCGCTGCAGGTGACGTATAAGGGAGGATGTTCCGAGGTGGTTAACGTCCTTACCCCTACTTATTACAGCTTGACAAAGGCAACACACGGCTTGACAAATGTTGTCCGCATTTCTGTTGAAATACTTCCACACCGAAGAGCTGATTTTTTTTGGTATTTTCACCAGGCATGTCAACGGCCATATTCCTCCCACGGACAACAGGTGTCTCCCCGGGTGCCTGACTTAAACAAACCACCTCACCATCAGAATCCTCCTTGTCAATTTCCTCCCCAGCGCCAGCAACACCCATATCCTCCTCATCCTGGTGTACTTCAACACTGACATCTTCAATCTGACTATCAGGAACTGGACTGCGGGTGCTCCTTCCAGCACTTGCAGGGGGCGTGCAAATGGTGGAAGGCGCATGCTCTTCACGTCCAGTGTTGGGAAGGTCAGGCATCGCAACCGACACAATTGGACTCTCCTTGTGGATTTGGGATTTCGAAGAACGCACAGTTCTTTGCTGTGCTTTTGCCAGCTTAAGTCTTTTCATTTTTCTAGCGAGAGGATGAGTGCTTCCATCCTCATGTGAAGCTGAACCACTAGCCATGAACATAGGCCAGGGCCTCAGCCGTTCCTTGCCACTCCGTGTGGTAAATGGCATATTGGCAAGTTTACGCTTCTCCTCCGACAATTTTATTTTAGATTTTGGAGTCCTTTTTTTTACTGATATTTGGTGTTTTGGATTTTACATGCTCTGTACTATGACATTGGGCATCGGCCTTGGCAGACGACGTTGCTGGCATTTCATCGTCTCGGCCATGACTAGTGGCAGCAGCTTCAGCACGAGGTGGAAGTGGATCTTGATCTTTCCCTAATTTTGGAACCTCAACATTTTTGTTCTCCATATTTTAATAGGCACAACTAAAAGGCACCTCAGGTAAACAATGGAGATGGATGGATACTAGTATACTTATGGATGGACGAGCGACTGCCGACACAGAGGTAGCTACAGCCGTGGACTACCGTACTGTGTCTGTGCTAATATAGACTGGATGATAATGAGATGAAATCAATATATATATTATATCACACTAGTACTGCAGCCGGACAGGTAGATATATTTATTATGTAATGACTGATGACGGACCTGCTGGACACTGTCAGCTCAGCAGCACCGCAGACTGCTACAGTAAGCTACTATAGTAGTATGTATAAAGAAGAAAGAAAAAAAAAAACCACGGGTAGGTGGTATACAATTATGGATGGACGAGCGACTGCCGACACAGAGGTAGCTACAGCCGTGGACTACCGTACTGTGTCTGCTGCTAATATAGACTGGATGATAATGAGATGAAATCAATATATATATTATATCACACTAGTACTGCAGCCGGACAGGTAGATATATTTATTATGTAATGACTGATGACGGACCTGCTGGACACTGTCAGCTCAGCAGCACCGCAGACTGCTACAGTAAGCTACTATAGTAGTATGTATAAAGAAGAAAGAAAAAAAAAAAAAACCACGGGTAGGTGGTATACAATTATGGATGGACGAGCGACTGCCCACACAGAGGTAGCTACAGCCGTGGACTACCGTACTGTGTCTGCTGCTAATATAGACTGGATGATAATGAGATGAAATCAATATATATTATATCACACTAGTACTGCAGCCGGACAGGTAGATATATTTATTATGTAATGACTGATGACGGACCTGCTGGACACTGTCAGCTCAGCAGCACCGCAGACTGCTACAGTAAGCTACTATAGTAGTATGTATAAAGAAGAAAGAAAAAAAAAAAACCCACGGGTAGGTGGTATACAATTATGGATGGACGAGCGACTGCCGACACAGAGGTAGCTACAGCCGTGGAGTACCGTACTGTGTCTGCTGCTAATATAGACTGGATGATAATGAGATGAAATCAATATATATATTATATCACACTAGTACTGCAGCCGGACAGGTAGATATATTTATTATGTAATGACTGATGACGGACCTGCTGGACACTGTCAGCTCAGCAGCACCGCAGACTGCTACAGTAAGCTACTATAGTAGTATGTATAAAGAAGAAAGAAAAAAAAAAAAACCACGGGTAGGTGGTATACAATTATGGATGGACGAGCGACTGCCGACACAGAGGTAGCTACAGCCGTGGACTACCGTACTGTGTCTGCTGCTAGTATAGACTGGATGATAATGAGATGAAATCAATATATATTATATCACACTAGTACTGCAGCCGGACAGGTAGATATATTTATTATGTAATGACTGATGACGGACCTGCTGGACACTGTCAGCTTAGCAGCACCGCAGACTGCTACAGTAAGCTACTATAGTAGTATGTATAAAGAAGAAAGAGAAAAAAAAAACCACGGGTAGGTGGTATACAATTATGGATGGACGAGCGACTGCCGACACAGAGGTAGCTACAGCCGTGGACTACCGTACTGTGTCTGCTGCTAATATAGACTGGATGATAATGAGATGAAATCAATATATATTATATCACACTAGTACTGCAGCCGGACAGGTAGATATATTTATTATGTAATGACTGATGACGGACCTGCTGGACACTGTCAGCTCAGCAGCACCGCAGACTGCTACAGTAAGCTACTATAGTAGTATGTATAAAGAAGAAAGAAAAAAAAAAAACCACGGGTAGGTGGTATACAATTATGGATGGACGAGCGACTGCCGACACAGAGGTAGCTACAGCCGTGGACTACCGTACTGTGTCTGCTGCTAATATAGACTGGATGATAATGAGATGAAATCAATATATATATTATATCACACTAGTACTGCAGCCGGACAGGTAGATATATTTATTATGTAATGACTGATGACGGACCTGCTGGACACTGTCAGCTCAGCAGCACCGCAGACTGCTACAGTAAGCTACTATAGTAGTATGTATAAAGAAAAAAAAAAAAAACCACGGGTAGGTGGTATACAATTATGGATGGACGAGCGACTGCCGACACAGAGGTAGCTACAGCCGTGGACTACCGTACTGTGTCTGCTGCTAATATAGACTGGATGATAATGAGATGAAATCAATATATATATTATATCACACTAGTACTGCAGCCGGACAGGTAGATATATTTATTATGTAATGACTGATGACGGACCTGCTGGACACTGTCAGCTCAGCAGCACCGCAGACTGCTACAGTAAGCTACTATAGTAGTATGTATAATGAAGAAAGAAAAAAAAAAAAAACACGGGTAGGTGGTATACAATTATGGATGGACGAGCGACTGCCGACACAGAGGTAGCTACAGCCGTGGACTACCATACTGTGTCTGCTGCTAATATAGACTGGATGATAATGAGATGAAATCAATATATATATTATATCACACTAGTACTGCAGCCGGACAGGTAGATATATTTATTATGTAATGACTGATGACGGACCTGCTGGACACTGTCAGCTCAGCAGCACCGCAGACTGCTACAGTAAGCTACTATAGTAGTATGTATAAAGAAGAAAGAAAAAAAAAAACACGGGTAGGTGGTATACAATTATGGATGGACGAGCGACTGCCGACACAGAGGTAGCTACAGCCGTGGACTACCGTACTGTGTCTGCTGCTAATATAGACTGGATGATAATGAGATGAAATCAATATATATATTATATCACACTAGTACTGCAGCCGGACAGGTAGATATATTTATTATGTAATGACTGATGACGGACCTGCTGGACACTGTCAGCTCAGCAGCACCGCAGACTGCTACAGTAAGCTACTATAGTAGTATGTATAAAGAAGAAAGAAAAAAAAAAACACGGGTAGGTGGTATACAATTATGGATGGACGAGCGACTGCCGACACAGAGGTAGCTACAGCCGTGGACTACCGTACTGTGTCTGCTGCTAATATAGACTGGATGATAATGAGATGAAATCAATATATATATTATATCACACTAGTACTGCAGCCGGACAGGTAGATATATTTATTATGTAATGACTGATGACGGACCTGCTGGACACTTGGACACTGTCAGCTCAGCAGCACCGCAGACTGCTACAGTAAGCTACTATAGTAGTATGTATAAAGAAGAAAGAAAAAAAAAAACCACGGGTAGGTGGTATACAATTATGGATGGACGAGCGACTGCCGACACAGAGGTAGCTACAGCCGTGGACTACCGTACTGTGTCTGCTGCTATATAGACTGGATGATAATGAGATGAAATCAATATATATATTATATCACACTAGTACTGCAGCCGGACAGGTAGATATATTTATTATGTAATGACTGATGACGGACCTGCTGGACACTGTCAGCTCAGCAGCACCGCAGACTGCTACAGTAAGCTACTATAGTAGTATGTATAAAGAAGAAAGAAAAAAAAAAAAACCACGGGTAGGTGGTATACATTATTATATATATATTATATACAGTTATATATATATATATATATATATATATTAAACTGGTGGTGATTATTAAACTGGTGGTCAGGTCACTGGTCACACTATCAGCAACTTGCAAGTAGTACTCCTAAGCAGACAATCACAATATATATTATACTGGTGGTCAGTGTGGTCACAATGGCAGTGTGGCACTCTGGCAGCAAAAGTGTGCACTGTACGTTATATGTACTCCTGAGTCCTGCTCTCAGACTCTAACTGCTCCCCACTGTCAGTGTCTCCCCCACAAGTCAGATAATACAGTCACACTATCTATCACTTCAGCAAGTAGTAGTAGTAGTACTCCTCCTAATGCTCCCCAAAATTACTACTGTGTCTCTCTCTACTGTCTCACTCTCTTCTCTATAAATGGAGAGGACGCCAGCCACGTCCTCTCCCTATGAATCTCAATGCACGTGTGAAAATGGCGGCGACGCGCGGCTCCTTATATAGAATCCGAGTCTCGCGATAGAATCCGAGCCTCGCGAGAATCCGATAGCGGGATGATGACGTTCGGGCGCGCTCGGGTTAACCGAGCAAGGCGGGAAGATCCGAGTCGCTCGGCCCCGTGTAAAAAAAACTGAAGTTCGGGCGGGTTCGGATTCCGAGGAACCGAACCCGCTCATCTCTAGTTTACACATTACCTCTGGAATTAGTCATAAAGTGTTTCCTGCAAAAAGACCTGTTCAACCATAAGAAAATCTGTTTGCTCCAAATGTCACTGTGATTTCGTTGTACATAGGGGGTCATTCCGAGTTGATCGCTTGCTAGCTACTTTTAGCAGCCGTGAAAACGCATAGTCGCCGCCCACAGGGGAGTGTATTTTCGCTTTGCAAGTGTGCGAACGCCTGTGCTGCCGAGCTCTGCAAAAACATTTTGTGCAGTTTCTGAGTAGCGCTGGACTTACTCAGCCCTTGCGATCACTTCAGTCTTTTTGGTACCGGAAATTACATCAGACACCCACCCTGCAAACGCCCGGACACGCCTGCATTTTCCCTACCACTCCCAGAAAACTGTCAGTTGACACCCATAAACACCATCTTTCTGTCAATCTCCTTGCGATCACCCGTGCAAATGGATTCTTCGTTAATTCCATCACTCAGCAACGATCCGCTTTGTACCCGTACAACGCGCGTGCGCATTGCGGTGCATACACATGCGCAGTAGAAACCTGATCGCAGCACTGCGAAAATCGACAGTGAGCGATCAACTCGGAATGACCCCCATTATCCAGTAGTAAGGTCCCGCATAGATAGTGCAGGACAGGGCAGATATCTAAAGTATCAATGGCAGAGTCCCAGCATACGACTGTCTGCATATGATGTATGGGGGCATTGCAGTTGTGCTACCTGTATTTATCATTGTCTGGAAGCTAAACGTTTTCTGTGCTTGACTATGTGATAGCGAACGCCATTTCCAGGTGACAGTATCAGGCTCGATACTGCTGAAAGAGGATCGCAGAGTACGGGCACAGAGAGTGAGCATCTGAGTCCTTGCACTTTCAGACACACGGATGTACACCAGGGAAGGACTTGCATTTGCCAGGGCCGCAACTAGGGGGTGGGGCTAAGGGGCATGCACCCCGGGTGAAGAAAATCCTAGTTTCGGCCCTGCATTTGCATAAAGTTGCAGACAGGCGACCGCCAATAGATGCCTCTGCGGGCTCTTCTGCATCCATCTCTAAATCAGGCCCTAAGACCGGATCTCCACAATTTAACAGTAGATAGAAAAGTCATGGAAGGACTTCCCATAGTGTAGGGATCACCCCCTAAATGTGCCATCCCCATCCTTTCATTTGATTTAAATATTTGCATCGCACAAGACAACATTTTGTTGTAACTAAAAGAGCCACTCATCCACCAAGTCCATACTCAGGTCCCCAACCCACCCAGACACAAGATGGTGTACTCCCGCAGACGTTGCTACCTTGGCCTACAAATCTGTGCTCCTGTCTGTAGCCTCAGAGTTGGGCGCCTGATGATGATGTCAGTGTTTGCACGTTGATAAATAAGCCTTAGGGCACCAGAACACAATAATGACACTTGTCTTCACAGGTGGACGGTCAACGGGTGCAGTTGGGAATGTATAAGGACTCCTTGGACGACCAATATGTCGGATGCCTCGACCAAATGGAAGCCCTAGCGCCAGGTTTACTGAGGAAGGAAAGACAGAAGGACAAGGAATTGGACAATGCTTGGGAAGAAGCTTCTGAAACTTGGTTGATAAAAAAGTCCTCAATGAAAACTCTTCCTGAGGGGTTTAAAGATGAACATGGGATAGCGCTATTAGTGTACACCGACATGAACATCCCTGTCTACAAACAGTTAAACCAAGCTGTACGGGAATATGGCGTGGATCCCCAATCATTCATGTACCACTCATTGCACTTTTACCTCACCAGAGCCTTGACTCTTCTCCGAGTCGGGTGTGATGGGAAACCATGGTCCACCTATCGAGGGGCCAGCAGGATTCTCTTTGAGCCGCCTCCTAAGCCCCAGCACCATATCAGGCTCAGTCAATTTGCTTCTTCATCTACTGACATCGGGCAGGCGCAGCAGTTCGGAAACGCGTCTTTCTTCAATATCACCACTTGCTTCGGGGCGGACATACACAACTTCTCCTACTTCTCTCACCAGAAAGAGGTACTGATTCCAGTGGATGAGGTGTTTCATGTCTCCAAATACATCCAGGAGGGGAACAGATTCATTCTGCAGAGCACCGAGAAGAGGTGCAGCTTTTACAACTGTGCCTACCTGGGAGGTAAGTACACAGGATATGTTGATGAGACAAATGAGACAATGATGTAAGTGCATACTTGCCGAGAGGCAGGTCCAGATGGGCGGGATGAGGCGTGGCATGATTTGGGTTTTTAATCACCCAAACACCGAGCAGATGAAACCGAAATAATGGTTTATTTTTCATCACCCACAGGAATAGATAATTCACAGGAACAAGAGGTAAATGTAGCACAGAAACAATATGGAGGTAGCAGTCCAGGTAGAGCCAGTCCCAGCAGAGGATATAATTCCACAACAATTCCACACCGAAGAACTATCACTGATTTCACACTGCAGTGACAGCAAATTACTATAATCCACACAGGGTCACAAATACTTTCACACTGGAGTAGCGTTGCATACTGTAGGCCCACAAAGAATAATAGAAGTTCCACACATCATGAGAAACAGCTTGTCCACATAGGAGTAACGTTGTTTAGGTCCACACAGGACATTCCATAAGGTACCTCGGCAGAGAATCAGCCCTTAGTCAAAGTCAGCGACTAATATCAGGAGCTGACCTGGGCAACCTCTTTTAAAACCTTCCAAATTCCCATGATGCTGTGCTCACCTGGGGAAGTTGCACAGTTTTTTGATTGGTGGGATCACTTATCAAGTTCTCTCCCTCCTATCTCCCACATCTGTCTTCTCCTGCTGACCACATGCTGGGTCAGGATTGGAGATGTCTGCTAGCGTCCAGAGAGGAACAAATAGAAGGAACAACGACAGTCTGGAGGTGGCGTTTAAGCCATGAGGTGCTTTTCAGCGAGACGTTACCTTTCCCTCATGGGTACTCCTTGTTTGACCATATTAGGATAACAGACGGGTACAACAGATATATTAATGATAACTTGCAAGTACCCAACATGTGACCTTATACACAGAATAGCATGCCCCTAACATAACACCGCAGCATGACAGCACTATGTACCAGGTCACAGCACACCTGTATTTACCTGAGTAAGAGTACAGTATAGAATATACAGGCTAACGCAATAGTTTGAGTCTTGTGAATGAACACATGCATGAGGAATAGTGATACCAGCAAGAGACTTGCACTGGGATTGGCAGTGACTTCCTATTGGAAGTCCTACCTGCCAGTCACCCTCCGGGACTGCCAGACCGGGCTTCGAATAGCAGAGAGCAGGCTTCCTGTAGGAAGCCACTCCCTGCTTGATCGTCAGCCCAATTTGATTTCTATGGGCTGCAGCCGATGCAGTCCATAGAAGCCAGGGGTTTACGCATGTGCAGTCAAGCAGCCAGGATCAGACCCTTTCTTATCCAGGATGCCACTAAGACCCTTATCCACTCATGGGTCATCTCCAGACTGGACTACTGTAATCTCCTCCTGACTGGTATTCCTGACACATACCTCTCTCCACTCCAATCTATCTTCAATGCTGCTGCCTGGATCATCTTCCTCACCAAATGCACTATGCCCACCTCCCCTCTCCTACAAGCCCTACACTGGCTTCTCTTCCCCTTCAGAATCCAATTCAAGCTTCTGACACTTGCTTACAAAGCCCTCACCCACTCCTCTCCCATCTACATCTCTGACCTTATCTCCCTTTACACTCCCACCCTTCCTCTTCCCTCTGCTAATGCATGCCGACTCTCCTTCCCATTATGCACGTGTTCTCTGGAATTCTCTACCTCTCCACCTCAGACTCTCCACCTCTCTACAAAACTTCAAACGGGCTCTCAAGACCCACTTCTTCACCAAACCCAGTTGTCTCTCATCCTAGGCCTTCTGTGGCCCATGCTCACTTTCTACATCATTTGTGTCAACCCTGTCTGGCTGCCCCTCCCCTTTAGAATGTAAGCTCTCACGAGCAGGGTCCTCTTCCCTCACGTGGTTTTACGTCTCTTACTTAACCACCTATCTTCTTTTCAATACTCCCTTTGATGGCACCAATTCCCTCGTTTTTCTGCCACTCTGATACTTATGTCAGTGCTGTCTGCTGATGCAGCAGCCATGTTTATATACCCTGTACTTGTCCTATATTGTCTTGAACTGTAAGTCACTCTCTTCATGTTTACTCTGTAATTGGGCGCTGCGGATCCCATGTGGCGCCATATAAATAAAGGATAATAATAATGAAGCAGCCACCTGTGCACCTGGCTGTCTGGGGGCTGCCTCTCTCCTCCCCCTCTTCCAGCATGGGCAGTGGCAGCCCCCCTGCCCGAAAAAAGGTATTAGCCGCCATTGGACCTTAGTGACTCTGAAACAACACTTGTCAGGGTTTAATTGCAGTTTCAGAGATTCGTTAGAGACCCTTGCAGAGGTGCTTCCACAATGATCTCACAAGGGAATCCCTCGAAGAGATACTCCATGCAGTGTTTGAATACTTGGAAAAGTGGGGGGGAGTTTGGACTGCACATACTTTGTAGAACATAATAAGAGGTACCACCATGCTTAGACTTGTTCTACCATGCAGGAAAAATAAAAATACAGGCGCATACTCTAAGTGTTAAGAATACTGATAGCAAAAATTATTTTGATAAACTCTTAAAATTAACATTTAGTATAAGT